>NW_025767595.1:52942-434348 GCF_003918875.1 Haliotis rubra
CCCATGTAGTACAATGGCAAAACTGGGGGGAATCAGAATCACTATAGACTTGGCCCGGGCGTCTTGCACACAATATGTACTGTCTATGCTAGTTTCATGAACAAACATATGCACCTAAAAACAGAACAATATGGGGTGAGTGAGTGACTATGATTTTATGACGCTTTTGGCAATATTCCAGCAGTATCACGGCGGGGACAGCAGAAATAGGCTTCACACATTGAACCCATGTGGAGAATCGAACCCGGGTCTTCGGCGGGACGGGCGAACGCTTTAGCCACTAGGCTACCCCACCTCCCGGAACAATATGGGGTGAGGTGGGAGTTTAACCCGTGTTCAACACATGTGTATGGCTACGACCAAGACGCATGCCGCGTCTTCTTACCAGACTAACGCTGATATTATGCGTTGAATATATGCTGGAGACAAACAAATAAAGGAAACACAGGAAATTCAAACGTTCGTTTAATATATTCCAGTTTTCATCACCAGCTATGAACAGCGCTATGGGAGTAAATCTGAGAATAAATAAGGAACTGCCGCTGAAGTGGGTGTTCCCTCATTTGTTTTCTCTCACTATATATATATATTTGATGGACAGAAATATCTCTCTTTAAAACTATAGAAGAGCAGCCTCAATTGAGCTCGGAGAATCAGAAACTGAAACTGAGGAGATCAAGACTGACTTCATCTAGGTCTTTTGTTCTGTAGAAAAGGTTGTGCGGAAGGAAAAGATCATGTGGTTCAGGGACAACAGGATCCCAATCCACAGAACGTTCGTAGCGCTACGACATTCGTTATCCTTTGATAAACTATAGAGTTACGACAGGTCGTAATGTTACGAACGCTTTGTGGATCGGGACACAGTCTTGTCATTTTACGACAAGCATGCGTTGCTGGGGCCCGATCCACAAAGCGTTCGTAACGTTACGACCTGTCGTAACTCTATAGTTTATCATAGGGTTACGAATGTCGTAGAAATACGAACGCTTTGTGGATCGGGACCCAGAAGACCAATTCTTTCAGGGTGTGTACTCGTCTGGATATAACGCGGCACATGTACCAATATAGACATAACACATCTGCACATCTTCTCTTTCGGAAAATTTCAGTTTCTTTTAGAGCTGAGTATATACACTACAAGTAATTAGTGTATTGTCAACAGCTATGTTTCTCTTTACACCAAACGGAATTTGTTTCTGAGGATAGTGAGTGAGTGAGTTTAGTTTTACGCCGCTTTCAGCAGTATTCCAGCAATATCACGGCGGGGACATTAGAAATGGGCTTCAAACATTGTACCCATATGGGGAATCGAACCCGGGTCTTTGGGGCGACGAGTGAACGCTTTAACCAGGCTGCCCAACCGCCCCTTTAAAATCGATGATATTATACAACTGCCTGTGGTTAAGTTGAATGTTGAAAATGACATTCCTTTATCGTAAGTTACTTGACGTTAAAAGTTACGTTGTTGTCGACATTTGTAGTTTTCCTTGTCTGACAACTGACATATTTACCTGTATCGAAATGTTCGAGACTCGTGGCAGTTGGACGCAGAGAGTTTCGTGAACAATAACCGAACGATGTTGATAAAAAATATAAAGTTGATCTGAAAACAATACAACAACGTTAGGAGTTACATCACATGACAAAATAGTTTTCGAACATGTTCATTGACTATTGTCTCTAAAAAGGTCATTCAAAATGTTTAATAAAGTAATTACATTCTGAATACAAAAACGTTTGGGATCATGAGTATATACATGTGTATCAAATAGTATGCTAAGACCTAGCTACAAAAAATATGCCCCGAATTTGATCATGATCCCAAACTTATTGTGTTCAGTATATAAATGGATCTCATTGTTGCCTATTGTTCAAAGGGGATGGGAATTGGATGCAGAAGCTGAAGAACAGTTTAATCTCTGAAATGAACGATTTACATATCAATCAGCGCATTTTACACATTCAGCACTGAGCGTCTTAAGCGAGTGAGTGGTGTTTTACACCGTTCTTAAATATTCCAGCAAAATCACAATACGGGCACAGAAATAAACTTTAGACCAATTTACCCATCAGGGCGCGACGAGCAAACGCTTTAAAGAGCTACCTGTGATTAAAAATATCTGATTCATGTCAAAGGCAAAATGACTTACTACAACCGACACTGCCATTGGACCTTTGATGATCCAGTACAGCTTGGGATGGCCATGGTGTACATTCCAGCACCTGGGAACAGATAAATATATTGGATAGACCGCAGAGATAATCATCATATATATTTTGCTTGATTCAGTTTTGATACATACCCTCTTCCCATTCGCTGAAAGAGCTTCGTTAAGAAGGTGACGTCACTCACTCACAATGAGTGAGTGAGTTTAGTTTTACAGCGCACTCAGCAATATTCCAGCTATATGCCGGCGGTCTGTAAATAATCGAGTCTGGACCAGACAATGCAGTGATCAACAGCATCAGCATCCATCTACGCAACAGGGAAATGATGACATGTGTCAATCAAGTCAGCGAGCCTGACCACCCGATCCCGTTAGTCGCCTCTTACGACAAGCATGGGTTACTGAAGATCAATTCTAACACGGATCTTCACGGGTTCCGACCATCTGATCCCTATAGCAGATGCTACAATCTTCAATCTTTCCCAAATGTTATAAAACACAGCAGCGGTAATTAAAGTTGTATAAAGAAACACGGCGATACGAATAGGTACACTGCAGCATAAAATTATACTTACATCGTATTGTCGAGATATAATCGAACCATCGCCCATGGAATGACGAATAATATCGGCATGCCTGAAATATATCGGAAACATAGCTTATTATTATTATTCCATAACTTTAAGAGTGAGTGAGTATGTTTTTACTTTGAGCAATGTTCCAGCAGTATCACAGCGGGGGACACCGTGTGGATAATCGAACACGGTGTTTCGGCGAAATGAAAAACGCTTTAACCACACGCCTACCCCATCGCCCCTATAAAGTGGCAGGAAAACAAGAAACACGTCACAGTTTAATTCTGGAAACCCTAAAGTCCAGAAACTCTCTGCACTGTGGCCACTTTTCATTTTTCCATCCTTAGTATATATTCATGACAGCTGTCAAACACAGAAAGTTGCAGTGCTGAGAGTTTCTGGACTTTTGGGTTTCCAGAATTAAACTGTGACGTGTTAAGAGGTGTCAGAGGCATACCATTTTGACATAGGTATGGTGCGGACAGTCAAAAACATTATCTGGGACATTTAGTCCTTAAAATACAGTTATCTTATTTAAAAACGCATGTCTACATCCCCCAAAAAACCCAAACAAACAAAAAAACAAAACACCAAACAAAAACCCCACAAACAACAACAAACATACAAACAAAACCAACACCCCTAAAAAACAAAGCAAACAAAACAAAAACACCAAAACAAAAACCCCACAAGCAACAAAACAATAAAAAATAGCACCCCCAAAAAATAAAAAATAAAATTAAAATAAAAAAAAAAAAAATAATAAAAATAATAAAAAATAAAATATAAAATAAAACAAACAAACAAACAAACAAACAAACAAACAAACCACAAATAACCCAGGACAAGTCTTATTTTAGCTTGAGGTATTCCAAAACCATGTCAAATTATTTTGCACTGGAGTTCTCCCTAAAATTATTGTCTTAGGGCCTTGGCAAATCAACGAAGGTGGTTCGTGCGTCAAAGGGACGCAACTCCTGACAGCGAACCGCTTCGCCTGGAGAGAACTGGGCCACCAATGCCCAATTAACTTTATAATGTCCCACTGAAAAACACATACTAACCCCAGCCAAGCAGCACGAACCACCGGAGCTTGGTCTTCTCCGCGAACACGGATATTGAAAGAATCAGCTGGAGATATAGACCTTCGTTGAAAATCCAGAACAGGTTCGTCATGATGGCGTAGTTAAACAGAGTGAAGAACAAGCGGCACTCCCAGTGCTGTAAACACGGAATGACAATGATAAACAACATATCAGTTTAGGCACTGAATATAACAACCATTTTGTTTTATAGGAACCAAGACGTCATGGCCACCAGTTCATATGTTCGACCCCGGTTAAGGATGATTTTTTAAGTTTTCGCATCTTGAAGCGACTCTAAAAGGCATGATATATTTTTCGTTCTTTTTTATCCAAACATTTGTATCACATGACGAGCTAGATCTTTAACGACAAGGCTGCCGTCAATTACCTAACAGAGAACTTGTATAGCGAGCACGAGAAAATATACTGGCGTATGATTAATATAGTCCATGGTAATAGGTGATGTAACAAAAGAGTAAATGACATCGTTATATTGAGTGATTGATTTAGAGAGATTGAGTGAATTGGGTTTAACGCCCAACGCAAATCATGGAGTCTAGACCAGTCAATCTAGTGATCAACAGCATGAGCATCGATCTACGCAGTTGGGATACGATGACATATGTCAACCAAGTCAGCGAGCCTGACCTCCCGATCCCGTTAGTCGCCTCTTACAACATGGGTTACTGAAGATCAGTTCTAACCCAGGTCTTCACGTGTTATTAGTTGAAGCCATAACAAACTCAGTCACCCTCTTCCACGTCAACCAACCGCCATACAGCTGGAAAACTGCTGAGTTCGGTGTTCAACAACCAACCAGTCCACAACCAGCACATCATTGACACTTCGTTAGCCGTTTTGTGTCATATTGTTTAAATAAATCCTATTACGTCATTCTCTAAAAGTCCAAAAACAACAATGGACACACATTTCAGATTTCAATTAACTTTTCTTTTTTTTAAAGGCACTACATAGTATTTGCCATGAATTGCTCCTGAAGGAGTGAGTGAGTTGAGTTTTACGCCGCTTTTAACAATATTCCAGCAATATCACGGCGGGGGAAACCATAAATTGGCTTCACACATAGTACCCATGTGGGGAATCGAACCCGTGTCTTCTGCGGGATGAGTGAACGCTTTAACTACCGACCCCAATCCTGAAGGAATGCACTACTGAAACCCCTACCGGTCCATCCAGGAAGATGATTTGTCCAGACGGCATGACGGCGACGTCGCCGGGGAAACCGACGTCATTCACAAGCAGCACGCTTCTCATGAGAGAAATACCAGCTCGCACCAGTACGGCCAGAAATAAGTTGAGATGGATCATGTTCCTCGGGCAATGAAGACGTCTGAAAAAACAGTTCAGTAAGAAGACCCATCGACTAAACTCTGATCAGGAAACGTAATCTACTCTTTCTACAATAGCCATTCCTGCTGACGCCGCCTACACAAATCCTTGCTGGATATAACATGCCTGTGGCGGGGTTGTAAATAGAAAATGTACTGTCAGAATCGTCTTCCATTCATGAAGATGCCCTGCCAAACCAGAGATGCTGGCACCAAAACGTTATACATAGTGAAAGGCCACGTTTTTTTTATGTTAGGCTTTAATAATAATTTGGTCTCGATTTTGCATCTTTGTCGAGAAAAATATATATAAACCAGATCACCATTTTCAAAATTAAACACGATGGCAACAGGAAGTGATGTTTACATGCCATGGGAATTGTGGGTATCATTTTTTATTTTTATAAGTTACATTACTTTCAAAACGACCAGTTACTTTTACTTATTTCATAACCTTGCCTTTTAATACATTTAATTTATTACCCACGAGGTCAACGTATGGGTACTTGCATACTAATCTCGTACGTCACACGAGTGTTGTATCGCGTTGACCTGTGTCGTAACGACATGACCTGAGATTCTAACGATTTGATTGGATAACCGATGACCTCTCAATTAGGTCACATTCTGACGTAACTATTTTTTCATTTATGACAGACAGGTGAATTCATTCATTCTACAACTTAAATGCATTTTGGGAATGTAAACATTGCGAACGTTGCTGTGTGCTGTTTAATTGTGAGTCGAACTGAGACATTATATCCGTCGAAAAACATAAACGCAATGTTTCCACCAGTGATGTTAGCCGAGTGAAGCAACTGAAAACCAAGAAACGAGGTGCTACGGAGTAGTTTACTGTAGGAGGCTGTACGAGGCGATGACAACTGACATGCATCGTGACGTCGGTTACCAAGGCAGTGACGTCATTTCAGTGTGACGTCATGCAAATATTGTACTACAGTACAAAACTCTTCCGCAACCTCTTTATGAAACCGGTTTCGGTTTGAAACCAAAAACATAACAAAAATACGCTATTTTGTCAATTTAATACATGTAAGACGTGGGTAATAAATAAAATACCACACTCGGTCTCTTTACATACGAATTATACGAAACTCGTGACCTTCCTATGATATCTGACCTCGCTTTCGCTCGGTCAGATACCATAGGAAGGACACTCGTTTCGTATAATTCGTATGTAATAAGACCGAGTGTAGTATTCTCTATATACATTGTTGGGAAAATATACGTGTAGTCTCATTCTTTATTGTTTTAATTAAAAAAGCACGGTTGAATTGAACGTACATTACCACGTTTTTTCAATTCAGTACCATTCAACTTTTTCATACTTTAAAATTCTAACATAAAGAACATGATTCTGCAAAGTTTCATTTAATGGACGTTACGAAAATACTTACTTGAAATACACCATAATGGCGACGGCCAGAATCAGGAAGGTCAAGGACACGGAGTAGCCAATCGTGTACATGAGTTTGACGCGCGGCATGTGTTCCTGGAATGGTGAGATACGTCCTGTAATAATGCTGAGCAAATTCTCACAAATTACCATATCGCTCTGGTGGAGATGACTAAATAACACTACCCGAATGATCTCTCTTCCACGTCATATCTCGTTCCACCATTAGCTTCTGCCAAAGGAAATGGTGAAGAAGTTGCTCTAAATTCCTATTTCAGACGTTGCTCAAGAATCAACACTGTCATCGATCCCGTTAGTCGCCCCTGAAGCCGTCAAACAATAATTTTCCCAGCTTCTCCTTCGGTAAAAAAATTAATATTGAGACTGGCATTGACTTTTTACATAAAAATTCAGAGCCAGAAACAGTTTTAAGGACGGGTAATAAAATACTGTAAACATGTTTTATGATATTAAGACAATTTATACAGCGCTGAAGTCCACGCCGCTCGGGCATGCCCTAAGCGCAGACAGCATGGTGGACATTATTACCCCGGATAACCCAAGCTGCCTGTGAGGTGCTAAAAGGTTAATAGTCACATTACTTATCCCACCGGGTACCCATTATTCTGCTGGGTGAACAGAGGCACTTTTTCAACAAACACTAGCCTAGGGCGGGACTGCATGAGTCACGTGTGCTTCGTTGTGGGGCAGGACAGACGTTCCAGAAGGTCTCAGGTATCAAGCTGCCAAACTCGGTCACCCATCCATGGACTCTCCATGACCAACTGATTTGTGACTTGGGTACCGTTTCTCAAAGCTATCGTAGCGCTACGACTGTCGTACCTCCTATACTGTGGGGTAGCCTAATGGTTAAAGCGGTCGCTCATCACGCCAAATGCCCCGGTTCGATTCCCCTTATGGGTACAGTGTGTGAAGCCTGTTTCTGGTGTCAGCCGCCGTCATATGGCTGGGATATTGCTAAAAGCGGCGTAAAACTAAACTCACTCACTCACTCACCCTATACTGTAACATAGACTTACGACAGTCGTAGCGCTACGATAGCTTTGCGAAACAGGCCTCTGGGCTCAGTGCACATGACAACCACCGCCTCAGGAATTACAACTGGAGTTACTGTTGTCGCAACGGATGAACTAATGACGTTATTTAGCTTTAAACAACAAACCCACCGCCTCCGTGGTGTAGTGGTTAGAGCGTCCGCCCGGAGAATGGAAGGTCGCGGGTTCGATCCCCGACCGCGTCATACCAAAATATGGTACTTGTTGGTCCCTGCCTGGCGCTCGGCATTAATGGGTACAACAAGGACTGGTCGGCTCGGAGTCAGTATAATGTGTCTGAGTGGGGTATTCATGCTTCACTGCGGCATGGTATCTCAGTGGGCTAGCACTATAAAACCAGCTTAAGTCTGGGCTAGTACAAGCAGCCGCACATACACATACACACGCATGCACGTCGTCATATGAGCGAAATATTCTCAAGCACGAAGTTAAACCCAATTCCACCACCAGCACCATCAAAACAACAAACCGTAACCTACGTAAGAGTACATACAAGAACAGGAACCCAAGCTGACACAGGGACTGACCGGCTTGATATATGGGGCTGCCACACGTGAACGATGCCTCCAGATATTTAATTCCAATACACGAGCTATCAATAATTAGTATCCGTTTTGTTCTCACATGTACTTTCTGCGGGATCAGTATTTCAGTTTTCGGTGGAGAATTTCTTTTCCAATTTCCATGGTACTTAAATAAGAGACTTAACGGCGAGGACTGCCGCCAGTCTATGAAACTGGCTAATTCGGACTGTCAGTGTATGTGTATGGGCGTTGGCGTTGGCGTTAACGTTGGCATACAAGAGCTTCCATTCTCTGAACGTCAGTTACGTAAAGGTCTGACCATTTACAGGCACAGTTTTGTTCGAAAAAAGTTCATCTCATCTGTATGATTTCATCTATCTTATCCTGAGTTGTTTTATAATACAGTGGGACTGGTCCTATTGTGAGGTCTGCAGTATATTTTAACACAATCTCCAACCCCTCCACCTCCACCTCCTACGTCATATTGTGCCTCCATATAGCTGGAATACTGCTGATAAACCAACCAACCAACTTCATATTGTGTGTAACAATTTGGCTTGCATCTCCACCCACCCCTACAATATATGACCAGTCCCTAAATGATATTCAATTTGATATTAAAAAAAGAAACTCCCCAAAACAAACAACAACAAAAACAATAGAAATGCAACGATTTTTTCATGGGATTAAGGTTCTTGCTCGGCAGAGTTTTGTGATTACAAAGAATACTCATAGTGTTTACTGAAAGTGTTAAAAACGCAAAGGTGACATATGGAACCATGTTGAATACTTGAATTCTAAGGACACCTGCATGTGTTTTTGTATGTCCGGTTAACCTGGTGGGCTAACTCTATTTGCCTGTACTATACCGTGATGAGGTGATGCAGTGGTTGCAGCGTCCCCTTGCTGCAGGTACTGTAGTTCGTCCATGGCCTGCTGCTGCCGTTGAAACCAAACCAAGTTCCGTCAGGGAGACACTCCTTCGTGGCAAACTCTGAAAGCATAAGTAGTTTTAAAACATTAATTTTATAGCATTTTGAACCATGAAATTGTGTTTGTTTGTTTATGTCTGTAAATAATCGAGTCTGGATCAATCAATCCAGTGATCAACAACAGGAGCATCGAGCTACACAACTGGGATACGATGACGTGTGTCAACCAAGTCAGCGAGCCCAACCACCCGATCCCGTTAGTCGCGGCAAGCATGGGTTGCTGAAAACCAATTCTAACCAGAATCTTCACGGGTTACACTCATGTAGTCACACACATCATTAAAGTACAATAATATTGACCATGACTTGAAAATCCAATTTCACCACCTTTCCAAAATTATCTATCTTGATTTGTGTTTGCTGCTAATATATAAATATGCCCTGAATCCATCACGTGTATTCTTTCGTAATAACATAGATTGTCTTTCACTGAATACATGCAGATCCCGGAGTTCTGTAAAACCTTCAGCAGACAAGTTTCTTCTCCGAGAAGTGCTCACCTCGTCCCGGGCTCATCTATCACTGTCACCTTCTAGCCTATTACCAATACATAGCTAAACTGTAGAAGTCTCCAGTGTAATTATCAGACTGTTTATGTGAAAAGAAAGAAATCGCGAGGGAACCCTTCCTACTCCCACTGTTGGTAAGCTCCTTAAGGGTTATGAAAAGCACGGCACCGTTGATGTACTCGGTATGTAAACATGAAGTTCAGTTTAACGTCGTACTCAGCAATATTATAGACAAATGACGGCGTTCTGTAAATAATCGAGTCTGCACAATCCAGTGATCAACAGCACGAGCATCGATCTACGCAATTGGGAACCGATGGCATGTGCCAACCAAGTCAGCGAGCCTGACCTCCCGATAACGTTAGTCGCCTCTTACGACAAGCATGGGTTGCTGAAAACCAGTTCTAACCCGGATCTTCTCGGTAAGGTTATAGTGACCCAGCTAGAATGTAGCTCGTGCTATCAATCACCACTACCCCATGCTTTCCAGTGAGTGAGTTTAGTTTTACGCCGCAATCAGCAATATTCCAGCTATATGGCGGCGGTCTGTAAATAATCGAGTCTGGACCTGACAATCCAGTGATCAACAGCATGAGCATCGATCTGCGCAATTGGGAACCGATGACATGGTTGTCAACAAAGTCAGCGAGCCTGACCACCCGATCCCGTTAGTCGCCTCTTACGACAAGCATGGGTTGCTGAAGATCAATATTCTAAGCTGGACCTACACAGGTAACCGGAATTATAATAAAAATAGTATGTAAACAGTATGAAACATTTTCAACTGTGACAGTTCACTATTGCAAGTGCTCTCAAGATCAGGTTATCTTAAACACTGCATGTACAATGAATCAAACAAAATCAGGCGGGTTTTTGTTCGCCAGTCGCTGTTGGAAGAAATGCACATACCTTATTTTATGTGGATGTGACACATGTGTTTGGGCACAAACAGCCTAGTTACATTTTCATAATGTTTGTGTTTTAGTCAAATCCTGTTTTCAAGTATATACTTATTTAATCCGACTGATGACTGTTTTCCTTTGCTATTATGTTTCACATTGGCAAACTATAAAATGTCTAGATATTACAGTTCTGTTATAAATTCACTATAAGTATCAGCAGATCGTCAGCTTTTTATTTAGTTTCAAAATGCATAAAAGTATGATAATAAACTAATTAGGATTATAAGACCAAATATAAAGACGCACATTGACTAGTATCTACATACTGGTGAGTGGACATGTAGAATGTAGCAAGAAATTTATCGCGCAGTATTGTCACTTCGACCCCCACCTCGCTTCCGTGGAAGAAATCGTTATGTTATAAGTTGTGTCATGCAAAATCCTTTTGGTTATGATTCCAATACATATTTAACTACGAGTAGAAAGTAGTTTTGATTTTCTAACTTGATGAAAACAAACTATAATCTCAATAATTCTAACAGATTTTACGATTTTCAAAAATGGCGGCGCCCTGTCGGGAACATCCACCAGTCTGTGGATAAATGCTATTTAGGTTTGTTTTCACCGAGTTACAAAATCAAAACTACTTTCTACTGGTAGTAAAATATGTATTTTATTGATGGCCAATAGGATTTTGCATGACATAGCGTATAACATAACAATTCTCTCCTGGCAGCGAGGTGGGTGTCAATATAATACTACTTACAATATTATTGTTACTTCGACCACAACCTCACTTCCGAGGAAGAAATCGTTATGTTACAAGTTGTGTTATGGAAAATCTTTATGGTCATCAATCAAATACATATTTTACTATAACTAGTAAGTAGTTTTGATTCTTTAACTTCCGTGAAGCGATCTGAACACAAGTAAGATATCGTTTCAGGCTTCCACAACGCTCGCTTCGCACTCACAAACATAACCCATTTAGCACGAACTGCGGGGTCCTGTGGAAATCTGTGCATGGTGACACCATCACCCGACCCCTAGGAGCAATTGACGACAAAGCAACGATTCGGCATGTCGTCGTTCATGTCGAGAAATCATCAAAATGATGAGCGTGCTACACACTTTCTATACAACTAACTGAAAATCGTTCCTCATATGACGTCACTGCAGTGCTCTGGCGACAGAGTTACGTAACCTGTCTGTGGTTTCGTTGGCGGGCGAGAGGGAAGCAGGCGACTTTTTGGCCACTTTTAATCGCTCGGTATTAATTAACCACAGGTTTTTAAAGAATAAATTTGGTGTTCCGCATAAGACTAACCACAAATCTTTCATATGTAATGGTTAAAAGAGTAACAAAAAACAAAGTTTAGTGGTTCTTTAACAATCTTACCTCCTTGATCGAAGCCGTTGATGTACGCCGGACAGGGTTGTTGAACGATTTCGCCGGCGGGGCTGTCGTCCCAGCATGTTATGTTGTCCCATGTTCTGTTGCAGTAAAGACCTGAATGTAGCAGGAATAATTACCTCATCAGTACAGATTTATAATGGCGGTTTTACGTTGTACGTCATGGTGATTTAGTGAGTGTTGAGTGAGTTGTGTTTTACGCCACTAGCAGCATCAAAACAGCTGCATCAATGTGGGCTGTACACATGACACATACCACCCAGAGAGTGATATAATGAGCAACGCTCCATGTCCTCGTGACATTCTTGTCAATCACACACGCACTCACGCACACACATGTACGCACGTCAAGTAGTAAACTCTAACGTAGGAGACGGATACTCGTCAATCACTCCCACACGCATGCACGCACACTCACAGCGGGGACAGCCGCTCACCGACACGCAAGCACACACACGCACACAAAAATGCAAGTATTTCTTGGTCCCACGGAAAAGTCTTTCTTCGATCTATCCGTCATGCCAACACAACTCGGACTGATCCTCTTTTCAGAGTGTACTGAACGCATTAGAGCAAACTTTTCTAACCCTTGTGACTAGAAGACGACTACTGTGTGTTTTCAGTTTTGCATACACATTTCTACATCCGCTCTTATCTGAAAATTCTCGTTTTGATGTAATGGTCCTCGTGGTTAATTCGAACGGATTCGAGTGTCTGTCCACTCCTGTGTCGTTTCAGTGATCAGCTGTATCTCGAGATCGGTAAACTCGAACATATGCTTTAGAACAAGTAACACACGTGTGTCTCGGCACAATGAACTCTCTGTTTTACTTGAACCATTGTCTTAGAGTTGCATGGTGGATGTCTCCACGTTTTCGAACAGCTGAATTGACGACTTCTACTTCAAAACATGGTTTATGAATCCATCAGACCCAAAAATATTGAGAAGTGAACCCCCCCCAAAAAAAACAACAAAACAAAACAAAACAAAAAAAACAATCTAATTTTATTATTCAGCCGATCAGTATGCGTAAAATGTTCAAAACGCTTCATTTGTTGTCGCTTTTATTCAGCACTAAAATATATTAACTTAAAAAAGTGAATTCCAAAAATTCAAAACTTATGACAAATCACGAGAGAAAATATATACTATTATATTCTAAAATGTATTACAGTTTTTCGACCTCCAGAACATTTAGGTCATACGTCCGTAAACCATAAGAGGATAAGTCTGGCCTGAGTCAGTATTAGAGATTCAAAGAACATAGCTTGGCCAACACCGGAATAAGTTTATGCCAAGAGGGTAATCGATAGAGACGCCGAGTCGGGTTCCGCTCCGTTACATGAATTCGTATGACTCTCGTGGTCTATTGAAGACAGGAAACCCATTTATCTTAATAAATTGTGACGGGAAGACATAACTAACTACTCCTTGCATGTGACACTGGTGTCTAACCCATTGACGGTAACTCGTGCCGATTGGAAACGTCTGAAATACCACCACAGTAAGGGTTCTGGTTACTGACACCAAGCGATCCTCTGTAACTCACACCTGAAGCTTGTTTACAACGATATTTATGCAAGAAGCTGGGATAATAACATCACGGTAATTTTATACATAAAGACCTGCGTGAACCGGTTATATCCGTTGCTAAATTAGCAATTTGTTCTTCATCATTATGACGACGATAGGCAATTTTAATTATCCTTTCGTGTTCTTAGAAGAATCCTAAAGCCATTAACTGTTAAGTGCGTGAGTGAGTTTAGTTTTACGCTGCACTCAGCAATGTTCCATGGCCAGCCATATGGCGTCGGTCTGTAAATAATCGAGTCTGGACCAGACAATTCAGTGATCAACAGCATATATGCAATTGGAATACGATGACATGACTGTGTCAACCAAATCAGCGAGCCTGACCACCAGATCCCGTTAGTCGCCTCTTACGACACGCATGGAACTGAAGATCAATTCTAACCCGGATCTTCACGGGTTTAACTGTTAAGACTTCGCCAAACTTCAAGATGAAATGTTGATGAATAGTTCATCTACATACATATGATCTCTCTATGTTTTCTAATGAAATCGGGGCGGTAGCCCAGTGGTTGAATTATCCCTTCGTCACTACGAAGGCCCGGGTTCGATTCTTCGGATGGGTACAATGTATCAAGCCTATTTCAGGCATCCCAGATCGTGTTATTGCTGGAATATTGCTAAAAGCAGCATTAAACCATACTCCCTCATTCACGTCAAATAAAATATAATTAATTAGATCTGTTATAAGGGACATTTTGTCTTCATGTTGGGAACGATTAGGTGCCTGACTCTGTGTGTGGGTTCGAATCTCGGATGGAACTCCATCCAACAAGAGTGCTAGAATCTGCTCTTTACTGAGAAAGTGTAATCCCAAATGTAACACGTATTACAACCAATCGGTTAGTGAGTTACTGACTTTAGTTGTTATTGCATAAAACGTTCGCTAGTAACGCCGAAGACCGGGTTCGATTCCCCACAAAGGTACAATGTGTGAAGTCCGTGTCCCCGCCGTGATATTGCTGGAATATTACTAATTGCTGCGTAAAACAATATTCACTCAATCACTCATCCACGAGGTTAGATTAGGTAACAGGCCCGTCCTGCCTGCCCTTAAGCAACAACCAACAGTGCGTGATCCAGTCTGTTAATCTTGATTCATTAGGGATAAAGTGCACCTCCTTTAATCTTCAGTCGACTCAAGTACAATAAATATAAGCACGTTATATCTAAACCCTAAGTAACAGACGGGCGAGATCCGCTTCAATTCCTACATCTGGACATGCAATCTTCAAGCTCATGTTTGAGGTTTTACGCATACTTGAAACGAAATCAACCGCACAGAGAAGTATGCACACACTTTGATCTGACATCCTTTTAAACTCTAACTTCTGAACCGACAAAGACAAATATCAATATTTCATGACTTACGTGGGGATCTCTTTTAATCCACCCCATACCAGTGAAGGTAACATATTTTTGGATGACAACTTCATTCTTCTATTCACTGTCACATACCAACTTCTAAGGGCAAAATGACAAATATCAATCTTTCACGACTTACTTTGTATGGATCTATTCTAATCCATCCGATACCACGAAGTTAAGGTTTTTTGGATGACAACTTTTTTGTTCTTGGATCTGCCGTCACATACCAACTTCTACAAAATGCCAATTAAACAGTTCATCCGATTACACCCCCATCCCTCTGATGCAGAGCCTTTTCATGATATAGTCCGTTTGGCTCAAAATTGGACCGATGAATTGCAGTCTAACTCGAAAACTACTAAACATATAGCACTGTTCCTCCCTTGAACCGCCGTGATGTTGCTGGAATATTGCTAAAAGCGGCGTAAAACCAAACTCAGTCAGTCAGTCCTCCCTTGAATCATTTACCTGTGCTGTCTCCATCCTTTCTCGCACACCTGGCTGTTCCTCCCTTTGCACCCCTCCCCCGTAACACATAGTGAACTGTGTCAAAATTTTAATGATAGTTTGTTAAACAACTTTTTTTATTATTAGGACATAAATTCTGCAAAAAAAATCACAGAGTTGGTCTGATGTTATGATTATGATTAGTGTTTCATTGAGTATTCTATGTTTAGTTGTTCTTTTAGAGTTAGATTGTAATTCATCGGTCCCATTTTGAGCCAAACGGACTATAATGTACTAGTATCATGTTATACAGAACAGGATAGGATATGTGACTGACAGTCGCTACAGCCCTTAGATCATGATGTACATTGGTTACACATGCTTTTGTGGTAGTATATGTAGAGTGGGGTGAATAGGGGTTTAACGTCGTACTTAAGAATATTTCGCTCATATATGCGTGTGTATGTGTAGCTGCTTGTACTAGCACAGACTGAAGCTGGTTTTATAGTGCTAGCCCACTGAGATACCATGCCGCAGTTAAGCATGAATACCCTACTCAAACACATTATACTGACTCCAAGCCGACCAGTCGTTGTTGTACCCATTTTTGCCAGGGCCAGGCAGGGACCAACAAGTACCGTATTTTAACGTCTTTTGGTATGAGATCGAACCAGCGACCTTCCTCTCTCCGGGCGGACGCTCTAACCACTACGACCATTTCTGGTGTCCCCCGTCGTGATATTGCTGGAATGTTGCTAACAGCGGCGTAAAACTAAATTCACTCACTCAATACTCGTTAAAAATTGCTACCGTGATATCCCATCATTCAGGAAAAGATACATGTCTCCAAACCGAGGAGAAATTTACGATTTGTTGATAAAACTGTGACATATGTTCATAACAGATTTAACTTCACTAAACACTTCAGCAGGTTCGTAGTTAATCACCAGAGTTGTGTTATAAGAGGTGCCACTGAAGTTGATGAAGGACGGGGCACGATGAAGTGTCAGGGTGACCTCTTGGTACTACAACATAACAAGGGTCCAAGGACGGACGTACTACATCACACAGCTGCCAGTTCATTACCAGCTGTTCGCAGCCCCAAGTGACTTATAAATCATGTTTTTTTTCATCAGAAAACGCTGGCTTGTTCATTACTTGACCCCATTGGTCATCTCCATGACCAGATGGCCTCCTAACCTGATCACCTGGCATATTTCTAGAACACCTTTGTGGTCATCAGTTTTACGTATTTCCGTAGAACTTTGGACTTTATGATTAATGGGAGTTTACAGAATATAGAAACTCTGTTTCCGTTTTTATGCGCTGCATTTATATTTAGCTCCTGGCGGTTTTTTTCGAAATAGTGAGACAGAAAACTCTTTGGTCAAGACGGCTTCACAGGACATGGTCAACACGGGGTCACAGGACATGGTCAACACGGGGTCACAGGACATGGTCAACACGGGGTCACAGGACATGGTCAACACGGGTTCACAAGACTTGGTCAACACGGGGTCACAAGACTTGGTCAACACGGGGTCACAGGGTCAACACGGGGGGTCAACACGGGGTCACAAGACTTGGTCAACACGGGGTCACAAGACTTGGTCAACACGGGGTCACAAGACTTGGTCAACACGGGGTCACAGGACATGGTCAACACGGGGTCACAAGACATGGTCACACGGGGTCAGTATTCAGTCAACACGGGGACGTGCGTTTCCAGAAGAAAGTTTCACTGCACAGCAACATGTTTGATACGAATGAGCACTGCATCAACATGTGATACGTGGTATTATCAATATCTTTATCTTCTTCTTTGTGTAGCTAATTAGCGAGTTCTGAACTGAAGATATGAGAGTTGAAGGTACATAATATTGAACCTACGTGTAAATGTTGAAAAAGTCTTCCCGTTGCATAAATATTGCTGTAATATAAAGATCTTTTAAGTTTTCATTCTCAATGCAATTACTTTGGTTCTTACTAATTTCTCCCCAAACATGTTAGTACACCTTCTGAACTTTCTGTAATATTTACAAAGTGTTAAGAATCTACTCAAAACATTAAAGGAAAGTTTTACTCATCTTAAGTCCACAATGGACAAACTAGCATGGCGTTTTTTCCGTATGTCGAGCACTTGCCCACTATCGATTTACAAATGAGTTTTGTGTGAGCGTTTTGTGAACATATTTGCAAAACCCAGGTCTCATGTTGATAAAGGTGACAATATCCTGCCTCTTGAGATCAGTTGAAGTTCTGTCGATACAGCCGTAGAACTAGGATAATGAGCTTACAGCACTCCCAGGAAGTGCCGACGAGACATACGATGACGTTCGATACAGCCCCTTGTGTAAACGTCAGCGAAACGGTTTACCTCGTTGACACCGTGTAAAGCTTGGGACTGCTAAATTTTGTTAAACACCTTGTCAAAGCGCCAAAACATCTGTTATGCCAAAGTCGCACTGAAAAACGACCAATTGCTTGGGAGAGTGAGTGAGTTTAGTTTTGCGCCGCACTCAGCAATATTCCAGCTGTATGGCGGCGGTCTGTAAATAATCGAGTCTGGATCAGACAATCCAGTGATCAACAGCATGAGCATCGTTAAAATGAATTAAGCACAGTTTTCTTTTATATTTCACGTAAAGTTTCAGAAATATTTTTACTCACGTGGGCACTACTAGTATTCTTGGTGAGGGAAATTGAAATCAGGTTTGACGTCCATTAAAAAATACTTTAAAAGTTACGTGCATTCTTCTGTGAGTATGACCGATTCTATAGTCCGGTCTAATGTCGGTTTATACTGAAAGCCTAGACTTGCACAAGTTTCTAAGGTAATACGAATAGTTTAAATGATAATTTCTAAAAAAACATAATATACCTCTAACAGACTGGCATCATTTCACTTATCTAGACTTGCCTCTTTAAAGGATAGAATTACTATACATCCATGAGCTTAATTTTCAGTACAGCCTTGGAGCAAGGCTAACTACAAGCCCAATGAGTTTTGATGCTATCTCGCAGTTTAAAATGGGTATCTTATGCAGAATTTATGTCCTAAAAATAAAAAAGTTGTTTAACAAACTATCATTAAAATTTTCACAGTTCACTGTTTGTTACGTGGGAGGGGTGCAAAGGGAGGAAAGGATGGAGAAAGCACAGCACAGGTAAATGATTCAATACCTTTGTCGGCACTTGTGCACGTGCTCCGCGTACACCTGGCTCTTTCTCTCTTTGCAGTCCTCCCTCGTAACAAATAGTGAACTGTGTCAAACTTTTAATGATAGTTTGTTAAACAACTTTTTTAATTTTAGGACATAAATTCTGCAAAAAAGTCACAGAGTTGGTCTGATGTTTTGATTATGATCTGTGTTTCATTGAGTATTATATGTTTAGTAGTTTTCGAGTTAGATTGCAATTCATCGGTCCGGTTTTGAGCCAAACGGACTATAGTTTAGACACCTTGTCCAGACACATCATGCAACTCCCAGGCTACAACCACTGTTTATTCCCTCATTGAAACATCTACTGAGTTTATCCCCACATACTACAAGGCATCTTTCCATGACACAGTACATCATCAATGTTAACTGTGGTGGACAACCTACTCGGGAACTGTACATAGTGAACCTTTTTCGTCTCAGAGCTTTTATCGTGTATGTAAGTAATGGATCTATTTATATATGCGCCATTAGTCTGATCCCTACCAGACAAGCAGGGAGGCTGCAGTGTACAGAAGCGGTGAGGTTGTGGTGCTTTGTTGATAATGGCTAGTATTGAGAATACAAGTGACCACAACTTAAGCCATGCCTGAAGCTACTGGGTGCTAATATTGTTTGCTGGTGTGAATGGTTTGGTGAGGAAAGTGGTATCGAGTCTGCTGCAGTTTGACAGGGATACATAACTGAGAGATTATATACTGACCCAAAACAAGGATTCCCAGCTTGGAGATTCTATGACCACGAAACGGGGATACCCAACTCCGAGGTGCGGCCCGGAAACAGGGATAGCCAACTCAGATACACTAAACTGACCCCAAAACAGGGATGCCTAGCTCGAATCCTCTACACTGACCCCAAAACAGGGATGCCTAGCTTTAATCCTCTACACTGACCCCAAAACAGGGATACTCAACAGAGGCTCTATACTGACCCCAAAACAGGGAAGCCTAGCTCTAATCCTCTACACTGACCCCAAAACAGGGATACTCAACAGAGAGGCTCTATACTGACCCAAAAACAGGGATGCCTAGCTCTAATCCTCTACACTGACCCCAAAACAGGGATACTCAACAGAGAGGCTCTATCCTGAACCAAAAACAGGGAGGCCTAGCTCGAAACCTTTACACTGACCCCAAAATGGGGATACTCAGCTCGGAGACTCTATACTGACCCCAAAACAGGGATGCCCAACTCAGAGACACAAAACTGACCCCAAAACAGGGATACCTAACGTTCTGTGAATGTGGCAACGGGGAGAGTAACGTTCTGTGAATGTGGCAACGGGGAGAGTAACGTTCTGTGAATGTGGCAACGGGGAGAGTAACGTTCTGTGAATGTGGCAACGGGGAGAGTTCGGTGCGAATACGATATGTATAATGGATCACATATCTTGTGTCATGGACTCAGAGATGTGTAATGGATGTGTCTTGCATTAGTGAGTGAGATATTGAATAGTAGCTTCATCGAACGTTGACAGGTTGGGACAAGGTGAAGATTGTTCAATTGTCCATATGGACTACATAAATCTGTCAAAGCCATGATCACATCCTTAGAAAAAAGCGACAAAGCCGTCTCCACAATCACACAAATTTCTGCCAAATAAAAAGGGTTTATTCATTGATGCCAACTTTGCCATAAGCATGCTTTTTGTGAACCGGGAAGCCCATTTCTGGTGTCCCCCGCCGTGATATTGCTGGAATATTGCTAAAAGCGGCGTCAAACTAAACTCACTCACGTTTGTTAACCATTATTGAATATTCATGATAGGTGTGCACGAAAAGGTGCGCAAACTGTTGCACTCTGCAGTAAAGCGGCGATCTAACTCACTCACTCATGGACTAATGAACATAACTCTGGAATACAGATGACGGCGGGGTGGGGGTTACTTTCACCACAGTTATGGACAACAGCCAATCATTTGTCAAATTATGTGGTTAAATAATGAATAAATAATAGAAATACCAGTGTAAAAAGCTGTTCGTGTCGATGTCGTCCAATATTCAGTTTTCAGAAAAACGTGCCAATCTACTTAACACAACCCTGCTATAATTGTTGATGCTGAAAAAGAATAATTGAGTAAAAATATCGGTTATTGCGTTTGTTTCTATTATCGCATGGCTTTTAGAGGGGTGTTAATCAGATTATTAACATTAATATTCAATACACTAACGCTACGACTCATTATTCATATTCTTGTCGTTTAGTTGCTGTAGTTGATCACTGGATTGTCTGGTCAGGACTCAATTATTTACAACTATTTATATTAGCTTGAATAACGGTGCGGCGACAGACTAGTTTGTTGTAATGACTAAGAATTACTCAAAACGGAAAACAAACGTATCGATAAAAGCTGGCAACGAAAGAGATTATAGATAATTAAGTATTGTTACTGTTTACTTCTTCAAACTTTATCAGCTGTTAATGTTTAGGGGATGCACCCACTGTGTTTTACACATGTGAGATGGCATAACTGTGGATAAGACACCTCTTATATTAATTTGGAAGCGAGTTCTTTGTCTCGAGGTTGCAAATGTAAAAATTATTGGTACCTGAGGTAATGAATGCCTCATACACTGACTGACTGACTGAGTTTAGTTTTACGCCGCTTTTAGCAATATTCCAGCAATTTCACGGCGGGGGACACCAGAAATTGGCTTAACACATTGTGCCCATGTGGGGAATCGAACCCGGGTCTTCTGCGTGACGAGCCAACGCTTTAACCACTAGGCTACCCCACCGCCCCCAATGCCTCATACAAGTTTCAACAGTCGTTAAGTTAGAAATGCACAAATCTCTAAGATAATAATTAATAGTTTAAATGGTAATTTCAAAGAAGCATAAAAAGAACACATTGTCCCTCTAACAGACTGGCGTCCTTTGATTTGCCTCTGTAAAGGATAGAATTACTATACCAATGGGCTTAGAAATCGTTACAGCCTTTGAGAGAGGCTATATGTGCACTCATCCAAATGCTATTGTCAATGTGACTGCTTGTTAGTGGTGTCTTTAAGACAGACAAAGGACATTCGTCTTCTGACCCCACGAGGTAAGGCGTGCACGCGAACTGTGCACTGATTGGCCGACTGGTCATTATGTGCAGGACGAGCTCAGTTAGGTTAGAAAATGAGGGCAAGAAAAATGGGCTGACGAGCCTCAAGGGGCACCAGAAATGGGCTTCACACATTGTACCCATGTGGGAAATCGAACCCAGTTCTTCGGCGTGACGAGCGGACGCTTTATCCACTATGCTACCCCAGCGCCCTTCCCTTGGGATGAATAGTCACGTGGTGTAAGAAAAATGAACTGTTTGCAAATGATTAAGGCTTGTATAGGCAAAATATGGGAGTTTTTGCATTTTTTTTCCCGTCTGAGTGAAAATAGTATGGGCAGGACTGGCAATCTGTTTGCGCGCTGAACGATTTCGCTTTTTTGTGAAAAGGATATCGAGTCTCAAAAATACATAATCTATGACATTATTTATGTGAAAATTAGCTTTTTAATGTTTATACCTCAATAAATACAGCCGACAGTGAAGACAATTGATAAATACACCACCCAGAGGTGTAATGTTACTTCGGGGCTCATGGCTACCAGTCGGATTATGTCACGTACGTTACCCGTGAAAGTCCGGGTTAGAATATTGATCTTCAGTAACCCATGCATGTCGTAAGAGGCGACTAACGGGATCGGGTGGTCAGGCTCGCTGACTTGGTTGACACATGTCATCGGTTCCCAATTGCGCAGATCGATGCTCATGCTGTTGATCACTGGATTGTCTGGTCCAGACTCGATTATTTACAGACCGCCGCCATATAGCTGTAATATTGCTGAGTGCGGCTTAAAACTAAACTCATTCACTATGTCACGTACGTAGTATAGACGTTTGTCCTCCGCCTTTGTCATGTACATGTCATAGGCATGGCCACACTCACTCCCTCGGTGTAATCTAATCTACTAATCTTCAAGGAAGTTAGTTTGAAATACACTAGCAAACAGACCTGTGAGTCACTCAGAACATGGGATGTCTCTACCGGAAAAGCCGCGTTGGGACAAACCCAGTATCATAAATATCTCGTATCCAAACCTATAGTTGAAATTCAGAAAAATTAATACACAGGACAATCCAAATGTCAATATGTTCAAGATATGTTTTACACCATTATACGGAGTATTTTAGTAGCCGTGTACAGAGTCTTGATGTGACTTGAATATTTAGTCTCAGTTAATCATTTACTAGCAATTAGAATGGCTTTAATTGACTTTAATATTTAGGTGAGGTGAGGTGAAAGTGGGTTTTACGTCGTGCTTGATAATATTTCGCTTATGTGACGACGTGTGTATGTGTATGTGCGGCCCAGACTTAAGCTGGTTTTATAGTGCTAGCCCACTGAGATACCATGCCGCAGTGAAGCATGAATACCACACACATTATACTGACTCCGAGCCGACCAGTCGTTGTTGTACCCATTAATGCCGAGCGCCAGGCAGGGACCAACAAGTACCATATTTTAACGTCTTTTGGTATGACGCGGTCGGGGATCGAACCCGCGACCTGCCGCTCTCCGGGCGGACGCTCTAACCACTACACCACGGAGGCGATGTAATATTTAGGGGGAAGTGTCATTATTCTTATTAACATTATTGACATTAATACCTGGAGGTATGTGCCTGTTTTACCTGTTATCAAAATGACGTTAATATTTAGAGCTTTGCGCCATTTACCTTTCATCAAATTGACGTTAATATTCAAAGGTATGTGCCATGTAATTATTCAAACCAGTCCTAGTTTCTCACTCAATTCCTTCGACCAGCAAGAGGTTTTATACACGCCCGTTAGTAAGAAATACTCGCTAAACCCCAACAAGTATGATACGCAAACTGACATAACGGCAAAGCTGAATAAATGTTGCTATTTCCGTTGAACGGAGAAGAAAAACACAGTCACTCAAACTTGTCGTAGGTGTTTTTACAATGTCAACCCGGAAGTAAGTTTCTGATTACAATCCGCATCGAGCCATAGACGCAGATGCAAAATAATTCAGATGGGAAGCCTACATGGTGGCCTCTGACAGACCAATTCCAAAATACTGACTTAGCTGTGGGCACCAGAGTTCCAATTCCGCAGTTTATATTCCCAGATGTCCGGATAAGAATTTCAAATGCCAAATTGGTTCTCTGTCAAATCCGACATCACTTGAACCTTACAAGCTTGTGGATCAGAGTTGCCTGTTTCAAGAGTGAAATTGACACGTTGGCAATTTTCACACCCACTATTGTCAATTTTAAATAACATTCTGACCAAAAAAGCATACTCCATTAGTTGTGGAAAAAGAAATTTTCAGTAAAAGCAGACAGCTGAAAAACTGTGCCGCTATTGTAATCCCCACTGAAGATTAAATGGTTGGTTTTTTAAACCGCACTCAGCAATATTCCAACTATATGGCGGCGGTCTGTAAATAATCGAGTCTGGATCAGAAAATCAAGTGATCAACAGCATGAGCATCTATCTACGCAATTGGGATACGATGACATGTGTCAACCAAGTCAGCAAGCCTTACCACCCGATCCTGTTAGTCGTCTCTTACGACAAGCATGGGTTACTGAAGATCAATTCCAATCCGGATCTTCACGGGTTCCCCTGAAGAGTACAGACGGAGCTTTCACAATACGAATGTCGTATGTCAGAGTGACCTGGGCTCGGATCCACAAAGCGATCGTAGCTCTAGAACACCGGTAGGTGTTTGTTAAAATAAAACAGTCACGATCACCGTAGCCTTTCGATCGCCTTGTGGAACAGGGCCAATTGGGGTGGTGTGCGTTTTAGTGTTCCACAAAGACACACGCACAGTGTTTATATAGGAATCTCACCCGAATGTCTACTGATACCGACACGAGTTGATAGAGTTGATATCCGAAGCTTGTCGAGGATATTTTCACATTATCAACGAATGTTGATATATTTGATATCAGAAGTGAGGTAAAATCGGGTTTGTACTTAAGAATATTTCGCTCATATGACGACGTGCATGCGTGCGTATGTGTGGCTGCTTATACTAGCCCAGACATAATCTATTTTTTATAGTGCTAGCTCACTGAGATACCATGCCGCAGTTAAGCATGAATACCCAACTTAGACACATTATAATTACTCTGAGCCGACCAGACCTTTTTTTACCCATTGATGCCGTGCGCCAGGCAGGGAACAACAAGTACCATATATTAACGTCCTTTGGTATGACGTCATCTTCCACCTCCTGACGTGAGGGCATTGTACAAAATCTACTATCAAAACGATATCTCCTACAAGATATAATTTGATCTCACACAAGCAATATATCCAGTGGAACACAGTTTTGAACCAATTAACTTTCAGTAGGAATATGTTAACTAGTGCTACAACCAAGCAGCTCACTACAGTGATCCCCAAAACAAATGTTCCCCATATCGGGTATATTCGTAGATACACTTTATTGGTTTATCATCAGCCAGAACAATCATTCTCCGAATTGTAAATGATCGTGACAAACCTCTTTACAGACCCACGACAAATCTCTGCAAATCACAACCAGAGTTGGGAAAAGGACATAGAGGGGGTGTTTCTTTTGAATAGGAGTGTAGCGGGAACGTCCAATTCGAACATACTCATGGGCACGTCATTCACGGTTTCAGCAATATCCTAAAGGCAAAGAAGCGGAAGCAGGGCAATTGTCGGAAATAATTAACCAATGGTACCTCCGTTGCTGTCGATTTGAAAAGACAGAGTTCAGATTAAATGTAATTCAACTGTTCAGTAGCATTTCCGCTCCTTACGCATGGAGCTGCAAGGCCCCGTAAGGTTACGAGTCCGTACGCACTTCAGAATCGGGCAAATTCATCGCGCTGACATCATTGACTGTTATCTGGGGTTTTCGTGTAGGTGGATGAGAGGTGGATGCGTGGGTGTGGTTGGGTGAGGGTGTGGATGAGGGGTGGACGTGAAGGTTTGAGTATGGGCGTGGAGGTGTGGGTGTGAGCGTGGGTGTGGATGAGAGTGTGGAGGTGTTGATGTGTGTGTGGATAACTGTTATCATCTGGTGAACAGATAGTGCTCGTTATAAATTGGTTGACTTTTCTCGTTGATCTTTAGGAATGAAATAGGGTGAAGAGATCTGGGTGTGGGATTGGATGAGGGTGTGAAGGTGTTGATGTGTATGTGGATAAGGGGTGGAGGTGTTCTGTGTAATTATGGGTGTGGATGAGGGAATGGGCGAGTTGGTGTGGATGTGGGCTTGGAGGCGTGGATGGGTGTGTCGAGTTGTGATTGTGGATGGGTGTGTGAAGGTGATGGTGTGGGTGTGGATGATGGTGTGGAATTGTGTGGATGATGGTGTGGGTGAGGATGTGGACGTGCCGATGTTAATGAGGGTGTGGAAGTCTGGATGGGGCTCTGGTGGTGTGGGTGCGCTAGTATAGGAATACACATCATGCCTACCTCTCTTCATCGACGTTTAAACAGTAACATCCATCATTCATCCTGGACATCATATTTACCTTTATACTTTCCGTAATAAATAAATAAAATACACAAAATAAACAACGGCCTACCTGTCAGAGTCTCGAGTGTAGAGTTATGGCGCTGTTGACACTGGAGAAAGGCCTTCTTGAGCACCTGCTCCTGCTTGAACCTCTCCAGCAACGTGATCTGGTGAGGAAGATGAGGATGGGTTGTTTCATTCAGATACACCATAGTGAAGATACGCTCAGCTAACGCACTGCACTCAAGGCTGATGGCGAGGACACGGTACAAATATACAGCATCACATTTATTCAGTACACCATAGTTGGATTCTGTAGTTGACGTATTGTTCGGGGAAACACAGGTATTGAACAATAGGTGATGTATAGTTTGCGGAAACACTTGTGGGTCCAAAAGGTGACGTGTTGTTCACTAAAACACAAGTGTGGATCCTATAGGCGACGTATTGTTTGGTAAAACTCACGACTTGATCCTATAAGCGAAGAGTGGTTTGAGGAAACACGCATGGACTCTATAGGTGACGTATTGTTTGGTAAAACACACGCATGGATCCTATTGGCGAAGTACTGTTTGACGAAACACACAAACATTGATCCTTCAAGTGACGTACCCTATTCGTGGAAAAAACTCGAGGAAACACAGGTACGGATCCCTAATGTGAAGTAAAACTCGCAGAAACTCAGGTACGGATCCCTATACGTGGAGTAGATCCCCTCGAGGAAACACAGGCGAGGATTCCACGTAAAACACGAGGAAACATAGGTTCGGACAGTATAACTGAAGCATAACTGAAGATAACACTCTCACGGTCGGTCTGCTGAAGTTAACTTTAAGACAGCAAAAAGTAAGGTATATTCATCATTGCGACTTCCTCGACAAGACGTTGTGTCACGTAATACGTTGTCTCGGAAAACAGCTGAAACTGAAAGATATCTTCTTTTCCACCTTTTCACGACAAGACGACAAAAATCACGTGGAAAACAATCTCCTTAAATGTCTGGATTCACAAGAATGTAGGCACAACAAGAATACATTAACTATAAGAAACAACACCCAGAGCACACATACAGCCCGTGTAGGTAGCACGGTCGACTTACTGAATGTCTCAGTATGACAAGCCACTATCTGTTTTTACCACAATCTACACAATAGTATGTTGTTAACGGTAAACTGATTGCCTCAAGTCATCTGGAACACACACAGCACAACTCCGCAATGAATCCGAGTCAATGTTCTTTGGAACAAGCACAAGTCCTATTTTCTGTTACTTCTGCCTACTGTCTATATAACCGACATGCGTGGCTCTCCGGTATGAAATCCCATCTGTACCTAGTTGCCGGCGTCCCAAGCGCTAATTTGCCGGTGGGGGGCTGTGGAGTAGTGCTACGGGTCAGTGGGCTTTGTCCTTTGAACTCACTGTTTCAGGAACATAGTTAAAGTTACCGTCAAGCATTTACCATAACATGTTTCGATTGTAGTGAAGAGTAAATCCACTTCAAGGTCAATGATGATGATGATATGATGATGATGATGATGATGATGATGATGATGATCGACGTTAACGTCTAAACGCTGGATTCACGTACACGTGTTTGGGTATATTAAATTGATTGTGGGAGTCACATATGGTACACGGTTAAAACTTTACTGACATATCCAAAAAAGTCTTCATATACAAGTTAATGAAGCCAGCTGGTACTGCTGTTGATATATGGTTCAGTTACGTCAATATATCGTAGTTAATTAAGTAAAACACGTTAAAGTCACACAAAACGTATCGTTGGAGATCGTTTGGATTCATAACCAACAGAGCCAAAAAGTAAAGGTCCAATCCTCAAACGAATTCGATAGAACGCCAGATTGTTTAACACGATCAAAGAAGAGGTAAGCTCCAGTTAGTATATCAGTGAACAGAATCAGACCTTTGTCTTTAGCAGGACGAGGAAACTCCTTGAACTCCACAATGAAAGACGAGATGTTGTCAACAACACGTAACGGTTAAATGTATCCACATAGTTACTGATATGTATCGTGAAATACACACCGCTATCTATAACACAGATCTGTATGGCAGACAGCAATCTCGGTAGGCGAACATACGTGTAAGTACCTGCGTGAAATATCCCAGGTGTCGTTTTATGATCAGCGTTAGTAAACAACAGTTGCAATTATTCCAACGGACATAAACATGTATATGACTTAATATTGTTTACTTCCAACGTTTGAAAGGTTTACGTATCAGCGATCACATATAACTTCGCAGTAAAGGTTGTATTAGGAAGGTCCATAACGACACGTGACTGATCTGTGTCCCGCTGATTGAAATACACATCCCACGTCGCGTCTTGTTGTCACTCAGCTGATTAGCATGTAGAATGAGCCCAGTCATGTATGCACGTTATCTGGACTGGTTCAAGCACTCGTGTAACGTAATACCATACGCATGCGCGATGACACTCAAGGAGCAGATCAAGCATGAAGGAGAAGAACACAATAGCTTTGGGGAAAGACGTACATACGGCACAGTGCCAGCTTATGACTTGTTCACGATCTTCGAAATACAAAACTATTATTCAGAATTTGCTCAGTGTCGGGATATTCATTGACCCACTTAGAATACCATGTCCATATTACGTGACGAATATAGATCTCCCGTCAAGAGCTTGTTGATTCAAGTTTAATCTCGGACGCGCACAATGGCCATCTTACGAACGAGTTCACATCGTAAGAACAAAACAATGAAAGTTACAAATATTCTGTAAATGCAGTTAAAAAGGGTACCAACTTCTGATAGACAGCAATATACACGTCTATTTCAAATGACACGACTGTCATTCAAACTGGCGTGTGTATATCGAGTGATTTGTGCGATCAATGACAAAGGCAGAAAACATTAAAACGTGTACATACAAAAATTTCTAACCCAAGGATTAGAACTATAGTGTGCTTAGTTCTGAGGCAGTACGTGAATGACACGTGGGAAAGAAACACATGCATGCACAGCAGCTGATATTGCAAAGATTCCTGTCCACGTTCCTTTTCAGATCACATGGGTGACAACCCGGAAACTGCATACCTCGAAACACAGCAGCGAATCTAATCAACATCCCTTTTCAATTACAAATCGTTTCAGCCATTTCCTTCAGCCCTTTCACCACTCAACCTTGAAAGAAAGACCATCGATGAAATCACGATATGAAAACAAAACACACAGTTTTTGTTTCCCCAAACGCGACGCCAAGCACCAACAAACACGAAACAGTTTATCGAGAGCGTCTGTGCACATCTAACGGTGAACTCTGCTGGTATGCTACCTGCAATCAACACATCTACTTCCTCCCCAACAACAACATTCAAGATCATGTGTTTGACAACAACCATGGAATGTTGAAGGATACAGCAGCAGATCTTCTCAACATCAACAATACCCATTCATCATCTTTGTGTTTCCGTTACAAGCCAGGAACTGCATCCCCATGATGTGAATCTACTGCACTATTTTCCTGTCCCTGTGCAGAATGTTACGTTTGTTGTTTAAAGGCGCACTCAGCAATAGTTCTGCTATATGATGGCGTCTTTAAATGAGCAAGTCTGGACCAGACAATCCAGTGATTCACATCATGAGCATCGATCTACGCAGAATGTTAGGTTTGTTGTTTAACGCCGCACTCAGCAATATCTTTGCTATATGATGGCGGTCTGTAAATGAGCGAGTCTGGACCAGACAATCCAGTGATTGACATCATGAGCATCAATCTATTCACAATGTTATGCAAAACATCAACAACAACTCATTCCGTTATATCATATTTACTATGTTTCATACTCCCTAAAACATATTATTTTCCCTTCCTCTCAGCACTTTCTCTTATCCAAAATACCTAAATGAAGCATGCCTATATTTCAAACAGTTTCACGTTCTAAATCCCCGAAGTCTTTAGCGCCCCTTTTCCTTTCAAGTGGAGGCTATATTTCTACCAAAATTATACATTGTCAGAGACTAAACGTTATTCTATATCATATTGTACTGTGTCAAATACCCCAAGGATCTCAAAAATATATTTGAACCTTGGAGAAAAACGTTCTGCGAACACTTTAGCAAGCTTATATAAATGTCAACATACTTATACTCTTAGTCTCAAGATCCCTACTTAGGAGTCTCTTATTCATATATATCCTGAATTGAAGGGAGACTAATGCTGTTAGAATGACGTCATATTTTCATGAAGTATACGACCCGTGGATCGCCTCTGTGATGCTGTGGACACCATAGGAGGTCGGTGGGTCGACCTCTGGTCGCGTAATACCAAACGACGTTAAAAGATGGTACTTTTTATTACCCTGCCTGACGATCAACATCAAGGCCATAAAACACGAACTATTCAGCTCGAGTTTTGCGTGTCGAGGTAGAGTGTCCATGTCAAATGTATCAAAGTGCCCCAGCAGTAAAATCGGCGTTAGTCCGTACTTAAACAAACAGCCCCCACACACATGCATGCAGATCAGCTTGAAAGCCCAATAACGCTAAACACGACCATAAACCCGATTTATCCTCACCTCTACGACCGTCGAAATGTGTTCGACCTGGTAGTATTCACTTGCGCTCTTTGCAAGCTCGACATGCGTTGCCTGTACCCATGTCTCACAGTCCCTGTACAGCATTATGTTCCCTACTGCCCAGCCCTCCTTGCAATACTAAATCCATAAATGAAGCAAGTCTAGATTCCCATCTCTGAAATTCCCATCTCATTGGATCTCCTTTTCAGTATAAATGGGTTTATTCGTTACTATCAAAATTATATATACAGTGGGGCGGTGGGGTAGCCTAGTGGTTAAAGCGTTGGCTCGTCACGCCGAAAACCCGGGTTCGAATCCCCACATGGGTACAATGTGTGAAGCCCATTTCTGGTGTCCCCCGCCGTGATATTGCTGGAAAATTGCTAAAAGCGGCGTAAAACCAAACTCAGTCAGTCAGTCAGTATATATACAGTGGAAGCTCTCTAAACCGGCACTCGTCGGGACTGAAGAAACAATCCGGTTTAGACAGCGTGCCGGATTGTAGAGCTGACACAGTTACCTACGACTAGAACTGAATCAGTTTTGTCACTCTCATATACATTGCTGTATCACATGGTTCTCTCAGTTACTGCACACATTTACAATAATAGACAAAGATTTCAGCTCACATTCACTTATTTAACATCCCTAATGAGTGACAATTTTCACTAATTACATGTACAGGTATACCCATACTGAACTAAGATTAAAGTATCTTTGTCGGCAACCGTGTAGTTTCAGCGAATGGTTATTTGGTGACAATACACATCCGGCCGACTCCTCGCCATGCGCCGGAATAGAGAGCGCTGATTATTATATAAACACATATTCAGGCGGCTGATTTCATGCCAAGAGCCATAATTGACAGCTGCCGGATTGCAGATCTTATAAATGATGATAAATGTACTAGCCACGGACAGGACTGAGATTTTATGCCGGTGTTGACAACTTGCCGGATTGGACAGCTGCCGGTTTTGACAGCTTCCACTGTAACCAGAGACTAAGCGTTAGTCTACTTGTACCCGAGCTATCGCCATATGGGCAAGCAAGTTTTATGGTATGACTAGTTTCCTGGCCAAGGGTCAAAGCCCTGCTGATAAGAGATGCCTGCGGTGCTGTCAACTTGGTGCTAATTCCACTTGTTCGGAATTACTGAGATTGTAGGTTTTACAAACAAAATACCCCCCCCAAGCTAAGTAAACATTTCCTCGTTTTATGGTCACAGAACGTTTAGTGAAAACAATTTTGGTTTTAATGTACAAGTGTGCGCGTGCGTTGTGTGTGGCATGACTCCATGCGCGTGCACGTGAGTGTGCGTTTACTATACGCGTGAGATATGTCAAACAGAATAGTTTTGGTCACGTTTTATTGATGATAATCTCATTGATATTTGAGAACAATGCTACTGTTCTGTAGTGTGAATAATAACAATAACAAATACAAATGGCAGCAACAATAATAATAGTCATCTCATGTCATTAGTTTTTGAAAACTTAGTCTCATTTGTCTCCAAAGCTGAAGATATGATTTGATGCGGAAATATACATCTTCTTGTTGTTTGTAAAACTGGGTTAGCTGTGATGTGTGGAAAACACTGGCAGCCATTACAAATAGAGGCAATGTTGTACTAGGAAGCATAATTGCATTTTTCTTAGGTACAAAACCATGTACTGATATGGTCTCTGTTAAGGACAATGCCATTAATTCAACATGTCATAAAAGGAAACAAATCACTCAAACTACCTTTCTTAGGGACTTCTAGTGCACTTTATAGTTTACGTGAGACAGATCACCGTGCCACATTGTGCAGTCAGCACTAATTCCTTTGTCGCCCAGTGACAGTATAAAATATTCATCCTTGCACATACCTTAACTGTGTGGGGATGATTAGCGGATATTGTCTTCGTGAGCAACATTTTACGTGCATCATGGAGGCCAGGATTACCTTTAATCCACTGCTGGTTTACCTGTTACCTGGGTGCGACAGGGTGTTATACTACCAGGCTCTGTATTTCACGCCTAGTTGATTCCATGCTCCAAAAGAGGCGTCCAGTGTCACACATTCATGTATTGTTATTGGGTTGACTAATGAGTATCGGATGGTCACAATGGTGTGTCCAGTCTGATTGTGTGTGGTTGAATCATACTATCACTACATATCCCATTTATACAGTTCGAGATGCCTTGTGCATCAACACTATCCCCATTCGGGCAACTGCAATATTGCAACACCAACACTTCATAGCCCAATTCAAGGAACTGCAAGTATCTGCAACAACAACAACATCCATCCTCATTCAGGCAACTGCAAATATTGCAACAACAACGCTTCATAGCCTCATTCGGGCAGCTGCAAATATTGCACCACCATCAATTCATAGCCCCATTCGGGCAACTGCAAGTATCTGCAAGACCAACACTGCATATCCCCATTCGGGCAACTGCAATCTGCACACTGCATAGCCCCATTCGGGCAACTGCAAGTATCTGCAAGACCAACACTGCATAGCCCCATTCGGGCAACTGCAAGTATCTGCATGACCAACACTGCATAGCCCCATTCGGGCAACTGCAAGTATCTGCATGACCAACACTTTTACGTATCTGATATATCAGGATCTGAATATCCCAGCTCACAGGGGTTCTTCTCAATTTAAATGGAATTATATGTTAACGAACTGGGAGTTAGTCTACCAATCCCCATCAGGGCAACTAGTCATGTCTTCGTCATAAAAAAAAATGTCATCTTTAATACAGAGTATACAAATAATGATCTGAACAAATCCAAATGGAGCCCAGGACAAGCCTTCGTTTCTGGCCTAGAGCTGGGACACTCTCAGATTTTCTCACAGTCCCTGAACCGCGGCCCTTTCCGCAGTGCTAAATCCCTAAGTCTAGATTTCCTAAGGTTTAGGTCTGAATCTCCCACCCCATTGGGTCTCTTTTTCAATTTAAAAGGAATTATTTGTTTCCGTCAAAATTACATATATTCAGACCCTGAGTGTTCGACTAAGGCAGTTTGACCCAGCCAACTCATTCTAGACTTGAGTTGGACTCCTTTTTAATTTATTTTCTCTGGTCTGCGATACAGACTATTGATCAACCTCCCTCACTGAATATCAGATCGGCAGTAATTACTATCAGTCCCGCGGAGGTGTAAGACAACAGATCCTACAAATCACCTACACTCATCCAACATCATCTCAGCGTTAATCCGGGGGCGTCTGTTACAGGGCGTTCGTTCAATCACAGTCAGCAAGGCCGTGCCACTCAGACTGGACACATGTTATCAATGACTTCTGCCAGTCATGTGGAAGAAGCTGTCAGGGTCTATAACACTCGTACAGAAAGTTTGCCGGAAAAGCCCTCAAACTGTCACAATACTTGCAACTTGTTACAAATATTAATTAGCCGATGGGGAGTCACATCAGCTTAATAAGCCCTGCACGTCCAAATTGTGCTCAAATATAATTTCCGACCATAATGCATTGGAGACAAGTGACTACGGTGACTCCTGTGGGAAATCAAACCATCTGCTATTGATGTATGTGAAGCCTTGGAAATGCGGATTCTACAGTATCACAAAACCGAATTAAAATCGGCACAATAATTACCTTGTTATCTATTCGAACTTATGAAAAATTAGATTATTCGGTGTTTTTTAACCGTTTCTCATGTGAGAATAATTCCTTTGTTTTCAGGCCAATGCCGAAAACCACTATACTGGTTTCTGAGGACAGAGTAGACCTGGGCCGACTTGCATAGTTACAATCGATCTTACAAACCCCCCCCCAATCAACATTGCAATCACCATACAATTGTCCTAATCCACTTGCACAAAGACGATCTTAGTGCGATTGTAAGACGACATGCATTTAAGATCGCGATCTTAACTAAGATCGAACTCTTCAACGGTGGAGGTACGAAATTCTTAAACTCGACTCCTGTTTACAGTTGTCTGCTAGTGCGCATAGCATACTGCGCAAATAAAAAGTGGAACTGGTTACTGCACACAACACACCTCCTGGGCAGTTATCTCGGTACAGACAAAACCGATAGGGGAATTCTGGACCAAGAGTATAAGCATATCCCCAGACAATTATTTAAGCTGGCCGACATGTGAGAAGAACGTTTTTCTTCAAGGTTAAAATACATTATTGAGATCCTTAGGGTACTTTTTCAATCGTACAGCCCCCGAACCACATTATTTACCCCTTAGACTAGTCTGCCTCACTGCCCTTTTTCCATTCAGCCCAACCGTTTCTTGCAATGCTACGGCCCTTAAGTCTAGATTTCCTCTGGTGTCGCCCATCTTAGCCTGTCTCACAGTCCCATTACCTCATTATATAGCCCTCACTCAAGGCTAACGCCCTTAATGAAGCAATTCTAGATTTCCTCAGGTTCTGAATCTCCTATCTCACTAGGGGTCCTTTTCAATGTTTATAGGATTGATTTGTTTCTATCGCATGTATAGAGGTGAGGTGAGGCGAAATTGGGTTTAACGTCGTGCTTGAGAATATTTCGCTCATATGACGACGTGCATGCGTGTGTATGTGTATGTGCGGCTGCTTGTACTTGCCCAGACTTAAGCTGGTTTTATAGTGCTAGCCCACTGAGATACCATGCCGCAGTGAAGCATGAATACCCCACTCAGACACATTATACTGACTCCGAGCCGACCAGTCCTTATTGTACCATTTAATGCCGAGCGCCAGACAGGGACCAACAAGTACCATATTTTAACGTCTTTTGGTATGACGCGGTCGGGGATCGAATCCGCGACCTTCCGCTCTCCGGGCGGACGCTCTAACCACTACACCACGGAGGCGGTCGCATGTATAGATATATTAAGAGGCTAAATATACAGAGACTAAGTATTGGTCTAACTGTCAAGCAGGCTTTTCTGAAATGCGAAAGCTGAAAATGACACAATTTTAGATTTTTCCTCAGGTTCAGGAAAACTGGAGTTGGAAAATATAGTAACTGTTATACATTCATATACTAAGCATCAGTCCGGGTATTCCTCTGTGACTGCATGCCAGAAACTGTTTCCATCGATTCATCTGGGTACTTTTGGTACAACCCTAATTCCAAATATCGTGACTTGCTGTAACCATGACCTTCCTAAAGATATGTACCGTGAAGATCCGGATTAGAACTGGTCATCAGTAACCCATGCTTGTCGTAAAAGGCGACTATCGGGATCGGGTGGTCAGGCTCACTGACTTGGTTGAAACATGTTATCGTGTCCCAGTTGTGTAGAAAAGTGCTTCTGATGTTCATCACTGGATTGTCTGGTCCAGACTCGATTATTTACAGACCGCCGCAATATACCTGGAATATTGCTGAGAGCGGCGTTAAATAACAAACCAAACCAACAAACCCTATTCCGGAAACTGTTTCCATCGATTCATCTGGGTACTTTCGGTACAATCCAAGTATATGTGTAACCATGGCTTTCCTTTAGATACATGTATATAGTCATAAGATACATATCTCTCGTCTAAAAGTGTGTTGGTAATTCTAGATTACACGTGCCTGTATCTATTTTAACATTTGTTTTGATCAAACGTAACACAAATATTCAACAGGTGTGGGACAAGGGAGATAAGGAAATGTGAGGTGAGGTGAAATTGGGTTTAACGTCGTGCTTCAGTATATTTCGCTCATATGACGACGTGCATGCGTGTGTATGTGTATGTGCGGCTGCTTGTACTAGCCCAGACTTAAGCTGGCTTTATAGTGCTAGCCCGCTGACATACCATGCCGCAGTGAAGCATGAATACCCCACTCAGACACATTATACTGACTCCGAGCCGACCAGTCCTTGTCGTACCCATTAATGCCGAGCGCCAGGCAGGGACCAACAAGTACCATATTTTAACGTCTAACCCGCGACCACTACACCACGGAGGCGGTTGGTTAAGGAAATGTAGCCTTGATAGCAGCTATATAGCTATCAAAAGCTGGTAGGATGAAATGATAATATGACTGTTAGCCTTCAAACAATGATTGTATACTCCCAATGGAGTAGAGAATGGAAATTCGAGCGCACACTGTTTCACTGATTTCAAATCATGACGACGTTTCAGCTTATACCTTAAAATACAGTTTAATGCATCAAAACTGAATTTTAGAGTCATGAACATTTGAATACGTTTCTCAAAGGTCCCATCAAAGAAAGTATAGGTTCGGTTTGACAAGAAATTAAAAAGAAAGAATGTAACATTTTGTGTCCAATTTAATCCAGTGAGTGAGTATAGTATTAGGCCGCTTGAAGCAATAGTCCAGCAATATCACGCAGTGGACACCAGAAACAGGCTTTACACATTGCACCCATGTGGGGAATCGAACCCAGGTCTTCGGCGTGACGAGCGAACGCTTTAACCACAAGGCTACCCCACCGCCCTTTAATGTAATGATAAAAGTGGCTGCTGCTGCTGCAGCCACATCTTGAATGAAATAACGACGACAAGGGCGATGGGTCGCAATCTAAAACATGGTGGAGCACGAATTTCCAGTTGTCTGAACTGTTATGGAACATCTTCAGGCTCACTGTTTACAATTTCATTGTATGACCTCCACGTGCGTCAATACACGACGTCATACGTCGTCGCAGATATGACGTTAGACGTCCAAAGACGTCATTGTAATCCGTTTACATTCGTAGGGGTGACGGGGTAGCTTAGTGGTCAACGCGTTCGCTCGTTACGCCGAAGCCCTGGGTTCGATTGCTCACATGGACACACTAAGACTACACTTAGTCTCTGAACATATAACTTTGATAGTAACAAATAAACCCATTTAAAAAAAAGAAGCCCCAGTGAGATGGGAGATTCTGAACCTGAGGAAATCTAGACTTGTTTCATATAGGGTTTTAGCATTGCAGGGTGGGCTAGGCATTAGGGAAAATAATGTGGTTAAGGGACTGTGGGACAGACTTCAGGTGTGCCCCGTTGGGATATTGCTGTATTGTGGCGTACTCATTCACTCTGTATGACAGTCCGTCTCAGGTTGTGCTCCAGCTGTTTTCTGTTGACTGAGGATTGTTAACTGCTCATTATCTTCCTGTCAAGATGGTCACACAGATGCTCCATCAGATTTATATCCGGCGAACGGACACGAGAAACAGGCTTTACACAGGTCATGGCAGAACATTGACATTAAGCTGACTGACTGACTGAGTTTGGTTTACGCCGCTTTTAGCAATATTCCAGCAACATCACGGCGGGGGACACCAGAAATGGGCTTCACACATAGTACCCATGTGGGGATTCGAACCCGGGTCTTCGGCGTGACGAGCCAACGCTTTGACCACTAGGCTACCCCACCGCCCCTTAAGCTGGATGAGGAAATTCAGAGCCGGTCGGGCAATATGGGTCCTGGCATATCTCTCAGAAATACTATACCATTGTTGACTTTTAAGATGGGCAGCATAATTGGTCTCTTCAAGACGAACGCTTAGTTTATGAATAATCTACACGAACGCTTAGTTTATGAATAAACACAATTTTGACAGTAACAAATTAACCCATTTAAATTGAAAGTACTCCCATTCAGATGAAAAGTCAGAATCTGAGGATATCTAGACTTCATTTAGGGCTTTAGCATTGCAGGGACGGTTAGGTAGTAGGGGAAATAATGTGGTGCAGGGACTGTGAGATAGTCGAGGTCTCTTCTTACACAGCGTTCAGGTTTCCTTGCAACATGACCAGATCTGCCTTCAGATTTCCCCGTTCTCTGTAAACACGTTGTAACGATGTCGTTGTAAAGACGTTCCTTGCAAAACGAGACTCGGCTCCAATTTCCCGTCAGCATCCAATTTACGTCACCCATCAGAGTCTCGGGAGACGATATTGTTGCGGCCAGTGTCATTCACCGAAGAGGGTCATAAGCTGTTTCCTCTTGTGTCAGCGAAGTACGTATGTTGACGTGTGCGATGTTCCAACGCTGTTGCAGCAGCCGACGTTGCCGTAACGTTACCGAATCTGTTTCGCAACTGGCAGGTTTCTCGTGGTGTTGTCTGGTGCTGTTCAGTCTGTCCAGGGTCTGTCTGTATCGTTGCAAAAGACTGCCTCTAACCAAATCGTCTTGCAATTTCGATCTGCTGTGACCCTACCACAACCAAACCGACTTCTCGATCTCTTTGTTCCACTGTATATTGTTGCATTTCTTTGATATCTGGGGCGGTGGGGTAGCCTAGTGGTTAAAGCGTTGGCTCGTCACGCCGAAGACCCAGGTTCGATTCCCCACATGGGCACAATGTGTTAAGCCCATTTCTGGTGTCCCCAGCCGTTATATTGCTGGAATATTGCTAAAAGCAACGTGAAACTAAACTCAGTCAGTCAGTCAGTCTTTGATATCTGTGCTTTAATAAAGTATGTCCCCAAGCTATCGGTTATCACATCAACACAATATCTGTATTCCTTGCTGCAGAGGGGCGGTGGGGTAGCCAGGTGGTTAAAGCGTTGGTTCGTCACGCCGAAGACCCGGGTTCGATTCCCCACATGGGTGCAATGTTTGAAGCCCATTTCTGGTGTCCCCCGCCGTGATATTGCTGGAATCTTGCTAAAAGCAGCGTAAAACTAAACTCACTCACTCCTTGCTGCAGGAAGAAAACATGTTTTACATATCCGCGTGCTAGTGGCGCCGTTCAGGAGACGTTCAGATGTGATTTCTTTTACACCTGCCTAAGCATTCTCTTTCTGAATACTCACTGTGAATGAAGTATTACTTTTTGGAGAATTTTTTTTATGATCCTATACGTTTTTTGCCGAGTAGTATTTTATGATACAGAAAATAACTTGTTTTGATGTTTTCCTTTCAAAGCGTGAGTCAAAGTCACTTTTAAGTTTTAGGGTTTGCGCTACTTGGGGTGCTCGTGGCTTTGAAGGGTGGACATTAGATCTGTATGGATGTGTTGAACAAACACTGATACTCAGGATCAACAACGAGTAACTTGAAAATGGATTTGACGAAAACAATACAAATATTATCCAGATGTTACTTGGCTAGAAGCAGTCCCAGATACACTGCATAAATGAAATCAAATCAGCAGTGATACCAGTGATACTTCCATAGTCGGATAACCATTTCATGTTTGTCTCATTTTCAGCTACCAACAAACATGTATGTATACTTTCTTTCGCTCTTCGGTATATATGACAAACCGGCTACGAAACACATCCTGCCAATTTCATTTGAAATTTCATATAGTTTAATAATTTCTAAGACAACTAAAATAAGTCTGAATACAAAATAATATCCGGCGAATTAAAAAGTATAAAAAAAGTAAATGAATAGACTTGGTCCCATGCCGATGCTCATGCTGTTGATCACTGGATTGTGTGGTCCAGACTCGATTATTTACAGACCAACGCCATGCAGCTGGAATATTGCTGAGTGGGGCATTAAAAAACAAACGAACCAACAAAACCTATTCCATAATCCTAGTTGTGATTTGTTGACTACTATTTCTAAGGGCACTGCATGTATGGCAATTGCATGAATATGACATTTAACTATAGACACGCACAACAAAGTATTACGACAAACAACGCTGATTAGTCTGCCAGAGAACCATAAAGAATATATGCCCGATGAACGTTTGACATAATAATAGCGTATCTTGTATCTAATTTCACTGAAAAACGCTTCACGTATACACTTTCTGTCAGTCATCTTTCAGACATGACATTCACTGTCTCCGTTCAGTCGTCTCAAAGAGACAAAGCCTATACTTTTCATTTCTTTTAAAATTATCTTTGTGAACTGGAGCTTACAAAAACTTTTCAAAATGTTTATTTAGTTTTTAACACTAGGTCCCAAGTCAAATACAAATATGATATTCTTAAATTACGCCATATTTGTTCAAAGAAATAAATTAAAATAGAAAGGATCATATCTCTTCCAGAAACAAACACAAATTGAAAACAGGTTTGCAATATGTGTAAGTGGGTGGGTACTGGAACAGCAGAACATGTTACCCATTTTAACACCAGGTATCATTGATTTTCGGAGATCACTTTCTTTAAATTTCATTTCTATTTTACCTTCCGCGACCAATAGAATCTGTTTCAGTGGAAAATTGAGATTGGTTATTTTCTGGTGTTGGAGTTATATATTTACTTGGTTCCGTATGTCAACATTTTATATGTTGAGAAAATTAACCAATTTTTTAAGTTTTCGAAAAAGTTGATGTATGTTCAAATATTACTGTTTTGTATTTCGTGAACACCATCCATAATATAGTGAGTGATTTAAACAGTTTTAGTCGCATCGGGGAAATAGCGATAAGAACTGAAGGGTGAAAGAAATGAATAAGTTTAATTTTACGCCGCTTTTTAGCAATATTCCAGCAATATCATGGCGGGGGACAGCAGAAAAGGACTTCACACGTTCAACCCCCGTGGGGAATTGAACCTGGGTCTCCGCCACTGGAAGAAATTAAGGTTCGATATGTAGCCTGTTTTCTTCAATCGCACAAGGAACCGTGAAAACCCGACTTCATCTTCAGCAACCCATGCTTGTAAGAGGAGACTAACGGGATCAGGTGGTCAGGCTCGCTGACTTGGTTGACATATTGCGTAGATCTATGCTCATGCTGTTGATCACAGGATTGTCTGGTCCAGACTCGATTATTTACAGACCGTCGCCATATTGCTGGAATATTGCTCTCTCACTCGGTTGCACTATCTACATGTCTACACGGATTCCATAACCATGACAACGGTAAACATGTGAGTGAAGTCTTTTAACGCCGCAATCAGCAGTTTAGTATTTAACCTATATATAATGACGATCTGTAAGAAATAGAGTACGGTCCAGGCAAACTAGCGGTCTGGAACATGTTGGATGAACAACCCCCTCGGAACACGATGAATAAAGAACAAGCAAATAAGACACTAAAGGTTGATATCTTTGCAAAGCTTCATTGTGTAAAATAACATACATTAAGATTACCGCTAGATGCCCCTGCATTATGTATAATTTACGACACTCCTTCAAGCCATGAATCATAGAACCACCGTTTTTCAAATTTAATGCTACCTTATATCTTCGCTTCTGAGAAAACCGTATGATCGGAAAGATGTGCTATGATTTGTTTGTTTTCCTGCTTCAGTCGTGAGATACGGATGTATGTAAGATGTGGATACTTGTCTAGATATAACTACGAGTGACTGAAGTGGTAGGGGAGGGGAGGAGGGAGGAGACCAACGATAGCATTCGCATGTGGAATGTAGTGTGTCAATCTATGGTGGATACTCCCCATAAAGGAAGTCATCAGCTTTGTTGGGTAGTTAGGGGAATGAAAAAATGAATGAATGAATGAATGAATGAATGAATCGTACCCTCCATAAAAGAAGTCATCAGCTTTGCTGGGTGGGTGGGGGACTGACTGACTGAACAAAGTCTAGCATTATTCCTACAGTTATATATATTCAAGTTTGCGTGAAAGCTAACGTGCTAACTACAAACCCACCGACCGCCCCTATTCTGAAACGTATTCCAAACACACAATGATATCGGTATAGTCACTCTCGCCAGACGCCTTTGTTTTGCAACTTCCTCATTAAGTGTTGGGGCTGTGAACATTTGTCTTTTCTAACAAGACACCACGAAGACAAGGTAAGTTAACTAATACTCCTGCTTGTACAAGATAAACACCCTGTGGAAAGGTTGGATGAGAAACACACGATTCTGTCTCGATATCTGACGAAAACACTTAAATGAGGAGGTTAATGAAGGTTATTGAGTATACCGCTAGCGAAAACATTGTACGTGGAATTGACATTTTGATTTAAGAGATATGTAGTGTCAGGAAAGTATGTTACGTTTAGCTGTTTTTGTTGTTGCTGTTTTTGTTGTTGCTGTTTTGTTGTTGCTGTTGGTTGTTTGTTGCTTATCACCGCACTCAGCAATATTCCAGCTTTATGAAGGCAGTGTCTAAATAATCGAGTCTCGACCAGACAATCCAGTGATGAACATCGATCTACAGACTTGGGCATGTGTCAGCCAAGTCAGCGAGCCTGACAACCCGATCCCGTTAATCGCCTCTCTCGAAAAGCATGTGCTGCTGAAGATCAATTCTAACCCGGATCTTCACAGGTTCAAATATAACCTAAGACGATTATCAGATACTAGTATGTTTTGACTTAGGGATCCAAAGGTCCACCCCGTACCTATCCCCGCCCCCTACCGCCTCTTGAAGACCATGATAACCACGTGACCTCCAGTTTATTGCATGCCACGCCCCTCCTCTCCCAACCCCATCCCTGGATCCGGCTCTGCTATATTACAAACACTTATCTATATATATGATAGCAATGGTGAAGCCATTCGCGCATTGGGATAATCTATCTACCTCGAAATTAACATAAACGTCAGTAAATATGCCGAAATACATAGTTTCAAATACTGCGGCTCTGCAGGTAATTCGGTTAAGGTTAAACAAAGATGCAAATGTTTTATAAGAAAGGTAAAAAACCAAACAACCAAGAATGATTCTGTGCACAGTTTGGCATCCCCTGCCATGTCTCCCGTTGTCTGTGATAGATGTGGAATCCCATCAACGCGATGGGGGATATACCAGACATGCAATAAACGAAGACTGAAGAGAAATAGAAGAGACCCGTCAGATAAACTTCAACTCCGACACAACCTGGAGCGGCAATTAAGCAAGTGTTCAAACACCAAACTTAATATTTGCATACTTAAAACGTGTGCTTCCGGCTTTAATTCTCTTTTATGAAGCCCCGTTGTCATGGTATATAAACATTACCACATGCATCCCCTCATAACGCCATAATTCTTCCTACGTTTACGCAAGACAAGGATCATTTTACCTGCCCCACTAAAGATTCCAGTGGATAACTATTAGGTTATTTTTTATCTTCTGTATGAGCTATCTACATCTGGTTCCAAACATTCCGCTCAGCTTCGCATGAAAACTAATATACAACGTACCACAGAGATATGTTTTATGGCGCATACTTGAAAGTTCCTGTTAATCAAACGTTAGGAATACTAGCAGTACGTAAATACCCGAGACGCGTTCGTCACATTGGTAGCGATGTGGAGAGCCCCCTCGCACATGGGAGGATAGGTTTGATAATAGTTTGAACCGCAGAGCTTCCAGCCCAAGAGAGAAAAATGTCTGAGATACCTGGGCCTAGATTTTCGAAGCTCTCTTAGCGTTACGATAGTCGTATGTACCATGCATTAACATTAACTTACGACTATCTTAGCACTAAGAGAGCTTCGAAAATCTAGGCCCTGGGTCCCAGGATGGAACCTGGCGTGGGGTTCAGGGAAGCGAAGCAAATTCTAAATTTCTTTTGAAAAAGTCACTGAAAACGATGTATTCAGACCTATTTTGGCAATTTTAAGTGGTCAAAATGAGCACTCGAAAGAAAATAACTACACACATCTTAAAAACAGGATTCGAAGCGTGCGTGACATGAATAATAATAGTCTCGAGCCCAAGGCGTGAGAGTTGGTAGGTATGGAACCATTCCTGGGCCCCGTTCCTCAAAGCGATCGTAGCGCTAAGATGATCGTAACTCCCATACTTTAACATAGACTTACGACAGTCGTAGCGCTACGATCCCTTTGAGGAACGGGACCCAGGATACAAGGGGGTTACGCACAAGGCTCCGTTCAAGAAAGTTATCACAGTGCTACGACTGTGTCAAGTACATGCTTTAGCTGGCTCGGTTTGGAGAAGTATGTCACATATATCACGGCGTTTTCGGCATGAATTGCAGGAACTCCGTGAGTGACGAAGGTGAAGATTTTGTTACCCACTTTGGTTAGCCCCATTCTGTTAAGGTGCTGCATGGCAAACCTAGAGACAGAATCGAGTAGACTAATGCTTAGTCTCTGAATGTATATAGGTACAATCAACGACTACCTATCTAATTGGAAAGGGGCCACAGTGGGATGGGGATTCAGAACCTGTGGAAATGTAGACCTGCTTCATTTAGGTCTGGGCAGGCGGGAAAATAATGTGGTTCAGGGACTGTGAGACAGACTAAGAATCGGGGTGCAGAGTTAGATTTGGTCTTCCACAGCCAATGCTCGTAGTCAGCAGCAAGTATAGTCTGTTTGCAGTGAAAACGTACCGATGAATTTCACTTTAAACAAAAAAGTAAATCAAATAAAGTGAAATTAAGATTGCGAATCCTCATAAGTTTACCTTGCCAATTAAACATATAAATTTCAGAATTTTATTCAACTTAGGATAAAAAAGTTGTTTAACAGACGATCATAGTTTCAAATCGCTATTATTGGTTTGTATTACAAGGGAGTAAACGCAGTAATTGGAACAGTGATACAAATGCACGTGCGGTACGTGATGAGCGTTAACTTACACCAACCCTACTTCTTCTCGGTGTTTCATTTAATGTGCATACCCCCTTGTAATACAAACCAACAATAACGATTTGAAACTATGATCGTTTGTTAAACAACTTTTATCCTAAGTTGAATAAAATTCTGAGATTTAAATGTTCAATTGGCAAGGTAAAATCATGAGGATTCGTACTTCTAATTTCACTTTATATGATTTACGTTTTGTTTAAAGTGAAATTCATAAGGAACGTTTTCAAAGCTGGTTTGATTGATACCATCATATCGGAAGATGGTCTGGTTTCTGGCTGGTTTGATTGATACCATCATATCCCAGTTGCGAAGATCGACGTTCGCTCATGATGTCAATCACTGGAGTTTCTGGTCCAGACTTGATAATGTACAAATATAGCTGGAACACTGCTGAGTGTTAAAGATGAAAACTTAGCGCTAAAGTATATTTAAAACAAGAAGACAAAGTCATCAATATCCCCCGCAATGGCAAAATACTCTTCATGATTATGTCTACGAGTTATGATTATGTCAAATATTTAGGTGTGTATATAGAAAAGTGGAAGGAGAGTATTGAAAGGTTTTTAAAGTTCTGCTCCAGAAAGGAGCACTATCACCAATTTCAGTCTAAGTCAAACATGTTGCCATGGAAATGCCAAAAATATTTTATTCAGAAATCCAAAACTACCAAAAGGCACCAGTACACCACCAGATCTATGTATGTGCCAAGTTTGGTGAAGAAACATTGAACGGTTTTAGAGTTCTGCTCCGGAAAAGACAAATGTGCACGGACGGACGGACGGACGCACGCACGGACGGAGTCCATTTTAATATCCCCCGCAAAACGCGTTGAGGGGGATAACAACGGGTACTGACTGTAATATCCATAGTATTAATGAACCAAGATGTTTTGATAACCGATTTGAAAATGTGAGTCATCTTTGCGTGAAGCAGGAGCTTTTCGCTATTCACCTCGCTAATTAACGACTTGATCATTAGATATGCTACGTCAACCTACAATTACACTATCGCTGCAGGGGAGGTAATTACTTCCACGCATACGTTCAGAACATAAATGCATCAAAAAGCGTTACACGTTCCCGCAATTCTCGTGTTTTTACGAGTGAAAGTATTTAACCCAACATTTCTTGTGTGTGGAAATATTCAGGAAAATTTTTACGGTATGGGTCGTCCGTGATATTGCTAAGGTAAAACAAGTATTGCTACAAAGTGTCGCCGTGATTTTAAAACAATAATTTATAACACTCATGAACACAAACACAGATACGGTATGGCCCGCCGTGATATTGCTGAGATGTATTGCTAGAAGCGGATGTAAACAATACGAGGGTATGATCAAAAAACACAGGTATGGCCCGCCGTGATATTGCTGGAGTATTGAATGGCATCACGCTCAAACACAGATATAATATGGCCCGCCGTGATATTGCTGGAGTATTGCTAAAGCGGCGTAAAACAATACTCACACTCAAACACAGACACGGTATGGCCCGCCGTGATATTGCTGGAGTATTGCTAGAAGCGGCGTAAAACAATACTCACACTCAAACACAGACACGGTATGGCCCGCCGTGATATTGCTGGAGTATTGCTAGAAGCGGCGTAAAACAATACTCACACTCAAACACAGATACGGTATGGCCCGCCGTGATATTGCTGGAGTATTGCTAGAAGCGGTGTAAAACAATACTCACACTCAAACACAGATACGGTATGGCCCGCCGTGATATTGCTGAGTATTGCAAAAAGCGGTATGGCCCGCGTAAAACAATACTCACACTCAAACACAGATACGGTATGGCCCGCCGTGATATTGCTGGAGTATTGCTAGAAGCGGCGTAAAACAATACTCACACTCAAACACAGATACGGTATGGCCCGCCGTGATATTGCTGGAGTATTGCTAAAAGCGGCGTAAAACAATACTCACACTCAAACACAGATACGGTATGGCCCGCCGTGATATTGCTGGAGTATTGCTAAAAGCGGCGTAAAACAATACTCACACTCAAACACAGACACGGTATGGCCCGCCGTGATATTGCTGGAGTATTGCTAAAAGCGGCGTAAAACAATACTCACACTCAAACACAGATACGGTATGGCCCGCCGTGATATTGCTGGAGTATTGCTAAAAGCGGCGTAAAACAATACTCACACTCAAACACAGACACGGTATGGCCCGCCGTGATATTGCTGGAGTATTGCTAAAAGCGGCGTAAAACAATACTCACACTCAAACACAGACACGGTATGGCCCGCCGTGATATTGCTGGAGTATTGCTAGAAGCGGTGTAAACCAATACTCACACTCAAACACAGACACGGTATGGCCCGCCGTGATATTGCTGGAGTATTGCTAAAAGCGGCGTAAAACAATACTCACACTCAAACACAGATACGGTATGGCCCGCCGTGATATTGCTGGAGTATTGCTAAAAGCGGCGTAAAACAATACTCACACTCAAACACAGACACGGTATGGCCCGACGTGATATTGCTGGAGTATTGCTAAAAGCGGCATAAAACAATACTCACACTCAAACACAGATACGGTATGGTCCGCCGTGATATTGCTGGAGTATTGCTAAAAGCGGCATAAAACAATACTCACACTCAAACACAGATACGGTATGGCCCGCCGTGATATTGCTGGAGTATTGCTAAAAGCGGCATAAAACAATACTCACACTCAAACACAGATACGGTATGGCCCGCCGTGATATTGCTGGAGTATTGCTAAAGCGGCGTAAAACAATACTCACACTCAAACACAGATACGGTATGGTCCGCCGTGATATTGCTGGAGTATTGCTAAAAGCGGCATAAAACAATACTCACACTCAAACACAGATACGGTATGGCCCGCCGTGATATTGCTGGAGTATTGCTAAAAGCGGCATAAAACAATACTCACACTCAAACACAGATACGGTATGGCCCGCCGTGATATTGCTGGAGTATTGCTAAAAGCGGCATAAAACAATTCAAACACAGATACGGTATGGCCCGCCGTGATATTGCTGGAGTATTGCTAAAGCGGCGTAAAACAATACTCACACTCAAACACAGATACGGTATGGTCCGCCGTGATATTGCTGGAGTATTGCTAGAAGCGGCATAAAACAATACTCACACTCAAACACAGATACGGTATGGCCCGCCGTGATATTGCTGGAGTAAAACAATTCACACTCAAACACAGATACGGTATGGCCCGCCGTGATATTGCTGGGGTATTGCTAAAGCGGCGTAAAACAATACTCACACTCAAACACAGATACGGTATGGCCCGCCGTGATATTGCTGGAGTATTGCTAAACGCGGCGTTAAACAATACTCAAACACAGATACGGTAACATTCATAATTAGTGGAATTAATTGTGAGAAAAACTAAACGGCCATTATTTTAAGAGCCATATGACTAATAGTCATAAAAATTGTATGAGTACCTTCAATTTGAATATTATCAATATCCACGAATCCTATAAACATCCACGTTTGATAAAATTGTTCAAAACAATGTTAATGTTTTCCACGTTGAATATTAGAAATATCCACAAATATTATAAACATCCACGTTTGATAAAGTTGTTAAAAATAATATTAATGTTTAGCACTTTGAATAATAAATATCCACGAATATTATAAACGTCGGCGTTTGATAAAGTTTTTAAAAATAATATTAATGTTTAGCACTTTGAATATTATAAATATCCACGTTTTGATGAAGATCTTCAAAGAAATAATATTTTTTGCACAAACTCATGATTACATGGTTTATTCTCGGAGAGACGTGGTCATCAAACTACATCAATTCGTAATAACATCTTGTAGTACCCTGTTCAGCAAGTAACTCTAGTTGTAAAATATAAAATGAAAATATCAACTTCAAAAAAGTCTAAATAACTTTTCGTTTGAAGTAACATTCAATGCGTCCATATATCGACTCAATGAGCAGGCTGGTGCAAAAGCACAACAGACGGTGTTCGAACGATATTTCTGAAATGTCATCTTTTACAACTTCACAAGAAAGGAAAAAACTGGAAAGGAAATTGTGAAAAGAAAGTGAAAGCGTAATCTCTAACATAAGTGATTATTGTTTCTTCGCATTTTTATAAATATTGACGATACTAATTGTGACGTGAATAGCCTGTTTCATATAGATTAAGATCTTGTATGCAGAAATTCGAGATCAAACAAAGCAATGCATTAGAGATTGAAAGATCCTGTAAATAAGAATGGTAAATCTTTGTCATAGCCCAAAGACATATCTATTTATAGCTGAGTCGAATGTGCGATTCCGACTGTTTTATGTGTATGAATTTATGAGTTTTGAGTGAGTGAGTCAGTATTTAACGTCGCATTTTGAAATAGTGAGTGAGTGAGTTTAGTTTTACGCCGCACTCAGCAACATTCCAGCTATATGGCGGCGGTCTGTAAATAATCGAGTCTGGACCAGACAATCCAGTGATCATCATCATGAACATTGATCTACGTAATTGGGATACGATGACATGTGTCATCCCAGTCAGCGAGCCTGATCACCCAATCCTGTTAGTCGCCTCTTACGACAAGCATGGGTTGCTGAAGATCACGGGTCCTTGAAATAGTGATGATACCGGCAGGTGTTCACGACAAGGTGAGTCTCTCCCGCCCCACCGTCTGCACCCGTCACAAACACTTGCAAAAAAAGCCAATGCCAGTCAACATAAGAAATGCACCGGACTTCATTTGGTCATTGATGCGTCAAATTTGGAAATCTCCTTATTAATCTACCAAAAATCATTTAGAAATCTTTGTATATGTGTATAACATTCCAGTGCATCCAGGGTACAGCGTCAGTCTATCTGCAAGAGCTTCTCAAGCCATATTTTCCATCTAGATCTCTGAAATCCCAGACAAAGAACTGACTGCAAGTTCCAAGAACAACAAAGGCCTATGGTGAACGGTCTTTCTCCCACACAGCAGCAGTCCAATGGAACCAACTGCCAGACAATCTGAAATTATGTGACAATTTCTCAAGTTTTAAAACTCTACTCAAGGCCCATCTCTTCCGGGTGGCATATCTCTGAAACTCTTTCCTACCTACTTCAAAGCGCTTTGAGCATGTCATTCAACGTGGATATTGCGCTATAGAAATTGACTTTATAATTATTATTATTACATATAGCCAATATACGACCAGATCTACAAGTGAGTGAGTATGGTTTTACGCCGCTTTCAACAATATTCCAGCAATACTGCGTATGGGGAGACACAATATAGGCCTAACATATTGCGTAAATGGGGAGAATCGGATCCGGTGTTAGGCGTGACGAGCAAACACTTGAACCACTATACCCTGCTCCGTCGATTCCAGATATCCAAGAGGGAAGACTGACTGACTGACTGAGTTTGGTTTTACGACGCTTTTAGCATTATTCCAGCAACATCACGGCGGGGGACACCAGAAATGGGCTTCACACATTGTACCCATGTGGGGATTCGAACCCGGGTCTTCGGCGTGACGAGCCAACGCGTTAATCATTAGGCTACCCCACCGCCCCCCAAGAGGGAAGAAGGTGTGAATGCTATAAAATGTTCTTGTTAGGGTCTGGACTCCAAGAAGTGTATCTAATATACACCTCAACCAAACTTAGAAAATTACACTGAAAAAAACTTTAAAAAAACTTTAGGTATCTGTTGTATTGATTTGTCTAAAAAGCTGACTGTCGCTGGTGTAGTACAAATATAACAATCACTTCTCACAATGTATGTTACTTAAGGAAAATACAGAGACATTATTGTCTCATTTGTACAAGGATTACTTCGGTACCTGTTTATTGTCTAACTGGGATTCGTCAGTAAACCAAAAGTTGTTCTCAGTTATTCTTACATTAAACCTTTGTGGATACCAACTTCTTTCGTTGCTGTGAAATGACGTTTACACAGTTACTTTTCTCAGTCAACAGTTCACGCCTTCTTAGAGAAATCGAAGGTCCGTGTTCGATCCCTACATTGATAAACCAATGAAGCCCCTTTCTGGTACCCCGTCAGGACATTTTAGTGCATAAAAAAGATTCACTCACTCGTACATCCATGTGCCTCCAGCTTCTAACTGTCTACAATGTCTTCCTTTACTCCAACTCTCTAAACGTTAAGTCGGCGGATCCGTAGACAACGGAATCCTTCAAAGAACCTGTGTACATTTGATACATGTATCTGAAGACATTTTCAGAGCTGAAGGCATTTGTTTTGAAATTTAACGACCGTATAAAAATGTCTCCTAGACCATTACCAAGGTACGTATTAAAGGTCGGTGTTATCACTCGTGGAAGGTTTCGAATGTCAGGACTATGTGGATTGAGAAAAAAACTCTCTATTTTAAAAGTCAGTTAAAACAAAAACAAAAATCGATGAGTTGGACAAAGTATATGCTATGTGCAATGTGGATTGTGAAAAAAGTCTTTATTTTAAAAGTCAGTTTAAACAAAAAACAAAAATCGATGAGTTGGACAAAGTCGACCGTCAACAACGTAACGCATGTGAAAAGTTCAATCCATCAAACATTTCTGAAGAATTTGAATTTGTGAAAGTATGTTGACTTTCGACACGACATCCGCTAATGCAACATCCAGATGAGCCGTGGCTCCGAACCACAGATCAAAGATATTGGGTCTACCACAACTCTAAAGAAAAATATTTTAAAAAATACAGAAAAATCTCGAAAATATTCAACGATCACAACAAAATCACAATATACCTACTGAGTAGAAATATTTCAGTTCAATTCGCTGGATATATCATCAGTTACTCACTGACATCATCAAACGCATGTCTACCAATATCTCCTTCAAACAGTCTAAAAGCAAAGCCGTTGTCTATGTACACAACATACAGATACCAACACAGATATGCATCGGCATTCAAGCTGCATTCCATCAGCAAATAGCTCATTCCTAAGTGTCCTCCACTCTTGCGAACCATGAAATGCGTTTGTTCATATGTCGGAAGCCCGTAAAGATACGGGTTAGATGGGTGTTTAGCAACCCATGCTTGTCGTGATACGTGGCTAACGGGATCGGATGGTCAGACTCGCTGCCTTGACTGAAAGATGTCATCGTATCGCAAATTGTCGATTTCAATGATATCAATCACCAGACTCGATTAGTTAAATGCCTTTTAATGTTGCTGGAACGTTGCTGAGTGTGACGTTAGGCAACAAACAAATTAAAGTTTAATGCATTAATTAATGTGTATGTATGTATGTATGTATGTATGTATGTTTGTGTGTATGTGTGTGTGTGTGTCTGTCTGTCTGTCTGTCTGTCTGTCTGTGTCTGTCTGTCTGTATGTATGTATGAACGTATGTATGTATGTATGTATGTATGTATGTGTGAACGTATGTATGTATGTATGTATGTATGTGTGTATGTGTGTATGTGTGTCTGTCTGTCTGTCTGTCTGTCTGTCTGTCTGTGTCTGTCTGTCTGTCTGTCTGTCTGTCTGTCTGTCTGTCTGTATGTATGTATGTATGTATGTATGTATGTATGTATGTATGTATGTATGTATGTATGTATGTATGTATGTATGTATGTATGTATGTATGTATGTATGTATGTATGTATGTATGTATGTATGTATGTATGTATGTATGTATGTATGTATGTATGTATGTATGTATGAACGTATGTATGTATGTATGTATGTATGTATGTATGTATGTATGTATGTATGTATGTATGTATGTATGTATGTATGTATGTATGTATGTATTACAGCTAAAAACTGAACTGCGTCTTCGAGCTCCGTGTACACATGACCATTGTGACCAACCAATCCTCGTTTAGGTAATCTCTAACCTCAAGCACTATTTTTAAAATTACTCTGACAGAATCCCCACGGTATTATTTATGTTACTGTATTCACAATACAGAACGTCGTGAGGTATGTCCAGCGGACCTTAAGTCAAGCCTCATTGTGTGTTCCACGTCTGTTGGTCATAGCATCTGGTAGCCAAGACCATCATACTGACCACGACGTGTCTCAGGTCAATTGTATTACTGCTCTAGATGCCTTGTCGATCATCTTTACAGATCCACACATCAAACCAGAAATCACCGTCACTGCAGCAGAATCTGTATATGGAAATCTAGATTCCAGCGATGGCCAAATTGACTTCTCAGTTATTCGATAATTCCCAGTTAAGCCAATGAAGGAACATTGCCCCTTCATGTCGAGCTATAGAATTCTGAAATGGTCTTCCGTGATGACTTGCAGGATGACAAGCCTGACTAATGGTGACATTTGAAATCGAGATTAACCGCTAACGCAGTAATTCCCATGTGATAAATATGAAGTACTTGCTCACGAATAGTTTGCTCCTTATTTCGATTTTATATTACCACTTCTAATTTAATTGTTCATTTCTCCTTAAATTATTATTTTCACTTCCACTATATTAGTTCATTATACATAAATGGAGTTCTCGGGATCACATCTAAGTATATATGTGACTTGCCTGTGATCGGGACAGCCAACCTTTCATACATCATTAGAAATATACATCCGTCTCTTTTCTCTTTAACATATTACAGGTTGAAACGTATGCCAGATTGTAAATATTTGAAGGCATGGACTTCAAACTGCGACCAGATCTAAAACCGAACAGGTTATCAAACTAAAGTTTGCATTATTCTTTAGAAATTCCAGCCATGACATAATTATCACTTTATATATCTTAGAAAGTTGATTGTTTTCTTTAATATGTTGGCCAATATAGATGTGCGCATCATCTGCAACATCTGTTGGTTTAATCTCCCAGCCCTAGAAACAAATAAAATAGGAGTTCATCTGTAGTCTAGAATAATTTGGCAAGTCTGGATTGCACAAGCCGTGAATTAAGGATTGTACTGGGGTCCATTTGGATTTGCGCAAAAGAAAGTTATCACTTTAAAAGTAATTGTATAAAAACGAAAACGCTGGTACAGGTTTGAACCCAAGCAGAAAACATGGTCCCGATAACAACGCAGCAGTCCGAAAACGTGCATTTTCAAAACGTGGAACACGTAGTTGTGGGCCATTATTCCAAATGGCCGTGGCATAAGTACCGATGTAGGACAAAGCAAACATGCAGTAACCATAAACAGCGCCACGAATACACCAAGACTTACACACCAGCGAGACCAATGGCCAAGATGGGTCTTCACAACGTCAGCTGGCTAGAACATTCAACTGCAGCCAGGCCACCATCAGCAAATTGCTAAACCGCTACCAGCAAACAGGCCAGACCAAGACCGCCTAAGACCGGGAAGATCAAGAGTCACGACACCGGACGAAGACCGCTACATCCGGCAGATCCACCTCCGGAAGATATTCGTGACGGCGACGTTAACGGCGGCCACAGCACTAGAACACGTCATCAGCTGACGAACAGTCCTTTGACGACTTGGTATGGCTGGTATACAAGTCTACCACCCGCTCCGTGGAATGGCCTTGACCCGTCAACACCCTCAACCAGACAGCATTTGACACGAACTGTACGTCGGTTGTAGCGACTTGACTGGGAGAGAGATTCATTTTGCAGTACGACAACGCAAGGCCTCACACCGCCAGAATTGTTCGAGAACACCTGCACAACGTTAACGTCAACGTATTGCTTTGGCCAGCGCGTCCTCCAGACATGAACCCTATCGAACATCTCCGGGATCATCTTGAACGTCAGCTGTGACAGCGTGTACCACCTCCAACAAACCGACAGGAACTTGAACAGACTCTCTTGGACTTATGGAACAGGATTACTGCTGACGTCATCCGCCGACTGACGACGTCAGGAGACCTGTATTTGCGTGTATGGATGCCATGGGTGGTCACACTGCTATTGATGACCCCACAGTCGCTATTGATGACGTGTCCCCTGACTCATGTCTCATATGACTCTTTATGCACTTTTAAATGACCTCTGATTTGTGTAATTTTTAATTTTGACCCCTCTTTCTTGACGAAATGCAAATGCAAGACTATCATTACAATGAATGTTCAGAGAAATTATTGGAAAATTATTTCTGTTTGTAAAATAATTATCATAGATCTCACATACGTCTTTGTTTCTACTTTTGGGTCAGGTGAAGTCGGTGATAACTTTCTTTTGCCCGGTAGTTTATATTTAATAACACAACTTTTAGCGGTTGGTATTGCCGAAACCTTTCATATTGCGATATATTGCGATATGCATTGCAATATATTGCAAGAATTCGTTTTACAAAAAGTTCTTATAATCGAGTTAATGCTTGATTTACAAAGCAAAAACACAACAAAATCACTATGCTTGATAAGGCTTTAATAAAAACTTTAAATCATGACAAAATAAAAATGCAAATAATGTTTGGAACAAATGAAACAAGGAAAGGAACAAATTAAAAAAACGGATATATCCGAAGATTTCCGAGTGTTATGAAGTTTTCCGAATGCATGTCAAAATACCGGTTTATTTACTTCACTGTAACAAAGGTAACAGACGCAGCCTTGAGGCATTCAGAGCTCCAGATAAGATTTAGCTCATGTGGGTACTGTACCCACTGTATTTTCTTTGGAGTGGGTATTATGAATGTTGAGTGGGTATTTCATTTTCCGTTACCCACTGCTTTCAAATATGTGCGTATTTCAGTCACTTTACTCACCTAAGTATTACGTCATTGAGTAAGTTTACTAAGCAGGTATGTTCTGCCTTATGTCATACCTAATCAAAATCAACTTAAATATAATGGAAATTATTTCATAAAAAATCACTCATCCAAACTGACACTACAACACTTGTCCTATACTAACAGTACAACTTGATAGCAATCGATGTCTTTTTCACTACGCAAGCGATTTTTATAAATATATTCCGTACGCATTTGTTTTAAACCTTTTGCCCATCTAACATTTTAAATGCGTAATTGGTACGCAACAGTTATATTTCAATGCGTCATTCTATGCGTATTTTACACCGGATACGCAGCGTATCTGGGCCTCTGGGCATGGATGATATGAGGCTTAACATCATTATACAGCGCATTCTGTTTTCACAGGGAACCGAATTTATTGCCAAGCTATCGTTCATCAATACGAATCTATTGCCACATACCTGCCAGTAACGGATATTAATTGTCGTTGGTATTTTTGAATCGCAGCTTCGGATAAAGGTCAATGCAAGCATACAGTAGAAAACGCCACGATGAGGATTTGTATGTGTTTATGATTTGTATGTGTTATGGCGCAGCTAGTGAAATAGAACTCTGCTGGAACTTTTGGATATATGCTTAAGAAGAAAATACATAGTCTATAATTCTATTTCACAAACTTGAAATTAATGAAATACCATATAAATAACTTGGATTTATTAACACAAATTGCAAGGTTTGTCTTAAACGTTTAAAGGTCTGAAGGTTTAAAGTCATATACCGTTTGGCATTAAGCTAAAGACTAAAGAAGCCCGAGGACACTGTATTTGATATGATAGTAATTATCATGATGACAATATCATAATTGTTACTTTGCAAACCAATACACTAGGTACAATAAAACCTCATTATTCCAATATCGTTCTTACAATATATTGCCTGGAGTAACAAATAGTATAACGAATCAATATTAGGAAGAAATGTCTTGGGCAGTTTGCGTTGCACAGCTTAGCTTCAAAACTAACGGTGTCTGAACTAATAAGGTTTCACTGGAAACATAGGTTGTCTGTAATTTATCAACTGAGGGTCTGACAAACTGGTGGTTGATGGAATGAACAAATAACCAAGTATTGATTGACAGGTGGCAAATCGTTACAACTGATCTTCTTCACCAGGTTCTTATGACAAGCGATATTATATATTTTCAAAGACGAATTGGGGTTTTTTTTTGTTTTGTTTTTTCTTTTGGTATCCGATACAGTACTCCAGCAGAGATCTTTATATATTGGCATATGGTCATGAGTATCAGTGACAGCATCTTCACCCGCTGTAGGCCATGTAGCTCACCTGAACTTATAAATATTTTCAACATGACAAATCAAAATTTGAGTATTCTAAGTTAATACGTGGCCAGTTTGTGATAGTTGGGTGAGTGAACGAGTAAGGTTTGACAATGCTGTTTGCAATAGTCCACCAATATATATATCAGCGGGGAACACATTGCATCTATGTGGGGAATCGAATCTGGGTCATTACCGTGATGATCAGACACTTTTAACCACTAGGCTAGCCCACCACCCAAGACGAATTGTTAGCCAACCCTTGTCAGATGCACCATCCAGAGGACACTGTTATGGTGGAATCTCATGTAAGCTTTAGGCTGTTAGAGATGATTTAGGACATTTGGAGAAATATCTTTGTTCCTTTAATTTAAACAATCTATTTCAAAGGCTGGCCAGCATAAACCCTATCATATATCAAACAGTCCATCAGAGGACAAAGACGACTTCTGGATAAGGAAACGCTGTTTTGATGTAAAGGAATCTGATAGTACTGGTCTTAATTCGAACACTAATTAGTTTGCATTCTTTGATTTAAAGAACTGGAAGCTTTGACGTCACTGACTACAAAGGCACTATTATTCTTCAGGCGATTTAAAGAATTGGGAGCTTTGAGATCACTGATCACAAGAGCGGTATTGGTCAGGTGATTTAAAGAATTGTAAGCTCTGACATCACTGACTACAAAAGCACTGTTATTTATGTGATTTAAACAATTGGAAGATTTGACGTCACAGACCACAAGAGCAGTATCGGTCAGGTACATCTAGCCACTGGAACAACATGTTTTAAGATAAAAAAGCCGTAAAATTTAAAGAAAAGAAAATTGAATACAAATTTGAAGAAAATGAATGAAATATCATGAATGATAAACTCCATCACATAAACGCCAACGTCAACGCCCACCACAACTCCATCGCCTATATTGATGTTCCACCAGGGCTGGTGACCTTACATCAAGCCAGAGCTTGAAAGGTGTTCGATCAAAGCTATTATATTGGTGTTTACACTTTGATAAATAGAGCTGCATGACACCAGTGAACTAATCGGCGTGTAGATTCTCGTTCAACCCCCAGGGCATACCTGATAAACCAAACGCCCCCGTTCCATCATCATCTTCCCACCTTCAGCAGCCCGTATTTACTCATTTTAAGCTCTGATATATAACTGGGCTCATTAATACTCCTTTACAGACTCAGCGGTATTTATTTAATCCTTAACTTTATTTCAGGGATCCTATGTTTGACGTTTTGAGATGGCAGGGGAGAAGATATAAAGGAGAAACGCTGTAGGTGGACAGTCACTTTTAATATACATTAACTAAATGCCAGTTCATTGATTTCCTCCGCTGACGTTTTGGGGATAAACGATATCCTGAGATTTAGATCTTTATCTGATCACATGAATCGATGTTGGCCTTGACTGTTCAAATATATGTAGGTGTGAGGTAGAATTTGAGTACCTGTATTAGGTGGGCGTTTTTGAGCATAGTGCAGTCCAAATAGCAGGTGATATGCGAGAATAAGAGATGATTACATAAATATATAAGAGATATTAAATGACGATAATGGATGGATGAGACGAAAGAAGACGAGGTGTAATAAGACAAGCAACAGACCATGGTTAAGGTGAATTCTAACATGATTTTCCAACACAGAATGTTCATCTCCTCCTTATCGTTAGCGTGCAAGCAACCAAGAAAGATGACGGTTGGGTGAAGTCCGAAAACGAAGGTTTGAGATTAATTGATCCATAATGGGTCCATGATTGGTAAAGCATTCGTTTATACGGCTTTGCATGGTCCGAATCAATGATTGGTAAAGCGTCCGTTTATACGGCGTTGCATGGTCCGAATCAATCTGGGATTCCACTCCTCTTGCAGCGCCTCACAAACTTCGGAAAATGTAGACGTACAGTCAGTTACGATAAGTGAGTGAGTGAGTTTAGGTTTACGCTGCTTTTAGCAATATTCCAGCAATATCACGGCGGGGGACACCAGAAATGGGAAAGGCGGGAACGAGCGTTAACGCCTTGAAAGACGAAACGTGGACAAGCATGGCGCGTGAAAAGTGTAGAGCCAATATGGTGTCTTAGTAGTGATATCCAGCGACACATATGCAACATCATGTTTGCAGTGACGTTGATCCCTCCCAATCTCATGACAGACCCCACAAAAGGAAATGACGTCTAACGTTGACGTTGACATGACGGTCGTAAGGACTTAAGAGACACGTCCACGCTTATTCAGAGAGTCCGGACTCATCTGACAACATCACACGATACGGATTATTGGCGGTTTGTCGAACTTCGACCCTCCGAATACCATTTGCGTCTGACCAGAACTTGTGGTACAACACATTGAGCATGAAGACGAGCTGATCGTGAACTTCGACTCATGATACACGTGAAAGGCTTTCTTCTTTTAGTTCGATTATTTAAAGCCTGGTGGCCAATTAATCGATTAAGTGTGCTTTTGACTCACGAAGCCAATTATCAATACGGGTTCCGGTCACAAAATTAATATTTTGTCTCACCAAATTAATATTTTGTCTCAACAAATTAATATTTTGTCTCACAAAATTAATATTTTGTCTCACCAAATTAATATTTTGTCTCACAAAATTAATATTCTGTCCGAAACCCGTTCAAAATCTGCAAATCGCACACTAAGACACCTCATGCGTATTGCCTACCTCTCGCTGGGATCTGCTAGTTTGAAGTCTGCCGAAAAACCTCCCAGGCGTTCCTAACGTTGTGGATGGGGAATAACCAATTTCACAACAGGTTTACAGGTATTACACGAGAGTATACATGTACGTGTTATCGTGGCAAATGACAATCAACAATTGATAGCTCAGTGTCATTTGATGCCCATTCATTAGTGTCAAAATGAGTGGCATCCAGACCACGTTCTCGTAGGAAAGGGTGAGTGAATATGGTTTTACGCCGCTTTATCAATATTCCAAAAATATCACAGCGGGCAACACCAGAAACAGGCTTCAGTGACTGAGTGAGTGAGTGAGTTTAGTTTAGCGCCGCGTTTAGCAATAATCCAGCAATATCACGGCGGGGGACACCAGAAATGGACTTCACACATTTTACCCATGTGGGGAATCGAACCCGGATCGTCGGCGTGACAAACAAACGCTTTTAGGCTACCCCACCGCCCCACAGAAGAACTGCATGATCCACAGACAATGTCTCGCGTGAAGTAGGACGTGCTGGTCCCAAAACCGTTCTTTTCTACATATCAGTCATTTTTCAAAGCTGCATTTTTCTGACAACCCATCATAACATTAATTTTTTCAGCATTTGTAAAGAGTATATATAACTTCTCGTCATCCCAAGAATCTCCAGGAACCGAAGACATAGCTGAATGCACGCGTAAGATTGTATCGGAATCATCCCGTCTGGGTTTAAATTGGAGCAGGCGTGTTGCAGCTGGAAGTAGAGATAGTGAAGGGACATAGATAACCCTCCCCAAAATATGAATATTAAAACTGTCAAAATTCTTGGAAAACATACCAACGTGCTGATTGTATGTTTCAAAATACTGGAACGTGATACGACGCACTACGTGAGCGGCTGCATACATTTCGGCATGGCACTTCGTTGGTACTTCAGCCAGATGGATGGTGCACTAAAACCATACATCCCCGGTGGAGGCACCTAGGTTCGGGTCCTGAGGTGGGCATATTTGAGTAGTATCCTTGGACAAGATACTTAGATCCGCATTGTCTCAGTTCACCCAGCTGTAAAATGGGTACCCGTGAGGATGTGCTGGCAATGTGAGTGTTTAATTCATTGCGCCTAATGGGCAGCATGGCTGTATGGTCCCCAGGGAGTTGAAAAAGTATCGGAAAACACGATAGTGTCCTATGACCGGGGATAGTAATGTACGTAGCGCCGTGAGCAGGCATAGTGCCTGGACATGAGCGCCTTATAAGCGGACTATTACTATTACTAATACCACCGTTACATACGTTTTAACACTGCAGTCAGAAATATTTAAACTATATGGAGTTCATAATAATCGAGTCTGGCACAGATCCAGTGATTGATATCATAAGCATCGATCTAAGCAACTGAGATACGATGACATGTGTCTGAGTCTGAGACCCTGACCTTCCGATCCCTGTAGTAGCCTACTACGACACGCACAGGGTTGAAAACGATCAATTGTAACCGAGATCTTCATCCGTGTCTTATAATATTAATGTTAATCATGATATGTCCATAAAGACACCTTAGGTTCACTTACAGTGGCACGAGGAAGGAAGGTGTAGTGATAGTGACAGGTATACCGCTGTTCATTGTATATCGAGTGATGACACATACATCTGATATGAGATAATCAACTGAACTATTGCCGTTAGCTTATCATTATCAACAGACTGCCCTAGAAGTTCAGAACACTTTTCCACCTCTCCTCCAGGTCAATTATCAGAATGTTGTCGAAGATCAAAGTAATAATTCAGGGGCGGATCAAGGAATTTAGAGAAGGGGGTGGCGGGTGGGTGGTTGGAGGTGTGTGTGTTTGCACAAAATTATGAAGCCTAAGGTTAGGGGATATGCTCCTCATACACCCCCACCCCCACCCCCGGAATCTGCCCCTGTAATTGTTTGTCTTTTTCGAAATTTGTAGCCAGATTTTGTGGATGAGGATTTCGCATCCACCTCCCGTGGCGACCATGACTTCATGATTGTTGTGACATTCAGCATTGTTTTGATGGAGGTGAATGCCACACTGAAGCATATCGTGACGCCTTTCTTTGACAGACTCTTTCTTTCTGGCATAGCATCCGCCATTCAGAGTTGTAAATAATCAATGTGTGTTATGCTTTTGCTTGTCTCATTGGGGGGCCATAGCTTTCGTCAGGGATTCTGTTTGCTCTGGTTGTGATTGATTCAGTGGTCATGACCTGTTTCTGGTCTGGAACGAAACTCTTCTGCATTGTGATTATACATAATTAATGGGGTATCAGAGGTGATGACCCGCGTAGCCTTAATTTCATCTGAAAGCACCCAAGGAACCCATCGGACCCACACCTTTATATATGTAGATGGCCATGAAGGACCTTGGTGACCTCTGACGGTCAAGAATGGAAACCATGTGATGAAAACTTTTATTTCTGTGGGGAAAATCTGTCCAATGTCGTCGTTTGTGCGCAAGATGTGAAGGATATAGCCATGATACTACGTCCACCTATTCGGTCGTCGTGGGTGACGTACTTTGGGGCAAAACGTTCATATTAATGTCTGTGGACACATAGACTGAAAATCATGATTCATTCCTAAAAAGAATGATTCTGGAGTTGCTGAGCCCTGATTCCAACGTTATAGCACAAGCCACTGCATCTGGACAATTTGGATCCGTTTACGAATCGTGTGTGTCGACATTCGTCTGGAACCAGGAACTGTACTTGCAGTTTCAGTTTCCGGTTACGCAGATGAGGTGCCCGGATGTACCGATCCTGAGCGGCAGTGGTGGAGGTGTGCAACGTCGGGACCGATGTTGCATGTAATTGTATTGCTGATACTATTTTAATTAGGATAATTGATGCTCATGAACATTACGATGAGACTGAGACCCAGCATCCCAGCTTTCAATGGCAATGTTTCCATATACGGAGTTCAGGTGGTAGGACGTTTTTAATCCATGCAGCAAACAGTAATTGAATTCAGTGCGGTTTTAAATAAGCAGTATCATTGCTCCTAATTTTAAAAAAAACACACCAAACACACACACACAAATGACCGCACGTGGATAAGACAACCCATTCTTTCCCCATACGTTAAAATGCAACTGACGCTTCCAGTTAGTAATGGATTAAGATTTGATATGGTGTCTTTTGACATGATGTGGCCTGTGGCTTCTTTGATGGGCAGGAGCAGATTGAAAATATCTGTTAAGATCATAGATAGAAAGGACTTCATGATGAAAGGTTTCGAATCTTCGGGGCAGTTGTTTATCCGTTAATGATTGTCGTAAACTGAAGGACAAAGAGAGCATGAACCCGCGTTTGATGCTGGATAAAACTGAAATTAACAAGCAACGGTTATTATATGGTGATGTAATTTATGGTATTTGATACGGTGTCATACGCGATATTACATTCATCATATCACATAGCACATGACCTACACAAGTGAAGACCTGGGTTGGAATTGATCTTGAGCAACCCATGCTTGTCGTAAGCGGCGACTAACGAGAAAGGGTGGTCAGACTCGCTGACGTGGTTGACACGTTATCGAAACCGATTTGCGAAGATCGATGTTCATGTTGTTGATTGGTCTTCGACAATCCAGTTATATCACAGTAGATTACAATTAACCGTGTCTAGACGAGACAGAGCACGAGCAATGCTTGATGCAATCGGAGCATGATGACACGTTATGGTCAAAATCATGGAAAGTGACGGAGCCATCAATACTAGTCCACTCTAACACATGTCAAGACAGACAAGAGGAGACAACTCTGGTAGAACCAATTACGTAGATCGATCCCCATACTGTTGATCACCGCATTGTCTGGCCCAGACTAGATTATATATAAACCGCCGTGGTGTGTGGTCCTGAGCACGTTGTGCGCTCAGATTCCTTTGATGGTCGACAGTGTTTGGCAGCTTGACTCCTGAGAGTTTTGAACAGTCCTGCCCCACGATAAAGCACGTGTGATACATGTGGTCTCACCTTAGACAAGTGAGTTAGTTCAAAATTGCCTCTGTGTACCAGGTGTGATAAGTAATGTGACAATTAAACTTCTAGCGCCTCACAGGCAGCTTGGTTATCCGGGGTAAAAATGTGCGCTTTGAGCATCCTTTGTTAGCTCTATGACTGACTGACTGACTGAGTGACTGACTGAGTTTAGTTTTACGCCGCTTTTAGCAATATTCCAGCAACATCACGGCGGGGGACACCAGAAATGGGCTTCACACATTGTACCCATGTGGGATTCGAACCCGGGTCTTCGGCGTGACGAGCCAACGCTTTAACCATTAGGCTACCCCCCACCCCTGTTAGCTCTATAAGCATTCACCTAGTGAATGGAGTATTACGTATCATAAATGCACTTATCATTATATATCAGGAATATCGCTGAGTACGGCGTTAAAACAAACAAACAAACAAACAAAAAGGATGACAAACACATGACATCTCCAGGAACACGTAGGTCACACTTTCATAAGAAACAGTAATGAGAAATGTGAAGCGTAAAATTTCACGTGAGTATTTTCTTGCCCGACAGTTCAGATAGGCCACTCAGATATTTACGATGTTTTTCAGTAACCAGATCTGATAACTAATCAGATCAACGTTACCTAACCACCTGGCACGAAACAAAACTCTGAATCTGATCACAAATGGCTATTAGAACGATCCTAAATTATCCAGTCATGAGACATCAACGTAAACCGGCTGATAGCAGCAACTTCTTGTTTCAAAAAGAACAGGGATACATTCTCGCAAACTGTATCGCGATACACAACGATACGTGAGTTAGTAACTGGGGACGAATCATTAAGTGAGTCAGTTATTATGTTTTTTACGACGCTTTTAACAATATTCCAGCAATATCACCGCGGGGGACACCAGAAACGGGCTTCAAACATTGTACCCCTGTGGGGAATCGAAGTCGGGTCTTCTGCTTGAAGACTGGACGATTTACCACTAAAGTACTGTCGGAAATGCTAGAAAAATGCTTTTTGACTTATATTTAAAATTCAGAGGTATTACAGTTACTTAAATAACAAATATCACTTCAAGAAACATCTACCTAATGTAGACCGAGGGAATAAATTTTGAGACATGCTCTAAAATGTGTTTTTAGTGATGAAAATACCAAAAAACTTAGAAAAATAAGGGGTAGTTGGACGTTATTTGGAACAAACATTAACTGCCTGTGTTACGTGATCAGCATGCACGGTATCGACAGGTGAAATTGACACCTGAGCACACGCTCGGGGCGAGGGGTCATCTCAATAGATGTTTTCTGCAAAATGTTGAATATGTGTACGTATAGTATACGTATCAGTTATGTAAGGGATCATTTGTGTATGTGTGTTTGTTTTGAAATAAACACACGAATTACTGTACATTGGAAAGAATCCTATCACTTGTGTTATCTTATCGACTGATTGTAGAAATGTGCAACGTTTTAATAAATGTTTTGCATGTCAACAGTTTAATCTAGTTGTGAACATTGGCCAAAGATTTAACGAAGTCACTGGTGTAGCTTCTTTAGAATATATATATTTTTCTTCTCATAACGTTTGTAGACCGCCCGTCTAAGCAATCTCTTGTCAAAGTTGTCAAGGATGGTTTTACGTCCCGGTTTTGCATTTGAGACGGTCCCTGTCTTGTCTGATTTGTTTACAATATTGTAAACTTGTTGGTAAGACATGCCAACAGCTCTACAAGTTCTGTAATAAACCCTTTCTAAACTAATGAAAGGTTTACCTCTGTCATTTTTTAAGCAGAAAAAAACTATAAACCTTTGCAACAATCGACTGCACATCGTTGGCCATAGTGGACGCTGTGATAAAGATGTGCATGCATGACGGGAAACTTATTTATCAAGACTTAACATTTATATTAATATTTCTTCAATAAAGAAAACGATACTTTAGTAAAGTAACACAAACATTCAACATTTATTTGTTTAGGATAAACGTTAATTCATATTTTTACACCACCTGTATTATTAGCATAAATGTAAAGACTATTTCAGATTTCTGTTGTTGAACTCTGAAAAAAATCTTAAGTTGCTGTTTTGGTACCAAATTCTCTCCTGTAAACTGCCCTTTAAATGAATGGGAATGTTAAATCGATTGAAATAAAAATTAGGTAGACAATAGGCGAGTTGATATATTGACAACATAGTACATTTATCACCTTTATAAAGATATTAAGGCTAAAAAGCATTTTTCTAGCATTTCCGACAGTACTTTAGACTGCCCCATCGCCCCTTGTAGAGATGAAAATGGGGATGGAATTTTGTTTCAAACATAATCCTTGACGTCAATCAGAGTTTCGAGGCAAGAGATGTTATGGCGTTTTCGCCTTGAATACTGGGTTGCTGTAAACAATTAAATCTTAGGTAATCCAATGAAAGTGGACCAAACGATCTAGTGATACGAGATCACGTTTATAAGATATATACGTACACATATGATTTCCCGAAATAATCAGTTTTTTCATTATTTTGTCATTTTGGGGCATAAATACACATTAACAAAATGTCCACGGCGCCCTACATGGTCTCGGCATCCTTCAACCCAGTTCAGCCTGTGGCAGATGCTGAGCGTGTCCATAGTGTTGTATTCTTTCAATCTCCGACGACGGTTTACAAGTGTGAACGCATTCCTGTGAACATACACATTCATCTCCACAATCTACTTTATACTCTATCACTGGTGGTGAGGTAGCCTGATTGCTAAAGCGTTCTTTCGTCACGCCGAAGACGCAGGTTCGATTCCTCACATGCGTGCAATTTCTAAAAGAGGTGTAAAATCATACTCTCTCACTCACTCATTCTATTTGCATTGGGTAGTTATACACAATGTTGGTGTGCTATTTTGTTCAACATTTGTCTGTGGGTATGTTGCACGCAAGCAACTTCAAATAATCAATGCTATGGAGACTTATTTTGCGTACACCTATATATACAGCTCAACTGACGTTCTGTAACTTCTGTCTTCGCTTGACGAGCGTACACTGACTGCCTCAATGTGTCTGAACATTTACCCCAGATCACACGAGCAGGTCTCTCTCGAACAATTTAAGTGCTTCATGGTTTCAATATCGTGAGACCCGTGAAGGTCCGGGTTAGAATATTGATCTTCAGTAACCCATGCTTGTCGTAAGAGGCGACTAACGGGATCGGGTGGTCAGGCTCGTTGATTTGGTTGACACATGTCATCGGTTCCCAATTGCGCAAATCGATGCTCATCACTGGATTGTATGGTCCAGACTCGATTATTTACAGACCGCCGCTATATAGCTATATAGCTGAGTGCGGCGTAAAACTAAACTCACTCACTTAGCCACAAGACTACCGCAGCCCTCGACGATGAACCAACTGATGCTATACAGATTTTTTTTATCCCGATGTACAGTAAACTACGGTTATACCGAACTCATATGTTCGTAATAAGTGTGGTTTGTTATACGCATTTCGACTAAAATATGCATCAAGCATCCTGTGCCCAATGCTCACAAAGCTCTCGTAGCGCTACGACTATCGTACGTCAGTGTTACAGCATAGGAGGTAGGAATGCTACGAGGAAAGTTACGAGATCTTGGGCTTACGAATGCTTTGTGAAACGGGGCCCTGGACAAAAACCAGTTCAATCAATCAATCATTTATTCAATAGAAAGGCCATTGGCCCACGTATAATACATTTCAAACAACTTTTTGTCGTGACATTTTGATACACTTTATATGAATTTACATATCGAGCTGTAATTTTCTCTGTATGAGCTTCCTTGATTAACATAGCACAATTGTGAAGTTTAATGATGAACAGACACCCAACAAACTTATACTATATTTCTGAACACTGACACTTATATCCGTCACTTCGTTACAAGCGTGCTCGTTATATACGTGTTGTACTGCCTACGTTAACCCTTTCCCCAGCCAAGATGGCGGATTAGCTCTGCGCTCATGGGAGTCTGGGAATGTTGGTCATAAATGCCAGACACGCTGGTCATCGCTCAGATGCTTTTAAAGACGATGTACATTGCCGCCCGAGGGTTTCTCATGCTCTCAGTACTGGGTTACGGTCCGGTCAGGTAAACAGTGTACTTTGGGAAAGGTCCTGCAATAAACGTATCTTGATGTATACCTGCTGAAGAGCGAACCTGTTCACCATTGAATTAGTACCTGATTTACTTTTTATGATGCTGAATGTGACGGTGAAAGCATTTGTAAGCGTTTCCCGGACGGGTTTGTTGAGATGGATCGCAGAGTAGGGGAAACGATACCCCTACCTCACCTGCAGATACATATCTCGATGATGTATGTGCTCTGTAATGCTCCAGACACCACGTTGTCGTTACTGAAACGATGTTGTTGCCATCGATCCAGCTCGAGTGTCTGGTTAACGAAGAAACCCTCTTAGAGAATTGTGCTATCACATTTAGTGTATCGTATTGTTAGGTGTGAATCTGATGTATCGATACACAGTTCTTGTAATATTGATGGTGGTCACTATTAACGCAGCTCATATTTGTAAATCATGTACTTGTCGTTTTACAAGCATTATTTGGAAGAGGTACCATGACTTTGCCGGTTGTCGAACTTCATAACGGTGAGTGAGTAGGTTTGCTTTAACGCCGCTCTGAACATCATTAAACATCATCACAACGTCACAGTTTGGAAAGCCAGACATTTACCACTTTGATAAAAAATACGAGTAAGGGTATGGTATGGAATCCGAGAAGGGACATTGTCGCGTTGTTGCATTGTCGCCCTCTCAAAAACAAGTAAAATGAGGCAAAATAAACCAAAACGCGACACGCGACAACGCGACATTTCGCCCATTTGTCGCATTGTCGCGATGTCGCGTGTCGCGTTTTGGTTAATTTTGCCTCATTTTGCTTGTATTTGAGAGGGCGACAACGCGACAATGTCCCTTCCAGGATTCCATAGTATGGTGTTAAAAACCTAGAAACCCAGAGAACATCCACAAAACAAGTTCCCATTGTACCTAATAGTGAGTGAGTGAGTGAGTTGGGTTTTACGCCTTTGGCAATATTCCCGCAATTTCACGGCGGGGAACACCGGAAATTGGCTTCACGTATTGTGCCCATATAGGCAAACGAACCCGGGTCTTCGGCGTGACGGGCGAACGCTTTAACCACTAGGTTACACCATCGGCCCGTGAACCTAACAGATGTGCAGCGGATTGTGCCGCCTTGGACAACTGGACAACGAGTGAACCCAACTTCAAAGAAAGGTACCCAAACTTGTGAACACATACATTTATCTCCACATTCTGCTTTAAGGGGTGGTGGGGTGGTTTAATGGTTAAAGCGTTAGACCGTCACGCCGAAGGCCCGAGTTCGGTTATCTAGATTGTAATATGTATTCAGAACATGTAGCTGTCCCTCCAAGCCCCGGACAGTATGTGAAAAAAGCATAATGTCATCGGAAAATAAGAGTATCATCAGATCTTGGGTAACAAATATACCATGGTCACAAGCAGCATACATTTCTAGCTCAAGCGTATTTGTAAAGAGTATAAACAGGACAGGACGCAAAACACACCCTTGTTTTACCTCACTAGAGGCGCTAAAAAGGATGTTTTAGAGCAACCAACCTTTATGCCTGTTTTACATACTTTTTTAACAGATTGTACATTTTACCATGACATCCTTTTTGTTAGAGTGAATACAGTATTTTCTTCCTGTCAACATGTTCAAACGCCTCTCTAAAATTAATTAACGCACAATAAAATTTGCCTTTTGGCTTACAGAGATATTTTGAACATAACGCTTGTAACGTAAAGATATGGTCAATGGTAGAAACTGAGATTGGAAACCTGCTTGAGATTCTGAAATAAAATGAATTACCGCTATCCAGATCCTGATGCGTTTTTCTTGAATAGACTGAGTTTAGTTTTACGCCGCACTCAGCAATATTTCAGTTATATGGCGACGGTCTGTAAATAATCGAGTTTGGACAATACAATCCAGTGATCAACAGCATGAGCATCGATCTGCGCAATTGGGAACCGATGACATGTGTCAACCAAGTGAAGGAGCCTGACAACCCAATCCCGTTAGTCGCCTCTTACGACAAGCATGGGTTACTGAAGGCCAATATTCTAACCCGGACCTTCACAGTTATCTTGAATAGACGTGAAATGCTCCTCTAAGATGTTCAAAAGGGAAATGCCACTGTAGTTGTTGGGATCCGGTTTAGCTCCACTTTTGTATAACGGTAATATCATCCCTCAGGAAAAGACGTTAAAATATGGTACTTGTTGGTCCCTGCCTGGCGCTCGGCATTAATGGGTACAACAAGGACTGGTCGGCTCGGAGTCAGTATAATGTGTCTGGGAGGGGTATTCATGCTTCCCTGCGGCATGGTATCTCAGTGGGCTAGCACTATAAAACCAGCCTAAGTCTGGGCTAGTACAAGCAGCCGCACATACACATACACACGCATGCACGTCGTCATATGAGCGAAATATTCTCAAGCACGACGTAATATCCAAATTTCACCTCACCTCATCCCTCAGGATTCCATACCTCGGGAAACACTTCTCAATCAAGAACTTTGTTAAGTAACAAAAGTAAAAAAAGGTATAAAGTAATTATCAGACAGTTTTCAGAATTCAGGTGGTATGTCGTAAGTTTCTGTTGTATAAACAGAAAATCATTTTATATAAAGAAACGGTCAACGCATTAGCTATACCTGAAAGTCTTGCTTGAAGAAAGAGCTTTCCAGTGAGACGTTTTCAGGTTGCCTCTTACTTTAGCTATGTCTCATTATGTTTATGTCTATGTCAAATTAAAACCAATGTATAGCATAGCTCACCACACACAACACACAGAACATGTCAGGATCAAAATTAAGAATTCGATCTATTTACAGCAGGACTGTCTCATTGAAAAAACTAACCTGACGTACAAAAGAAAGTTACCACCAAAGAACCAGATGTGTACTTTCTTTTTGTACTTCAGTCTATTTGGTAAGGTCTTGCTGACGTCGCTTAGTGTGGGGAAGATCTAGACGCCTTGTATGTACAGGTCAAAAACGGTACACACTTACATTTCATAAATTAATATACAACTTACGGCATAGGAAACCTAGGGCAACTAAAGAATTTATTTGAAACAGACAAGATGACTGATATAGCTGTGCCTTTAAACCATACTCACTAACTCACTTCTGTTACAATAATATGTTTTTATATATGTAACTATGGGAGTGCATAAACAAAAAAAAACACACACAAAAAACCCAACTACAAACTCGGTTGGTCAGGCTCGCTGGCTTGGTTGACACATGTCATCGATTCCCTGCTGCACAGATCGATGTTCATGCTGTTGATCGCTGGATTGTCTGGTCCAGACTGGATTATTTACAGACCGCCGCTATATAGCTGGAATATTGCTGAGTGCGGCGTAAAACTAAACTCATTCACTCACCTTCAGGAAAGATTACACCCAGCTCCCGATCCACTGAGCGCTCGTAAGGTTACGATCTGTTGCAACTCTACAGTTCACCATAAGCTTACGAATGTCGTTGCGCTACGAACGCTTTGTGGATCGGGACCTTGTATCCTAATTTCATTTAGCGTTTGCGTTAGCTCAATGGCTGCACGGAAAGAAGATCGCACCGATAATGTTTCCCTTCATTAATGACAAAGAAACGCTGACCCCATATGTTCATTAATTCGTAATAACACCAGCAACCCTATACGACGTAATTATGAAATCCGAATAAGCAATTAGCTCACATGGACAACTCTCAATGCACAGCCGCACCCGCAAGGTATCTTGTTTAATCAATTATCTCCCCTTCACACCTGGATGATTGATTGACATATGATTGTGAACGGTGTCAGAGTACCTACGGACGTTGTAATGATTGATTGAAATGCATGTCTGTGTCTCAGGGGAGGTAATAAAAACCCTGAATTACATGCTGAGTATGGGCCCAGACATTTGAGACTCTGTTTGATTAGTAATACATACTTGAAATGGTGTATTTAGTTACAGACTATAGCCACTCGAGGATCTGAAGTATGTTTTCCAGTTCATGACTCCGTACACTTGTTTTGTCATGTTGTTTGGCCTATGAAGTCATTTGATATCGTAACGGGGGGTTGTAGAACGGTGATCTTATTGTGGCACTCAACAGGTGAGGTGAGGTGAGGTGGAGGTGAGGTGAGGTGTGAGGTGAGGTGAAATTGGGTTTTACGTCGTGCTTGAGAATATTTCGCTCATATGACGACGTGCATGCATGTGTATGTGTATGTGCGGCTGCTTGTATTAGACTTGTACAGACTTAAGCTGGTTTTATAGTGCTAGCCCACTGAGATACCATGCCGCAGTGAAGCATGAATACCCCACTCCCACTCAGACACTGACTCCGAGCCGACCAGTCCTTGTTGTACCCAGTAATGCCGAGCGCAAGGCAGGGACCAACAAGTACCATATTTTAACGTCTTTTGGTATGATGCGGTCGGGGATCGAACCCGCGACCTTCCTCTCTGCGGGCGGACGCTCTAACCACTACACCACGGAGGCGGTCTGCACTCAACAGGGATCCGGGTTTAAATAGGTCTATACAATACCATACAAACTAGGGTGTTTTGTTGTTGTTTTACGCCGTGCTGGGTAATGAATCAGCTTTATGATTGCGGAATAAACATACTTACAAAACAGAAAACACACGGGGGCGGTGGGGTAGCCGAGTGGTTAAATCGTCCGCTCGTCACGCCTAAGACACGGGGTCGATTCCCCACATGGGCATAAAGTGTGAAGCCCATTTCTGGTATCGCCTGCCGTGATATTGCAGGAATATTGCTAAAAGCGTCGTAAAACCATACTCATTCATTCACTCCAGTTGCGACGCGAAAAGACAAGCGTGGATTCTTTGGGGACCTTTCTGATACGGAACACTCTGGGTGTCACGCATCGGTTCTTGGGGACCTTTTCTGAAGCTGACACTCATGGCGTCAAGCATAGGTCGTCATGGACCTTTTCTGAAGCTGACACTCATGGCGTCAAGCACAGGTCGTCAAGGACCTTTTCTGAAGCTGACCATCATGGCGTCAAGCATAGGTCGTCATGGACCTTTTCTGAAGCTGACCCTCATGGCGTCAAGCACAGGCCGTCATGGACCTTTTCTGAAGCTGACCCTCATGGCGTCAAGCACAGGTCGTCATGGACCTTTTCTGAAGCAGACCCTCATGGCGTCAAGCACAGGTTGCCATGGACCTTTTCCCATGCGGAACACTCAGGGAGACAAGAATATGAATATGAATTTAACTAATTGTGAAAAAAGCGGTAAACATCTCTGGTGCCTATTATATAGGTTAATCTACTCGGCCTGTGGGAGGTCTTCACAAGAGACCCTTGGCAGTAACACTGCTTCCAGGGTTGATGTTCAATGTGTCCCTTTAACATTGGAAACCAAACGTGCTTGCTTATTGCTTGTTATACTATTTGGAATCTATCTTGACAGATCTGCGATCCCTATATTTTCCAAGTAATGGGCTGCGAACCCCCAAGCTTACAATAACTACAACAGTTATTAACTGACAGAGGGGCTGTGGGGTAGCCTAGTGGTTAAAGCGTTGGCTCGTCACGCTGGAGACCTGGGTTCGACTCCCCACATGGGTACTGTGTGAAGCCCATTTCTGGTGTCCCCCGCCGTGATATTGCTGAAATATTGCTAAAAGCGGGACAAAACCAAACTCACTCACTAACTGTTCTAAGTTGAATTTTTTGGTAATACAGTGGCACTATAATATATTTTATACAACCTCCCACGCCCCCCTCGAAACCTTAATCCATACTGTATGTAAGAAGTTTTCTTGCCTCTGCACCCACCCGTACAATATATGGCCAGTCCCTAAATACTGTAATAGAAATGCATCGATGTTTTCATGGGATTAAGGCGAAATACAGAAATACCTACAAAGCCTTGCGTCTGTGACTACGGCGTGCAAGACACGTAACACAGGAGACTTAAATCGTTTACAGAGCTGGTTAAAAGGAACGTACGTAATGCCTTATCCTACTGTGGAATAGCAGACATCGTTAGACTGTACGATAATACCCTGCCACAGATAAGACTTAAAACCAACATTACCACTACATGTTTAATGTCAGTGTATTATGTAAACAATGACATTTATCGGGATACATGACAGCGGACATATACGCTTCGCTGTGTAAAACATCGCCTGACAGTAACTACACGACAATCGACAAGTGGCCTTATCCCGTACCTTAATCCTTGTTATAAATATATACGTTCCTTATTATGTCAACATTCTTCCCCTTGGGAAGGTATTTTTGCTTCTTCTGTAGTATCCTGAATATTAATGTTATTATTATGTACTCCCCATCAAACGTTTAGACTCACAAATATAAATGTAGCCACTTACTTCAGTCAACTGATCTAAACTAGATTTTGCAAAATATTCTATACAGTTTAAGGGTACTGTTTACACATGAACTGATGTATTGTAAAAAATTCCTAACGTTGAAAAGATTATTGTCATGAGTTCAACAAATGATGAAACTGAGTGAAAATTTGCGAATTCTTAACAAACATTACACCAAAACGCAGCTGTTCACGTGCGCGATATTTGCACATGCTTTTCAGCAATTTGATGCATGATCCTCGTGCAATTCATCTGCATAAGGTTTGCAGTTGGTTCTCCTAAGTTAGTGGAGAAGTTCATCTTCCATGTAACCACATATATCCCTAACATATAGTGAGTGGTTTAGGTGAGTCTAAACTTTTGATGGGTAGTATATATATAGTTGTATATAGCGCCAATATCCAGCTCAGCACAGCTGCTAAAACGCTCTTTGTTTTTCCCTCGATCATTGGATGTCAATTTTAAACGACACATTGTATTTTCAATCTAAACTTCCTGGGGACTATACAACTGAGGATCCGATGTTTGATTTTATATATTCTTCCTGTAGTCATAAAATATATTTTACCGCACGCCCGTCTGAAGCAGGGTATTTGAACACAACTGCTGGTAAAGCCACAGTGAACAATATGACGTAAATACGAGGTGCATATCCAGTGATCAATATTATGAGCAACGATCACGCCGTCGGGTTAAGATAAAACAAAAAAATAAAACTTCTTGATGTCGATCTCAGCATAAGCTTATCATTTCATGTCCAAATCATCTTATGTTCCTATCATGTCAGCAAAGAGTATTTTATAAAAGTACTCAAACATTTTCTGAAGGAGTAAACGAAATTAAAAACCATCACAGTTTGATTTGTTGTTTCACGCCGCACTCAGCAATATTCCAGCTATGTGGCGGCAGTCTGTAAATATACGAATCTGGACCAGATATTCCAGAGATCAACAGCATGAGCATCGATCTACGCAACTGGGATACGGTGACACCATCACATTTAGACACCGGGTACCTACAGCATGTCAAACGATTTAATGACTGTTTCCTGGTAACTGAACTTAAGAAAATCGGCCCCATGCAAAAATGCCATTTCAGAGAGGCTTTGGTTGTTTTGTTTTATCTTAACCCGACGGCGCGATCGTTGCTCATAATATTGATCACTGGATACGCACCTCGTATTTACGACATATTGTTCACTGTGGCTTTAAACAGAAAATAAGACTAAACGCCATATGACAGGCATTATATCACCTTTTACCGTGATCCAATTAAGAAGGCGGGAGTTGCCTATTCGATTCCTCACATGGGTACAATGTGTAAAGCCAATTTCTGGTTTCCCCGCCGTTATATTGCTTGAATATTGCTAAAGGCGGCTTAATATTGCAAAAAACTAAACTCACTCACACTCCAGTTTGCCTTCCTTTGCTTGGACGTACTCACCTGGAACGGTTATCAATTTCAATTATATATAAAACCATCAAGGAAATGTCCAAATATGTCCTTTTGCGGGTATTTAGTCGTTTTTAAAAATATTAATCTAATCTTTAGATACCACATCCCACTGGCCTCACATCAGTTTCTTTCCCATCCCTATAATACCAAAGCGTCTTCATCAATCAACGCCTTTTGCAACTCCTCGGCGATCAATCATTTCAACTGTATAACGACCAATCATTATTATACTACGCTTTATAAAACCAATCGCTCTTTGTTGTTCAACCTTATTGATTACATAAACATTAACATTCCATATCAAAACAACTGCAAGTGATCGCGTGGCAATTTCCCAACCAATTTGCGTCTGTGATTCCATAACAGCACCCCTCTCCCCAAAGTCGAAATGTTTTACAAACGTATTTGAAATGTTGGGAACGAGTAAACGAAATTTAAAATAATCGCATTTTGATGGACCAGACAATCCAGTGATCAACAGCATGAACATCGAGCTACGCAATTGGGATATGATGACACCATTACATTTAGACGCCGGGTCATTAGCATGAAATGAAACACAACACCTAACTCCATCTCCCACCCAACAAAACAAAAGAAAACAAAAACAACAACAAATAAAACAGAAACAAATAAAACAAAGTTTATTGCATTAATGAACTGATTTCGTTACTGGGTTTATACATGTTAACACGCGCAGCACGGAACAGGTGTGATGACACTGACTTGATATCGTGCTATCCTTGGATATGGGAAAACCACACCTGTCACTCAAGCGTACCAAGAACGCCATAACAATCTTCGTGACAACGAGAAAAAAAGAAGAGATAAACAAAATCCGCTGCTTATCTCTTACATAATTCTGTATAGCCCCAAAGCCGACATTATGTTATCAAGCTTGTGAACTCACGTGTGTGGGGTACTCAAAAATCGGATCGTTGAAATATTTAAAAGGCTGTAAGGCAGCGATTTGTCGTATCTGAAGTGTCAGAAAAGATTATGTTTACCATATCTACTTAATTAGCCTTATACATGTAAATGTCTTTATGGCTATTTATTACTGATGTGGTATTAGTGTATTTCGTGACGTATCGAATTATTATAACTATTACAAATCTATCAGAAATACTGAGAAAAGAGTCAAAAGACAGACAGAGAAAAAAAATCACGCACCTGTTATCGTGTCTGCCCGTTAACCTCCATTAAGGCCAAGGGCGGTGGGGTAGCTTAGTGGCTAAAAGCGGCATAAAATCAAACTCACTCACATTGCGGCCAAAAACGTATCGTGTTTCGGATGCTTTAGCTTGGCCTAACACTACACAACGACGTGGCTATTTGTTCATTTTCGTGTTGACAAACTCTTTTACACGAGTGGCTCGCACTAACTCGAACAGTGCATTTTCTCGGCTAAAACCGTAATCGTATTCAGTGTTGGAATGATATTTTCACAGCGATTCAAAAACATCCACAAGAGTGTTGTCTGAACTACTCTCGACACGCCGTAAGTCTTCCCACTTCCATACACACAGCCTGCACAGACACGTCGTGCATAATTAGCATATGCAGTTTGTTTTCTTGGGAAAGCTGGTTAGAGTTACCCGCCCTTGGTAAACTACCGGAAAATGAAAATGGCCAACGCCGGGGATTGAAAATGACAAGCGGAATACTTTTTGGGCCTAAGATTGGCATTCTGCAGATGACATCGATTGGGTTTTGAGAGCAGCAGAAACAACGCCAATCATTCAGCTGTTGCCTTCATAAAACTAGAAAGGAGCGCTGAAAATAACTGCTTATGCTTTGTCAAGTGTGTACAGTCAGAGACCATATAATTATTATATCTATTATATGGTCTCTGGTACAGTGCAGCGGCGAAAGATTACAGGCCATGATGACGGCGGCAAATCTCGCCTTCCTTGTCTGCACGCAACAACGATGTGTTGTTACAAGAATTCTCGACGAGCTGCGTGGAGAGGCTACGATATAATTGAGGCTACTAAATATGTATTGATATCCATTATTGTGATAACTCAAATTGAAAAATGAAAAGTGAAAATTGGTTTGCATGCTAAATTGGTTTCTGGTTCCGCTTTTCAATATATTTTCGACTTATAAGTTGCACTTTTTATATATTTACTTCTTTTATTTTCTGCTTTTCGTTTCGGGGCGGGTGACAGTACATGTTTACCCTATTTTCAACCGCCTCTTATTGTTTTATCTGATGTTTCTGGCTCTTTCTATTGATGTCACGTGCCCTGACGAACAGTAATGGTGTTCCCAAAACTTTTATATTTGTTTTGTTTGTTTGTTGTTTACTCAGCAATATTCCAGCTATATGGCGGCGGTCTTAAATAGTCGAGTGTGGATCAGACAATCCTGTGATCAACAGCATGAGCATCGATCTACGCAATAGGGATACGATGACATGTATCAACCATGTCAGCGAGCCTGACCACCCGATCCCGTTAGTCGCATTTTTAGACAAGCATGAGTTGCTGAAGGTCAGTTCTAACGGATACTTACGGGTCTATATATAGCCACAAGGTAACCCCTTCACATGTTGTCTACATGTGCTATTAATCGAATAAAGGAAAACTAAGGGAGATTCCATTTATATCTGAAGGGGGTAAACTTATTACTCATGCATGAAATAACAGTCACTAGACCATGAATTGTTGATTTAAGACTGTAGGCGAAATGGGATGTACGCGAAATGGGAAAATACCATTTCTTTTCCACGTGCATTCCGTTCATCTAGGCTGGAAACATTATATGTTTCTATAACGACTATGCTTATTAAGAACCACAGTAAATGGTCCCCCTTAAACCAATTCTAACCAGGATCTTCACGGGTTCAAAGCTTTTACAAGCAAAGGCCAAATACGCAACTCTCTACTGCTGTCATTATTTTCCATTAATTTCAGGAGGGGATGTATGTGCCGGACGTGCTTATCCTATCCGCGAACACCTGGTGGTCACACTAACTACCGATCTTGCTTCAGTCCAGGTTCCGCATTTCTATATTTACTATCCCCTCCCGGGTTGCACTTTTTGATGTAACCTTTGAAGACTACAAGTAACAATATTCGTAAGTATATGTTAACAAAAGTTGAATCGTATACTCTCCACTGCCACTGTTTTAGTTTAGTTTGATTGTCAACTGAGGTTGAAGAGGTTGGGAAAATGAACCAGTTTAATTATATTTAATTCAAAGCGTCAGCACAAAGAAATAACCTACAAACTGTTGATCAAACAAATGTGAATACGTCGCTAAAAAAACCCAATGATGATGCCAGAAGTTCACGAGAAGGAAAGGCATGTCTGCAATATCGCTTAAACAGTCTGTTCACAAAATGAAATTAAATAACATCAAGTATCCGTGTGTGAAAACCCCATGTAAAGGCCATGCTGGTCATGTAAAGGTCATGATGGTCATGTAAAGGTTATGTAAAGGTCATGATGGTGATGTAAAGGTTATGTAAAGGTCATGATGGTCATGTAAAGGGGCGGTGGGGTAGCCTAGTGGTTAAAGCGTTGGCTCGTCACGCCGAAGACCCGGGTTCGAATCCCCACATGGGTACAATGTGTGAAGCCCATTTCTGGTGTCCCCCGCCGTGATGTTGCTGGAATATTGCTTAAAACGGCGTAAAACCAACTTCAGTCAGTAAGTCAGTCATGTAAAGGTTGTAGGATATAGCATCGCGCTTCATGTTGACAAGAGACATTTCATATTTGGTTAATTCCTCTGAATGTTTACTATTATATAATTCTTTGGAATGATTCACCTTGCCTTTAGTGATGAAACCTTGATTGAAGAGCACAGTTTGATGCATAGAAACCGCTTTTACCGCTTGTAGCAAGATCATGGTAGAAGACACCTGAAATGGGCATTGCACATTGTACCCATGTGGGAAATCGAACTGTGACGAGCGAACACTTTAACCACAAAGCTACCCAACCGCCCTTGTATAACCATTAGAAGGATGGATTTAAGGTTATCGAGTCCGGCTTCGTATAATTTTATTCCTTTAAATTTCATGCTTCAATACAATTTTCAGGGCAATTTCGTCTTATGAACTCTGTGGAATCTAGACAGGTTATTCTCTGGAGTTTTATCTTGGCAACCACGTGCTATTTTCATTTGTTAAAAGAACATCAGACCATGGTCACATGTTGTTTTTGTGATCGGATAATGTATGACCGGTCACTGACTGGTGGCATCATCGATCGATTCCTTTTGGTCCTTGCGAGACCTTATCTATTAGTTTCGCAAAGCAAACAATATCGAGAAGCTGGTCGCCATTTTAGACAGACGTTTTCTGTAAACTTTTTTGCATTTTTAAATGAGATATTACCTTAAAGCAGTGTAGTGTGATCGCCAAAGCCGCATGTCGACCGTCACGTATCAAACTAAATGTTTGCAGCCTCATGTTCACCTCAGAGGAATTCCAGCCAACAAACCTGATCTTGTCCTTTTTGATAAAGCTGATGAATACATTTACATCATTGAATTTTCTGTCCCTTTTGACAGCAATGTGATTAGCAAGAGTCAGGGAAAGCATGATAAACATGCGGACCTCGGCTTTGTCTCGCTTGCATCCTAAGTACACTGTCGTCAGGCTCCCCACTGTTCTCGGTGCCCTTGGTTTGGTACCTCCTGATCTCTTGGCGCAGATCAGGAGAGTGCCCGGGTTCTCCACCGGGAGTACAACCCTGCTGACACTCTGGGTAATGCAGAAAGCTGCAGTGTTGGGGAGTCTTCATATCCTCCCGAACGTTCTTGTTGGGTTCGACCAGGCAGCGTTTCCTGGGAGAAGTCCCATTCGCTGTCTGGGCTGCGTGTAGAGGGGGGCAAGGGCCCTGAGCTGATGATGAGCCTTACCAGCCTGACTGTGCCAGGATCACCCGAACCCTCTCTGCTGCATACTAATTGTAATCTGTAAAACATAATAATGTGTCCAAACTCCACACCAGGTATGCCCATAGCGCTCACAGTGAATAGCATAGCACATGATTACCCCGGATAACCCGAGCTGCCTGTTAGGCTCTAGAAGGTTATAGTCATATGACTTTTCCCACCGGGTACCCATTTACTGGTGGGTGAACAGAGGCAATTTTGAACAAACTCACTTGCCTAGAATGAGACCACATGTATCACATGTGCTTCGTTGTAGAGCGGGACCTAAGTCATAGAAACTCTCAGGTGTCAAGCTGCCAAACACAGTCACCCATCAAACGTTCCAGGTTAAAATAGATCTTCAGCAACCAATTCTTGTCGCAAGAGGCGACTAACGCGGTCAGGCTCGTTGACTTGATTGACACATGCCATCACATCCCAATTTTGTTGATCGATGCTAATCTAGCAAGTCACTAGACTGTCTAGTCAAGACACGATTAAACAACTAGAACATTGATGCATATTGCTGAGTTTGTCATTTATGAATTTCTGAGTAAATAAATAAGACGCGACATGGGTTCGGAATAAGGTCCCTTTGCATTATCAACACCTTCAAATCCATCATCATTCGAGCCAGGGAGGGATTGGCATTAGGGTGAGTGAATATGGTTTTACGCCGCGCAATTTTGCAACAATAATATCCCGACAGGGGACACCAGAAATGGGCGTCTTACATAGCACCATCTGGGGATTCCAACTCAGGTGTTCAGCATTATGAGAGAACGCTGTAACCACTTGGTCACTCCACCGCTCAGCGTTAGAGGAGGGCTCCATCAGAATAATGATTTAAAGACGACTTTTAGTTTAATTATATATACATGTACATACATTCATGCATACATGCATGCATGCATACATACTAACATTTGTATAGCGCCGATTTCCAGCTCTGCTGTGCTTTGTTTTTTCCCTCGATCACTGGATGTCAATCTCAACGGCACGTCGTATTATCAATCTCAACTCCCTGGGGATCATACAACTCTTGCAGCCACTTTATGATGATTATGAGGCTTTATGATGACAACACCAACACAAATCACTGTAAAGTTTTGTGTAGACGTCTCAAAATGAGTTGGTGTTAAACCAGAAACTCTATACATATTGTATACACAAGGTTGCCTTGTTAAACAAACTATCACAATCAGACTTTTATTTGGCATAATCCGGCCATTTTGCTTCTGGAATATGATCCAAACAACAACGAACGTCCTAATGACGATGGTTCTGACTTGAAGGCAATCTACCTTTCATTCAGCCTCGTGTAACAATTTTGGGACACGCCAGTAAAACTATCCGTGGCTATTGACTTCCCCAGATCAATGTATAACGTCTGAATCGAAGACAACTGATCTGATCCTTACCGTTGCAACATTGATCTTGTATGCAAACAATCCGACGTTTTCTTCATAACAAGCCTATCAGGAGATATGATATCCTTTGACATCTTTGTGTGCGGTTACAAGAGCACTGACAATTGTGACATTGATTAATCATGGGATTACGGAGGCGGTTGTTTCTTCATGAAACATAGAATGCCAATATTCCTTAGCATGCACAAACGCAACCATTTTATAGAGTTCCATGAGACTTCACAAAAACATCGTGAAAAGGAAATGAAAAGCAGAATGCACGTTCAGGTTGTGACAATCATGTGCAGTGAGAAGACAACAAAACTTAAAAAGTCTAGACTGACAAGAGGAAAAATGTCTAGTCTTGCGCGCCCATACCAAAGTTTGACGATTGTCCGAGAAGCGATACACCAAGTGTCATCACCCCTATTCAAGATCGCTACATCCGGGTCTATAGATCATCTACGTCATCTCCACGTTGCCACCTAGACGGCAAGACACGTGCTTAGTTTGAGAAGGGTACTGGACCAAATGATCAGGAATCGTCTGCGAGATTTAGTATTGAGATCTTCAGGAATGCCCTTTCTCTCAATAAGTTAGTCGTTTGCATCGACGACAGCGTATACGATGGAGAAACACGTGTACCCTACAGGTAGGGAAATTTCATAAAATTTCCAAATCCTTCAGCGTCAGCATCTTCCTATCAACCGACAGAGGGAGTTGTTTTCATATGACGACGCTACATCACACACAGCTCGTGTCACTGTTGACTTTATAATTCAAACGTCATGCCAAATCTACACATGTGGGACCCGGTCCACAAAGCGTTCGTAGAACTACGAACATCGTAATCCTATGATTAACGATATAGTTACGAGAGCTCCTAACGCTAAGAAAGCTTTGTGGACTGGAACCCGAAAGGCAATCTAGAGTTTCCCCTAGGCATTATTAGCAGGGCGCACCGCCCTGCCCTTTTTATTTTGCGCCCTGCCCTTTTTCTGTGGCGCCCTGTCCTTCTGTCCACGGGCTCGCCCGTTTGACACTTATCACTCGGTCCGGATGTTTAGAAAAAACAATAGAGTTGCCTCCCTTTGCTATTCTAAAGTTTTGACACCAATTATCTATCAGTGTTTAAATAACGACGATGGCTTACACTTGCCATTACTTGCAATTGCGGGTTATTTCACAATGCCAACTAAGGAAAGGACCAAAGAAAAAGGGAAGAAGCTTCGAGATTGAATCTGTGGGATGATCTCGATACATCTGAACACAACGTCAACATACGCCACAGTCTTGCACACCTAGCCACCGCGTTGACGGAAACATGAAGGGACATGAAGGAGAATTCCAGAGAATAGAATCAGCTGACTTATACAGTCTGTTCCAAGGAGCTGTAGCTTGGAGATAACAGTACCTGTTGATATCTCCAGGGAAAGGCCCATCCCACCAACCGGCACCACCCCGGGAACGTTCGATTCAGGAGTCAGAGTTGCCATAATTTCTGCAGTGACTATTCTCATGCAGTGCTGCATCCGCGGATCAATCAAATTGAATAGCATGTGCACATTTAATTGTACACAGTAATGTTAAAAGTTAGACTTGCGTTTCTATCTTTGAAGTATCTGCTTCATCACCTTGTTCATTTCAATGTTCCACTTATATCACAAATGCTTGTATATAACCGTCTCTTGACGAGACAGAGCACGGGTAATGCTTGATACAACCTATATCAAAGAGAGAGATGGAGCCATCAATTCTAGTCCACATGTCATCGTAACGGGATCGGGTGGTCAAGCTCGCTGACTTGGTTGTCATCGTATCTTAGTTGCGTAGATCGATGTTCATGCTGTTGATCACTGGATTGCCTGGTCCAGACTCGAATATTTACAGACCGCTCCCATATTGCTGGAATATTGCTGAGTGCGGCGTTAAACATGAAACAAACAAAACCATAGCTTATGTAGGGGCAATTCTATCCCAGAACCAAGATTGGGCCATGATTGGAATAATTGCAACCACAAATCTACAGACACGTGTCTGTTGATATTAAACCTGATAAACATGCACTTGTTTTGCTTTGCCTAATCGGATTTATCGTCGGCTTAGTGTCCCACTAAACGTTCCCTCTGTACTTATCAGAAGCTTGGCTTTAAGAGGTGCGGACGCAACGTCCGGGACATCAGTACTCACCTTTCTGCATCAACTGAAGGCGACAGAAAACAATTACAATGTGTTCCTAGCCTCAAGGAGGTGACTTCTCTGGTCACTGCACTTGAAAGAGTTCAATAATTAATCCCATGGAAGTCCCTACAGGATGATTTCATCTAATTGCTTCTCTGCCAGAAGGTTTCAGGCTGCCATTAATTATCGCGCAGTGACGTGAGATTTTGCGACCCCTGAACCCGGAAGTGTTCGCGAACAGGACGGAACGTTCTTTCTTTGACCTACGGGTAAGCAAATGGAGCGAGTGATTTACAAATAGGGATGGTAGTGGTTAAGTAGAGCGATTTGTATAATAGAGGAAATCACGATTATCAAAGATCTTTAAGAAGAGACTCGACCACTACATACAGCCTGAGGAGACGGCTCACGGTGCCTACTGTCTTTAATCCGCTAATCCGCAGTTTCTAATCCAGGACTGTCCTTCATGCAGGATCTCTGGTAGTATGGCATCTGGACTTTATCCTGAACTGACCCACTGAGAACAAAGTTCTGCGCTTGTGGTTTGGCAATATTTTGAGATGGGTTGGGAATATTTTAATCCCTTTTTTATCTTAATCACTCTGCAGGCGCTGTGAAGTTAAACCCTAGCCTGCAGTTCCCACTGTCTGTTACCACAGGGAGTCGGAGGACGGAGAGGCTGATAGTTTGTAATGAAAACAAGTTTCTTGAATGATAAAAAGGCACATAATACTTTGTAGCCTCAAGAATGCTATACACAATGCAAGGAAGTCTTCGTGCTTATATTTCGTTCAAACAAACTTTTTCTCATGAATGATGTTAATGACGATCCACTTGACCAGGGACTTGCGGATTATAATGTCCACCAAAGATAACAGCTGTAAGTCCAGTAGGTTAATCTGTATATTACAGAGTGAGTGAGTGTGTGTATCACGGCGGGGGACACCAGAAATGGGCTTCACGGACATTTTAAGAGAGAAGGTCGATGGCACAGTGTTCAAAGCGTTCGCTCGTCACGCCGACGAGCTGAGTTTGATTTCCCTCGTGTGTAGAATATGTTTCTAGTGTCCCTCGCCGTGATATTGTTGGAATATTGCTAAAGCTGGCGTAAAACCATAATCACTCACTTAAGGGGAGAAAACAAAGACAAAACGCACGAAATTCCCTCAGATACAGTCCACAGACGACAAACGCTTGCCTAGATGACGTAATCAATATCTGACGTCACATATTTGTCTCAACAATGACGTCACATGGCTTCAACAGACCAATCAAGATTGATAATCGCTGTTGCCTATGTGAAATATCAGAATATTTATTACCACTTCCCAGTAAAATTCAATACAAACCCAAATCTGAAGATACGAGCAGAAGCAATACCTTGCAAAACACAAAAGATACCAGAACACAAGGGACCTCATGCTCCCCGAATTCCGTTTAACCAATCTCTTGCAACGAATCAGATTGCGGCACAAAGCCGTTTTACAATGCATGGGAATGCTAAAATGAAAGAGATTAACTTGAATTTCTGGTCAATGACCGTATTGGGAGTAGCTAACGAATGTTGTCAAAAATAAATATTGTCAGTGAGTGAGTGAGTGAGTGAGTGAGTGAGTGAGTTAAGCTTTACGCCGCACTCAGCAATATTCCAGCTATATGGCGGCGGTCTGTAAATAATCGAATCTGGACCAGACAATCCGGGGATCAACATCATTAACATCGATCTACGCAACTGGGAAACGATGACATGTATCAAGCAAGCCAGCGAGCCTGACCACCCGATCCCTTTAGTCGCCTCTGACCCGGACTTTCACTTGTGTAGGTCATGTTCGATGGGATATGATGAATATATCATCGCGTATCATACTCGTATCAAACAACATAAATTATACATCAGCATATAATAACCATTGCTTGTTAATTTCAGTTATGTCCAACATCAAACACGGGTTCATGCTTTCTTTTGTCCTTCAGTGACATGTGTCAACCAAGTCAGCGAGCCTGACCACCCGATCCCGTTAGTCGCCTTTTCACTTCAGTTCAGTTCACTTCACTTTATTCTCAATTGATCACCAATGGTGGTATAAGAGTACATATCACACACATCAATTATTACATACAGTCAAAATGGCGGCGGAGTATAACAATATATTATAGAAAATCAGTTGTTGGTATAACATGTCTATTATATAACTTTTGTTGTAGTAGAAAAGAAAACTTTGCTAGGTTTTCTAAAACAGTATGATCTAAAGTAGTAAGCAGGGCCTAGAATTTCGAAGCTCTCATAGCGCTAAGATAGTCGTAAGTGCCATTCATTAACACTAACTTACGTCTATCTTAGCGCTAAGAGAGCTTCGAAAGTCTAGGCCCAGGATCCTATAAGATACAATGTTTGAATGTTTGAGCAATTTGGTTGCTATAAATTTTACGACAAGCATGGGTTACTCAAGACCAATTCTGACCCGGGTCTTAATGGGTTGTGGCTCTATGTCTTAATTCTGCTTATTAAAATGCAATAACGCCTGCCCCCATTAGCCACAAGACAACACGTAATGTGTCGTTGCAGTGACTGGAGGAATATTCAAATGTGTCACTCATTCTTTAACTGACTTATCCGCGTAAAGCTGCAAGATTCCGTTGCGGCGAATAGCAATAATCACCTTCTCCTGAAGAAGCTGGATAATTCCATGTTTATAGATAAGTTGTTCCTAGACAGCAATATGATAAACGACTTTGATTACGAAGTCGATTCGCGTACAATTTAGAGGGAAATTGTAGAAAATTACATCTTTTGGACGTGAAAGTCAAGAGGCAGTTATTAGATGGTCTCAGCCTTAAATTGGCAATTGAAGACGTCAAATCGTAGAGCATAGCTCTGTAGTTGAGATATGACAGACGCGTGTACGATTTAGCTCAGAGAGAGCAGAGAGAGAGAGAGAGAGAGAGAGAGAGAGCGAGAGAGAGAGAGAGAGAGAGAGAGAGAGAGAGAGAGAGAGAGAGAGAGAGAGAGAACACTTCTCACAGTATACGACATGTTGCATTTCAGCAACATCTGAGGAAGTAGGATGTCCCAAAGATCCACTTCGAACAATCGCAACTGCTATAACATCTGCTGTCTCCCCATATCACAAGTATGGGGAAACCTGTTTGAGAGAGAGGATATGACACATACGCCTTGAAGTGAACTGAATAATGATCACATGTATAAATTTGCAATTTGTTACGAAGACTCGTATCTCAATATCCGCCCAACATGATGACCATAGTTTCCTAACCGCCAAACGCCTCGCACGGACATATTTGCGTTTCATTGACACCTAACTGTCTCTTAGGGCATTGCTTTTCTTTGTTTCGGGGAATCGGTTGCTTCACAACTGAGGTCAGACCGGTCGTAGAGTCTGCGAGTACACTTGACTATTCCCAACCGAATGCGCAACTAAGACAAAAACCAATAGCCATAATATGTACCCGTGTGTCAGTAGGCTGTGAAGATTGACCAGTAATGTTCAAATAATCAAGTGAGTGAGGGAGTTTAGTTTTACGCCGCTTTTAGCAATATTCCAGCAATATCACGGCGGGGGACACCAGATATGGGCTTCACACATTATACCCATGTGAGGAATCGAACCCAGGTCTTCAGCATGACGAGAGAACGCTTTAACCACTAGGCTACCCCACCGGCACTCAAATAACCAAAGGTGAAAGCCATAACAATACTATTCTGTTACTATGCCATACTCTACACATACACAACTTAATACATAGCTGAAAATATGTAACTGTGAGAAAAACAAATTAAAAGTGAGTGAGTTTGGCTTTACGTCCCTTTTTAGCAATATTCCAGCAATATCACGGTGGGGACACCAGAAATGGGCTTCACACATTGTCCCCATTTGGAGAATCGAAACGGGGCCTTCTTAACCACTAGGCTACACTACCGCCCCCAGAGAAACAAATAACTTCATCTAAATTGAAAGGGAGCTCTAGTGACACGGGAGAATCAGATCCTGAATCTGAATAAAATCTTCACTCGTTTCATTAGGACTTTCGCATTACAAGCAGTGTAAAGTATATATTGTTTAATAAAATCTAGAGTTGCAAATTAATTACAGAATTCAAGAATACAAACGCCTTAATAATATGATCAAAAGTTATAAAACACCTGAATTAGTCAAAACAGATTATGTACCGCGTGAACACGTACGTCACTGTTTTGGTAACTTACTTTGGGTTGAGATAAGGATATTTCGCTGAAAAAGGAAATTCGTAGAAATACTTGCAACTTCGCGGGGATGATCTATTTCAAATGACGCTGAGAACGGGTTCATTTTGAGCGGTTTTACTGGTCTAGAATAACTGTGTTGTGTTTCACACAATTAATCATTCATCACGTCAATTCAAGTTATTTTAGGATGACAGCCCAAGGTGATTCAGACAATTTTAGGTCATGGATCTTTGACATTTTGATATAAGTATTCATTCCTACGATCACAGTAGGGCGATGACATATGTATTGGAACTAAATTAATTAATGATGAAAACGTTCAAAATAATTCATGACAAGATCGTAACCCTGAGATTTTAGTTTAATGTATATATGGTATAATGTGTCGTAATACTTTCACCTTAGAATATACCTAGAACACCAATGTAAGGTTGTTTTATTTAGGAGGCTGTATAACTGTAACAAGTCTAACGAAGTTTCAAGTGTATACGTTTCTTTTCTTTGCTTTTCAAAATATACCGACAGAACTTCGTTAAGCAAAGATATACATAAATTATTTAGTTCTTAATGACAAAAAGTCATCATAATTACGAAAACTCGTTAAGACGGTAAGATGATTAAAACATGTTAATAATAAAAGCACATAGATAATGAATTAAGTGTTTCTTACCTGTTGCGTTCTCACAGCATATCCACCAATTGACCATAACAGGTAAATCCAACACACCATTGAACCATCCATGTTCGATTTGTTCTGTAATCAGTTTGGTTAATTAGTCAAACGAAGGTGCTCCTCAATTTCTCGAGATGTTTAACTGGACTTAAAAATGTTGTAAAAATCTCCCGTGAACTGACTTCGTCAACGCTTCTCAGTCCAAAGTTGAGTCTGAACAGCTGGATTTCTAAAACACATCCGTCGGAATCATAAACTTTTTGTGCTCGCACGAGAAATAAATACTTCAAAAGGTTCAAGAAGTGTCAATTGTTTGTTGTCCTTCACGTTTGTGAACCAGAAAAAAACCCCGTGTAAATAGTTTCGCAAATTGGAGATCTTTTAATCTTGTAAATGGTGTCGAAACTACTTGTTCCTCGAAAATCATTGAACGTTTCCCACTGACGATCACTATATCACATCTAAGTGCGTTCACCATCTGGTCGCTGCAGGAAATGTTCCATATTCCAAAGCAAGAGCCTCGCTGGCAATTATCGTCTGCTGAAGATATTTTGTGGCGATCCTCCGCTGAGCTCCACATCACATTGCCGATATCGGCTGCGCGATTGCTCCATACATCGACGCTGCGGCCACATTCTCGCACCTACTATCTGACACCGTGATGTTTGGAGCCAACCAGGTGCCCGCACGACACAAACCAGAATCAACACGGGGCAGTGTTAGGAGCTTGGAGATTACCTGGAAATGATTACAAATGAGTTGGATGAAGATCAAAACAAGTCATGGTAGACCCTTGTATTGTTGGGTTGTAAGTAAACAAAGTGTCGCCACACAAGACGGCCTACGCTAAACAACTGAGGGAGTTTCCTAAAAACAGGACTTTTTGACGAAATTATTGTTTACTTTCATATCTGTTTCGACTGTTCATCAAGAAGTAGGAAAATAAATTTCACCATAGCCTACTTTGAGAAAACATATACAATTACCAGCGTTCGAAAATAGCTCGTTAAAACGTGTTTCAATGCTTATGAAAACATGAATGCTTAATGGATAACAAATCAATTTTGTAACTACATATCAGAGCTTCTTGTCCTGCGCTCCGGTCAGTCATATTGACTTCCGCGTGTATTACTGTAAAACTAATCCGACCTTTGTACCCGATGAAGGGACAAATCCTAAAATGTCATTACATTATATTTGTTTGTTGTTTTACGCCGCAATCAGTAATATTCCAGCTATACGGCGGCTGTCTGTAAATAATCGAGTCTGAACCAGACAGCCCTATTATCAACAACATGAACATCAATATACGCAATTGGGATACATTGACATATGTCAACCAAGTCAGCGAGCCTGACCACCCGATCCCGTTAGTCGCCTCTTACGACAAGTGGTTGTTGAAGACCAATTCTTCACGAGTTAAATGTCAGTACAAAGATTAGGAAGCTGTGTTCATAAAAATCCATAAAGGCCTTCGTCTTCTGGCATCTTCTGAATGAAGACTTCAAAGTTTATCTCTGAGTTATGTGCCTCAGATTTTACATTCGTCAATAATGCAAGATTTTCAACTCTTATCAAACCCCTATTTGGTGACCAGAGCATCAAGTTTTACATTTGTTTTTGGAGTGAGTGAGTGAGTGAGTTTAGCTTTACGCCGCACTCAGCAATATTCCAGCTATATGGCGGCGGTCTGTCAATAATCGAGTCTGGACCAGACAATCCAGTGATCAACAGCATGAGCATCGATCTGGGCAACTGGGTACCGATGACATGTGTCAACCAAACCACCCGATCCCGTTAGTCGCCTCTTACTACAAGCATGGGTCACTGAAGGTTCATTCTAACCCAGACCTTCGTGGGTCTTGTTTTTGGATGTTTATTTAATTATTCACCACCGTTATTAAATCCCTATCAACCGTGACAAAACGACAATCAGACTATAAATTTCTATCCTCTACTTAATGATATGCACGAGAAGCCTGATGTTCAAACACTGTAAATAACGACCACGCTATAATCATTAGGATACGTGATCTTGTATCTACCACCCCAACACATGTTTATCTGTCTGAACCAGCTTTTTCACAAGTTGAAATTACATCGGTTCAACTGAAATGTTATCTCGGTCACTTCCTTTAAAAAATAGCATCAGAACTGTTATAGAAATAGCACATCAGTAGGTATATTTAGACCAAAATTATATGCAGATATTGAAGCGAAATGTGAATCTTATTACATTATATAATTCGTTAGGGCTAGATCATAATCTAGTTTCGACCGCCCACCAACAAAGAAATATACATGAAATATACACGCAAGTTGGGACCGCCCTCCAACTATCAACGAAGCGTACATGCAGTATTTATCAAATACACTTTTATATCTCAACCGCCCACTGTCAGTGAAATATACATGCAATGTATTTCAAAGAGACATGTAAGTTTCAAGCTAACTTCAATCACAAGCAAGACATAAACATGGCTCAATTAACCCAAACAGCTAAAGGCCTCCCAGGCATTGATTTCGTTATGTAATCGTGAACGTTTCGGCCGACGATAAGGTAATTAAAATTCTAGGGTTTATGCAATTGCCATACGCAGACGCTAATGATTTTAACATGGATATATCATAAAATAATAAAACCAAACGAAGAGGGGGTCTGGCTTATGGGATAATGATTGGAAACATCTGTGAACGTTTTGGGGTATCTTATCTCACAATGAGCAGCTGCCATGTGTGACGCGTTCGTATTGTTGCGTGATCGACGGTTACGATACTGTTATCGTTGGAGGTGAAATAAACACACCTAGAAGGGCCCATGTAGATTACCCGTCGTGATAGTAGATAGGAAAACGGAACTGTGAGACAACACTTCCGGTTTTACTACTTCTAAACGTCCAATTCCGATAGGCTTTATTCGGGTCTGCGGGCACCTGTTATTGGCATCGCTTGGATCACCGTGTCAGACACTGTTAAGTTTTTGACATTGAAAATAAACTTTGCTCTGAAATGTGGTGATGAGATTGGAATAGTTTGGCTGAAAATGAGAAGAATTATATTGTATCTTTGTGCCACGTGTTGTCCAATTTAGAAACAAAAACACGATTGGGCTCCGAAAAAAATATAGACCCCAGAAACTAATGGATGGTCATGCTCCTTGAGGTAACATTGTATCCCAGTTGCATAACTTAGTTCTCATGATGTCAATCACTGGATTGTCTGGTCAATCAGGTTTGTTCAGAGATCGCAGTCGAATATGGTTGTACTATTGCTGAGAGCGACGTTAGAAAACACAAACGGTCGTACATGCGCACACACGCCTTTTACACGTAAACGCACACACACACACGTACACACGTCATGGATCATGAAATTTGGGATGAGTGAGTATGGCTTTACGTCGCTTTAGCAATATTCCAACAATATCACCAGAAATGGACTTTACTTATTGTACCCCTGTGTGGAATGGAACCCAATTCTTGGACGTGAGGAGCAAACGCTTTATCTACTAGGTTACCGAACCTCCGACGGACATGATACGTTCCACGCATTGTGACGGAACAGCTGTAGTTCTCGTGCTAAAGTTACATGCAAACTACTGAGGCTAAGATAAAATATAACACATTCAATTAATACATAACTGATTAAGAAGTCGGAGGTGAGGCTAAACGGTGAGTGGGGGAGTATAGTTTTACGCCGCATATAATAACATCCACGGCGGGGGACACCAGAAATGGGCCTCATTGTCATTGTATCCATGTCGGGAATCGAACACGGGACATCGACGTGAGGAGTGAACGATTTTACCACTAGGCTCCCATACCTTAACACAGACTTAAGGTAGTCTTAGCGCTAAGGTTGTTTTGTACGACAACACCCAGTTGATCAGGAACTGCTGCTCTATTTTGGGCAGTCCGCCATGGGTAGCCCAATGGTTAAAGCGTTCGCTCGTCACGCCGAAGACCCGGGTTCGATTCCCCACATGGGTACAATGTGTGAAGCTCATTTCTGGTGTCCCCCGCCGTGATATTGCTGGAATATTGCTAAAAGCGGCGTAAAACAAACTCACTCACTCACTCACTGATCAGGAAAATGACAGTCGGAATGTGTTTTCTAATCATACAACGAATGCACATCCCAAACAAGTTCTCGAATCTCTGCATGACTGAGAAGGTGTTATTACAAGTATAACCTCGAAAACTTAAAATGGTAGAGTCAACCACTCTGTATGTTTCTAAATCATGCATAAAATAATTGGGTAGTTCAAGCACTATCTAATTCTCAACCCGCAACAACGGAACTCCCTACAGCGAGACAGACAACCAAAGCGCTGCGCAGAGAACCGGGATTCGGCCTTGCTTTCATCGTATCCATATTGTAGAAATTGCTTGTGGGCTTCTCGTCCGGATGATTTACAATCTACTAATTGCCGACCTGATTTGATTAGAAGCCAGTGTTCATCAAAGCCTAAATCACAATAAAAATGCCTCGGTCGTATAAATCAGTCCGGCTCCTTACCCAGAGTTCCTTGCGCCAAGCCAGGTATCTCACGCCGACGTCTTACACCAATTCCAGATATTGTATATTTTTATCATCTGTTTTATTTCGAACGTGTCTACATATTTAGATAAAAAAGAAATGTTTGATTCCTTAAAACGGGAAAAAATGTTTCCACTTCCATAAATTGTTCAAGTGACGTCGTCGAAACCCAGAGGATAGCTATCGAGGCGACTTTGATGAGTGAAGCTATATTGTTATTAGCTGACTGTCGGAGTTGTAGAAATTTATCTGTCTGTCTGTTATAACAATAAGTCAACCGCACCGGAAGTCTTGCGTTAGACCCATGTATACATATTTCTTCCTAAGAACAGCCTTACATTTGCAAGAAACGTCTGGCCACGGACAATGTGCGAAATAGTTTCCAAACTTTGCTAGCCAGTCGGGCTAGCTATGCCTCAAAGTTAATAGTCCACAAAATAATTCATTTGCCCGAAAGTTGAATGTAGAAACTAAGCAAAATATTACAAAAATAGATGAGAATGAGATATTATCGGCATGACACGGGTTTCATCATTAAGCTGCTAATGAACATTGTTATCAGGCCATAATCTTGCATCATTTATAAGTGTATTATAACTTAACAAGTCGGAGAGAGTGATATATTTACAAAATGAAACCCCATTAAAATTCACTAGTCGGCCAGTGACTGGAGATTTACTGCCCCGACTGGAAATTTACTAGCCACGGGCTAGTTAGCCAGTGGTTATTTCGCACACTGGTCACGGCATACTTCCGCACAGTTGTCAGTCCATTCGTAACTACTCGTCCCTTTCCGTAACCTGAAAGAGGACTCGTACCCCTCTCGTAGCCATTTTACTGAACTTGACTCTGTCTGAGCGCACAAGCGCAGAGAGAAAGAAATAGTCTAGTCGCCGAACTATTTTCAAGGGCATGTAACTCTAGTTTACTTGTAAAACAAACATGGCATCCACGCCACGGAAATTACCTCAAAGGGTATGTTTAACATGCTTAACGAAACAAATCGTCAAAAATGCAAATTCAACTTATAAAGTTGAAAAATAACGCGATGAAAAAAAACGCGCGAAATCGGAGTTCAAACGTTTCACTAATTTTCCCCAGACTTTTCTGGGGAATACGGGTTTCAACAGCTGGGCTGCGCTCATAGCACGTGCGCAGTGAAATAGGTTCGCGCAACTTGGAAGCGGGCTGTCTGGTGAATATTCGGTGAAGGCTTTGGTGTGAGCTATTTTTCTAATGTTTTGTTTATATCTCACAAGCGCGAGCTTTTTGTATGTTATGACAGTAAATAAACTGTTTATATAATTTCATTTGTCTATTTCACCACACGTTCTTCTTACCGAGTCACTTTCTCAGTTCGATACTTAAAAGCAATGTCATTATTCAGAGTTGACACAATTTCTAACTGTGATATAGATATGTCGCTGTCACAGACAAAACTCAATGTCTTGTTTTATTGACACCTGTGTGTCTGCCTGCCTGTCTGCTAATGACAATATTCAATACACAACTGCGATCACTGACCACATGCAATTTGAACTTAACACCAATCAGACTATACACCATAAACAAAACGCATTGATTTATGGCCCGAGTTCGGTCTCTGTCACATTATGTAATTACACAGACAGGCAGGTGTGATACTTGAACACATGCCATGTTATGATGTCTGTTGATTGCAAAATGTTATACACAAAAAATGAGCATGTATTTACAAAACCCAACTTTCTATATATACACACACACACAATTAGCCGTGAAGGCGCTATCTGCTAATGAACCAGCCGTTACACTTGCGTGCACACCCACCCGCTGTGACTGGGTTCGGTATCCCGGCTGCTTCGTTTCGAGGGAGGTAAACCCAAGTACAAAATATTGCACTTTTGATTTGCGATTATACGCTTATAATTTTGTTTATTTGTTTTTTCATAATCAGCAATGCATATTATATGTCATGAAGAAGTGATAATTGTGTTTTAATTATGTTTGATTTTTTGGTTGCATGTGACCTTTAAATACTTCCCTACGCCATAATGTTAATATATCCTGGTTATAAAAATTCAAGAAACCCAGGAGGACTATGCAATAACAAAAATATACTTGACGTGTCTGGGAAAAAATTATGCAAGCCGAAATGAAAATTATCTCAACAAACTATTTGGACCCAATTTCTTCTCTATATACGCGCATTCTAATTGGCTGGGGGAATATTCCTCCCGGACATGGCTACGAGAGGGGGTACGAGTCTTCTTTCAGGTTACGGAAAGGGACGAGAAGTTACGATGGTTGTTAGTTGAGCAGAAACTTCTCTCGCGGAATATGCCGAAGACAGAATAAAAGGTCTGGGGGTTACCAACTATTTGTTAACAATAATTCAGAACCTCTAACACGTGGTATTCTGAACGATAGTCAAAATCATCGTCATTCTCTAGCTTCAATACGTGAGTGAGTGAGTTAAGTTTTACGCCGCTTTTAGCAATATTCCAGCAATATCACGGCGGGTGACACCAGAAATGGGCTTCGCACGTTGTACCCATGTGGGGAATCGAACCCGGATCTTTGGCATGACGAGTAAACGCTTTAATCATTAGACTGCCCCACTGCCCCTTTAATACGGGAACCCGTGAAGGTCCGGGTTAGAATGTACCTTCAGTAACCCATGCTTGTCGTAAGAGGCGACTATAACGGGATCGGGTGGTCAGGCTCGCTGGCTTGGTTGACACATGTCATCGGTTCCCAATTGCGCAGATCGATGCTCATGCCGTTGATCACTGGATTGTCTGGTCCAGACTCGATTATTTGCAGACCGCCGCCATATAACTGGTATATTGCTGAGTGCGGCGTTAAAGTAAACTCACTCATTCACTTCAATACTGGAAAACCCTTCAAACTGAAGAGGTGTTTTTCAACTGGCAGTGCAGGGTTGAGTTTCACGAGAAAACTATGATCATGGGTTGGAATTCCTGTTAGCTCCGGTTATATTCTTGGGTTTCCCAGCACCGTACCTGTGTCCCTGGTTTTCACAATGATGGGAAACACCCAAGACCTGTATCAGTTCTGGCATTCATCCCACAATATGCCGCTATATTACTGGAATACGGTTACAAGCGACATTAAAACCTATTCACTCACTCACCAAGTTTCAGAAAACCTTACACATAAATATAACATCTGATGTGGTATATTAGCTAAGGGTATATTGCCACTTGTCATGAGAACATATTTGAAATATTCAGTCTTGAGAACTAAATATAAATATTGTATAGCATAAATATTCAATTATTTGAACGGTTTTTGTGCCGTGAAACAATAATATAATAGATATCCGTTTTGAATTAGCGCTGACTATTTGACGGTTTCGCCTATCAAGTATATAGTTTACGAGAATACGTATTCTCTTGCCAGCCAGATGGCTCTGTAAGTACAACGTTATCAATGTCCAGCGCAAAGGTCACTCATGTCAAACGCCGCACTCAGCAATATTCCAGCTATATGGTGGCGGTCAATAAATAATGGAGTCTGGACCAGACAATCCTGTGATAAACATCATGAGCATCGATCTACGCAATTGGGAACCGATGACATGTGTCAACCAAGTCAGCGAGTCTCACCACCCGATCCCGTTAGTCGCCTCTTACGACAAGCATGGGTTGCTGAAGACCACTTACAACCCAGTACGTGTTACACATGGCGTCCCCTTAAGCAAGGAATGTGCTCTGTTAATCCAGCTGGGAATTGATATGATAATGTGATTGTTAACCTTCTAGTGCCACGCGTGCAGGTTGGTTTGAATATTCCCCAGGGAGCTGAGAGAGGAAATAGACTGTACGCTGATGCATTGACCGAGGTAAAAATATAATCTATCACAATCTTATTGCATTTTGGAAGTTATAAATTGGAAAGGGCGCATTACAAATTCATTGGAGGAATATATATGCTATAAAGAGCAGCCTGATGCACATTATATGCCTATAGACACTCTTAAACCGGTGGACAAAAATTCATCACAAAGTACGCTGACATATATACTATTCACACTTTGCTAAGGATCAAATCATGGATTCAACAGAAAACTATGATGTGGGGTCAAATTTGGTTTAAATATCTAAGCTTATTGTTAGCATGAACCAAAGGTTTCAGTATGTCATTTCATCTTGTGGATCCCATACCTGCTATTGACAGGTGTTGTTTATTTGTCAATGACTCGTTCCATGATTTGCAAAATGGTTGATTGGTGCCATGAAAACCATTTTTATGGTTACTCATGTATCAAGTGCATAAGGTTAGAATAAAGTGTCTGTCTGCTCAAAGAGGGGTTACCATATTATTTTTATCCAGTTTTAAATGGATACAATTTCATATTATAAATCTACGTTTAAGTAAAGTGAATTTTTGTGATCCTTATCAAAGTATATTACGATAACCAAGCTGAGAATAGTTTTTTCATTCCATTAAAGGGAGACAAGTCGGTGCGGTATTTAAGCGAACAAAACAACCACAGTGTGGAGGCCAACCAACGAATCTGTTAAATTTTAAATTTGATCTTCGGCAATCAAGGATTGTGAAATGAGGCGACTTAATGGATCGGGTGGTCAGCTCCGCTGGTTTTGGATGATGCAGTTGAGGAGATGGATAATGCTAGTCACTGGATTGTCAGGTCCAGACCCGACTGTATATAGGCAGCCGTCATAGAGCCGAACATTGCTGAGTGCGGCGTTAACCCTGGATGCCACAGGGACATATATATGTCCTTCCTCTTCAACCCTCACTTTGAAGTCTAATAAAATTATAAATACACCACGCACACAAATATACTTCACAGTTTCGAATTCTGGGGGAAATTCCCTGTTTCTTGATACCATCCACTATTATCATAGCCAAAGATGAAAGTGCTGCAAAAGACCTTTCAAAATAGGCTTCATCGTAAATGTCGCAAACAAACAAGCGAAACAATGCTTGGTCTCGAATTGCGATCATACAAGGTCAACGTCACCGTCAGAGAATACCCATCTCCGATTATCCGACGAAACAGTTTAAAACGCAAAATAACAGTGACGATTATATGAACGGATAAATGAAAATCAGTGACGACACCAGGTGTTCACGAACAAGGTAAACATGTCCTGACTTCCGGTATCATCGACCACTCATACAAGTAGGTTATGCCTCACGAAAATAGGTTATGCCATACGACGTTTCCATACAAAACGATACATGCACACCGTGTTGTAACAATACATGTTGAAATGCCATTTGAATATTTTCGTGAATCATAAAAAGTCAGGACAGTGATGTATCAACCTTCCTATCTAGCGCATGTATTTCATTCAATTATGATATTGTATGCTTTGGATGGCGCCATCGTAACTTCATTTTCAGCCTGGTTCGTGAGCCATAAAAACGTCTCGACCTGAGCCAGACATTTTGAGCTAAGTGATAAGAAAGATTTGGAGACGTCACATCCGCAGCAAAGCTGCTAGAGGCAAATGGGTCATCAGTCATACAAGATGCAACTTGCGACTGATATGATATATTTAAATGACTCATTGGGCGACAGGAAAAGTTTCTTTTAAATTAGATATCGTATTGCAACACACTATTTTACAGGTCGAGTTTACGATTAGGATTTTTTTATGCAAGTCATGTGAAGAAAATCCCTCGAAGCCCTATCTATTCGATCGAAGTTTCCTCAACTAACTTGATTATGTCAACCAGTAAACTTGTTCGGAAATTACAATTTGGTATCTTTTTTGTGGTATTATAAATAGCCCATTTCTTTAGAAAAACATTGTGAAGCAGAAAATTAAATAGCCTTTCATTTCAATCTATCATCTAATTTATGATACTAAAGTGTCGGGTTGTAATTTGCCTGAATGTGCTATTTCGATGTTCACATTATCGACCACTTGTTGGTCGGCTCAAGACGTGTCAACTGGATAGCCTAGCTAGTGATACAAGCGTTCGCTCCTCACACAGAAGAGTGGGTGAGTGAGTATGGATTTATGTCGCTTTTAGCAATATCCTAGCAATATCGCGGCGGGGGACATCAGAAATGGGCACCACATTTTACCCATGTGGGGAATCGGACCCGGGTCTTCGGCGTGACGAACGAACACTTTAACCACTAGGCTACCCCACCGCCCCTCACGCCGATGAAGGTAGGGCTAGAAACGTGCTAAAATCGCCGCAAAACCATACTCACTTCACAGTCATTTGTCATTTCAGAGGGGCGGTGGGGTAGCCTTGGGGTTAAAGTGTTCGCTCGTCACACCGAAGGCCGGGTTCAAATCCCCTGGTGTCCCCGTCGTGAATGTTGCTAAAAGCTGCGTAAAACCCAGCTCACTCACTCATTTTAGAAAATATTGGCAGTGCTTCTTTAAGATGATATCAGCTTAATATTTATGCTTGACAACACAAAATCACGACATCTCCGAACATGAGGTTATCATATTTCCAACCAATACATGAGCAAGTACCACTTTGAAGACAGTCTGTCGGCAACAACGTTCTCAGAGGAATTGAACAATCGTAAATATTCTTTACATGACAGTGTTATTTTTTCAGCAACATGGATCTTGTCATCGTATACAAAACGCACACCCAAAGGTTGCTCGGTATTAAGCATTTGTCTGTTTCAGCTAAATGGAATGTCCGTGTTTCTTACGGTCAATTTTTGGACATCTGGATAAATAATATGCTAAAGCCTTTTCCACATTCATATGAAATCCCTACTGACGGCACATAGTCTATTGTACAATTCCGACTTTGTCACTCGTGTATACGTCAGATCATTGCAGTTTATAGGTTGGGTTCTACCCGTGAAGGTCCGGGTTAGAATATTGATCTTCAGTAACCCATGCTTGTCGTAAGAGGCGACTAAGGGGATCGGGTGGTCAGGCTCGCCTGCTTCGTTGACACATGTCATCGGTTCCCAGTTGCCCAGATCGATGCTCATGCTGTTGATCACTGGATTGTCTGGTCCAGACTCGATTATTTACAGACCACCGCCATATAGCTTGAATATTGCTGAGCGTGGCGTAAAACTAAACTCACTCACTCTTTCACTATAGGTTGGGTTTAAGTCAAGGGTGAGTGATGGAGTTTAGTTTTACGCCGCTTTTAGCATTATTCCAGAAATATCACGGCGGGGGACACTAGAAATGGGCTTCACGCACTGTACCCATGTGGGGAATCGAACCCGGGTCTTCAGCGTGACGAGCGGACTCTTTGACCACCAGGCTACCCCAAGTCCTTTTCGAATGAAGCTGATTTTGACATACCATGGTACGTATATGTCACTTTAAAAATGAATAATATGCTCTCGATGGCAAATATAGAAATGGTATTAGCGTTGATGTTATGAATTGTAAACGAGTATAAATGTTATTGCAGTTGGAATAACAAAATATCACATCTTTCATACAACAGAGATACACCGCATTATGCATTCAATTATGATTGAGGCCTTTGAATGACATTTAGAAAGGAGAAACACGATAAAGGGTGAAACTTTATGGATGTCAGCTTCTCTAATATGAGAGACACGACGTTTCGGATTATATTCTGACTAACTCATCACAAGAAGGAAGCTACGTTTTGTTGTGTTTGCTGTTTACTGATGTATTTGGCAATATTCCAACTATATGGAGGCGGTCTGTAGATAATCGAGTCTGGACCAGACAATCCAATGATCAACAGTTTGGTTCGTTGGTTTGTTGTTTATCACCTCACCAACCAAACTGTTGATCACGGGATTGTCTGGTCCAGAAGTGATCAACAGCATCATCGATCTATGCAATTGGGATACGATGACATGTGTCAACCAAGGGAAACCGGTAATTGTATTGGTGCTGCATCGTATTTGGATAATATCACACCCTAAAAAAGACCCCCTCCCCCAAAAAAGCAATACAAATTTAAAACACAAATCCATCAACAAAACACACACACACACACACACACACACACACGCACGCACGCACACACACACACACACACACACACACACACACATACGCACACGCACACGCACACACATTTGTATAGTTAGTTTAGTGAGTAAACTTATAATGCATTCGCGATATAGCGATGAGAGTAAGGCCATACTTGTCCCAGTATTTCAGGGCCTGAGTTGAAAGAACAAACATTTCTTTTCCAAAATGTATGTATATTGATAACGACAATAAATAATGTTTTTGCAAACAATTTACATATTTCTACTCGGCCTTAAAAAAGAAACAAAGTCTTTAATTTTTTACTTATCATATTTAAATTTTCAGCAACCGTAAACCAAATATTTCAAACAGTCTGGCCTGAAGTGACCAGACATGTTGTTTTGCCTGGACGGATCAGATGTGTTTTCCTCCCGACATACATTACTAATCAGCTTATCAGCGATCGGCGAAGATAAAAAGATTAATACATCTGCCCTTTGGGGTATCGAATCTCGGCAGGTGGTTCATCAGATAGCGAGTCGGCACATCATCATCTGAATGTAGATCACTAGGTGTCTTCCGTTGTACTTTAACGGATTGTATTGGACACATAACATGTCAGATTCAATCAAGCAACTTATATCCTCTTAACGTCATCGAGGCCTTTCCTAATTAAATCACATAACACAAGCATTTTCTTGTCATCTTGTTGTCTATATTATTTCTCAAAATGCTAGATATATTCGCCCGAGACCGAAAATCGTGAAACAAAACTGCCTAATTCAGATACTTAGCAACAAGAAGCCTCCAAAACATGTCATCTCGCCATTTTGACAGAGGGAAGTCACCGATTGTAACCTCTTTCATGATTGGACAGCTTGCCGAGATGAACCAATCAGATGCAGTACAACTATTTTAAACGTTTGTAAACAAGGAAACTGATGACCAGTCCACGTTAACACGGCACGGGTCGAAATTCAATCTGGACTTGCGGTAAAACGAAACGTTTGTTCCAGTAAATCCACACCGATTATCACACTGAAGACAGTCAGTGCTGCATGTGTCTACACAATACCACAAGACAGCGGGTCAGGCTGGAATACATTTCACACGATATGACTTTTGCGAGAAAAGTGTGGATTAACACAAATATTAAACAGCCCCCAAATTAAACTTGCACAAGGCTCTAAGATAAAAATTAATAGTTTATATGATAATCTCTTTAAAAAAATACAAAAAATTATTATAAATAAGAGACAAGCGTCCTTAGTACTGTCCGCTTATCTAGACTTGCCTCTTTAAAGGATAGATATACCATACATCAATGGGCTTAGCATTCAATACTGATTTGGAGCATGGAAAATGGCTGGTTTCTAAGAACGAATTCGAAAGAAAATTAAGATGCTTTTTATTCAATCCTGGCGTAGTGAAACTGAAAACAGTACAAAAGCTAACTACTATAGTCTTCAAAACTATGCCATCTGTCGAAAGTTATCTGTTGCTTTAAATGATCTATCTTCAGTTGTTGGCGATAAATAGCCCATTTTTACATTGTATTGTCCAAAAATAGTTGTATACTTTTAAAGATATATGTTAGCTAGTTTTAACTCATTTTGTGATAATCTAGTAATTTTACTGTCTTTCGTTGACAGGGTTTTATAAATTATGTGTATTTATCATGAATATAGAATTTGTTTTAGTCACGATATGGCTGAAATATTGCGCTACATACTCCCCCGTCAACAGACGCATAGTTGGGTACTGAGACTTATTTTGCTCAAATTATATATGAACGTGCTCATCCCACGTTGGGCGCCAATGTAGCGGCCATAAACTGTCCGAGTCACGTGCGGGGATTCGAACCACGAACCTTCTGATCCGAAGTCGGACGCCTTGTCCCACATGACCAAAGAGGTTAACCCCGTCAGGAAGCTGACAAGATAAGGATGTCATCTGTGGGATGACTCCACGCCCTGCTACACGTGTTAAAACAGGTGGTGGTTTTTTGAGAAATAAAAACCTTAAACCTAAAAGCGGCGTAAAAACCTACTCACTCACTCCTTCCATCATAGGCGGATCCAGAGAGGGGGGGGGGGTGCAGGGGTGCGCACCCCCCTTTGGTGCTGAAAGTTTGTTAAATGACCATTGAAACTCGGGTGAAAATGAAATGTGCACCCCTCCTTTTCTCAATAGTGTGCACCCCCCTTTCTCAAAAAGCTGTATCCGCCCCTGTTCCATGTACTGCGTGCAAGCCCGATCTCCCACCTCCTGACATTTGTGTAATCTATATCTTCTAAGTAGCAATCGATTGCTAAGAGGCGATAGAAATCTACGTAATGACACCTGATAGCAGTGAGGAGGGAGAATCAACAAATAGCATGTCAATGTCAGGCACACTTATGTCATGGGGGTGCTCTCAGCACTGGGGGATTGATGACAGCGTTCAGATTACAAGTTTAATGCATAAAAACAAGTCCAAATATTTACATAACTGGTATCCATAAAACCAGGAGCAATAATGTTGATATTTTCTTTCTTACGACGCAGAATGATGTTCTGACCTTAACTGTCACATTAAAGTAAATCACAGTTCAGTTATGTAGCAGTTCAATATTTGCTGAAGGACGAATCCTCATGTGAAAACCTCTACGTACATGGTGATAACGATCACCTGAATCTATCCATCCATCCCCCATAAAGAGAGAGAGAGAGAGAGAGAGAGAGAGAGAGAGAGAGAGAGAGAGAGAGAGAGAAAGAGAGTGAGTGAGAGAGTGAGAGAGAGAGTGAGAGAGACAGGGGTGAGAGAGTGAGTGAGAGTGAGAGAGAGAGAGTGAGTGAGAGAGATTGAGAGAGAGATTGAGTGAGAGAGAGAGTGAGAGAGAGAGAGAATGAGAGAGGAGAGAGAGTGAGAGAGAGATGAGAGTTAGAGAGGAGTGAGTGAGGACAGGGAGTGATAGAGTGAGAGGAGAGAGAGTGAGAGAGAGTGAGAGAGAAAGTGAGTGACAGGGAGATGAGAGAGTGAGAGAGAGAGAGAGAGGAGAGAGAGAGTAGAGTGAGTGAGAGAGAGAGAGAGAGGAGAGATAGAGTGAGAGAGTGAGTGAGAGATTGAGTTAGAGAGGGAGTGAGTGAGAGACAGGGAGTGATAGAGTGAGTGAGAGTGAGAAAGAGAAAGTGAGAGATATTGAGTGAGAGAGAGTTTGAGGAGAGAGAGAGAGAGTGAGAGAGAGAGAGAGAGTGAGAGAGAGAGAGAGAGAGAGAGAGAGAGTGGAGAGGAGAGAGAGTGAGTGAGAGATTAGGTGAGAGAGAGTGAGTGAGAGAGTGGAGAGAGAGAGAGTGATGAGTGAGAGAGAGAGAGAGAGAGAGAGGAGGAGAGAGACGGAGAGTGAGAGAGAGAGAGAGAGAGAGAGAGAGAGAGAGAGAGGGAGAGAGAGAGTGAGAGAGAGAGAGAGTGAGAGAGAGAGGAGAGAGAGATGAGTGAGAAAGAGAGTGAGTGAGTGAGTGAGAGAGAGAGTGAGGTGGTGAGTGAGAGAGAGGAGTGAGTGAGAGAGAGTGAGTGAGTGAGAGAGAGTGAGAGAGTGAGAGAGAGTGGGAGAGAGAGAGAGAGGAGTGAGAGAGTGGAGACGGAGGAGAGAGAGTGAGAGAGAGAGAGAGTGAGAGATTGGAGTGAGAGAGAGTGGAGTGAGAGAGAGAGAGAGTGAGAGAGAGAGAGAGAGAGAGAGAGAGAGAGAGAGAGAGAGAGAGAGAGAGAGAGAGAGAGAGAGAGAGAGAGATAGAGAGAGAGAGAGAGAGAGAGAGAGAGAGAGACCAGTTGTAGATACAAGCTACACCTACGTACAACTCTCGGCCGTGTTTAACCAGTGAGACGTGAAGTTATCTAGTACATAATGAGAGAGAGAGCACATGTGTAAAAGGACTGCAGAGATGCTTCTCAATGTCCGCCCAAAATGGATGACCATGGTTTCCTTTCCGCCAAACACTTCGCACAATATACGTCAAGTTGCATTTCAGTAACATCTAAGGAAGTGGGTAGTCCGAAAGATCCAGTCGAACAATGCGCTGCATCATTGTAATTTAAAGATACCCAAATCCACGGTTGTTTTAGGCAATTTACTTTATTTAGGTGTTTAAATGAGTCACAATGTTCTTACACGTATCCCCAAGAGAGGTTACTTATCTGGCTGGAGTTTTAATCTATAATGAATCGCACCTGCTATGGCGTCGGTTAACCGACACCACAACTCATTACCTGTTTATTTAATCATTCGCACTTGACCGTATTCCCAAGAAGAGGTGTATATTTTACTGAATCTTGCAAATACAAATAAACCTCCTTACTACGGTAACCTCCCGAACGATAACCTTTGATATGTTTTTTTTATAATGCACTAGTGAGTGAGTATGGTTTTTCGCCGCCTTTAGCAATATTCCAGTAATATCACGGCGGGGGACACCAGAATTGAGTTTCACACATGTGGGGATCGAATCTGGGTCTTCGGCGTGACGAGCCAACGCTTTAACCACTAGGCTACCCCACCGCCCCCAATAATGCACTGACTATATACCGTAAAGTATATTCATAACCCTACGATGTTTACATTGTCAGTGGAAGGTATGGATTTGATTTGATTCTCTTATCCCTGGGGAGTACAGAAACCAAACTGTTTGTCAGACTAAACGTCACGTTATTGTATTATTCTACCTGGTACCAATTTACTGCTGAGTGAACAGGGGCTTGTTTCGAACATATTCACATTTACGTGAGAAGACATTACATATGACATTGTCAACTTTCAGTCCTCGTTTTAATTGAACCTGAGGGCAAGCACGATTTGCTGAGAACAAGCACACAAGTCAAAACATTGATTACACAACAGTCTCGTTTCCTGTTGACTGGGTTCCGTCTTATTGCGCAACTTAGTACAATAACCAATTCATTTAACTGGATACATAAATATTAATCAGTGTTATTTGATACTGTAAGCACTTGTATATTGCAACATTAAGCTCCTTATAATCCTTGCAAACATGTCGTGCAGCGTGCTCTGTCGTACAGCGAGCACTGACAAACAGAAACCTGGAAAATCGTGGAAATCTCAAAACGAGGCTCTGCCGCAAGAAATGTTTGGCGTTCTGGTACGAACTTGATATTATATCAATCACATTGTGCGTTACAGAACTACACTGAATAAGCACTCAAAACACATAACAGGTGTAACCACTAAGCCAGGTACATTATGAATCATTTTATGACCTCATCACACTGGAGCAGTCTGTGTCGTCTTAGTTAAGGTCATGCTGCCTACACCTCGCCATAAAATATAGAAATACGATGTTACTAAAGTTTAAAATTAAAATTCATTTGTAAATACCATTTTCGCATGAAACAAGAAAGTGGACTTCAGTGTAACCATTGTTGTTTGTGATGTCTATTTTCACTTTCACACGAGAAAATTCGGATCGGCTGAGAAGCAGGTCATTGTCTGAATAGGTTAATGAGACTCATGTTTCGCTTTGTTTTCAGGCGACAAGCACATTGCTGAGAACAAGCATAGTCTGAAGGGGACAAGCACATTTGCTGAAGATTCAAAACGCAACGAGGGTTGTATAAATTGCATCGAGTGGTGACTGTATTGTCAGAAGCATGATGTTAACACATTCTCATCCTACCGGACACACATTCAGGAACTTGTTTCCTGAAATATGTTTCCCATGTTCATGCCGAGTTTCAGAGGCCGGAAGAAGTAAATTTCTAAATACCCACCTATGTTTGTCTAAATACCAACCAATGCCTTTCGAAATACCCACCAATACTTTCCTAAATACCCACCAATGCCTTTCTAAATACCCATCAATGCTTTTCAATGCTGGCGTGTCCCTTTCTCTACACTCCTCCCTCGTGCAAAATAGTGAACTGTGTCAATATTTATTGATAGTTTATTAAACAACTTTTTTAATTTTAGGACATAAATTCTGCACACAAATCACAGAGTTTGATTATGATCAGCGTTTCATTGAGTATTATATATTTATTAGTTTTCGAGTTAGATTGCAATTCATCGGTCCGCTTTTGAGGCAAACGCACTTTAAATACAATGTCACTGATGTCACAAATTGAGCATTTCCTCAAATCCTCCAAAACAATTCAAATAATACCATATCAATGTACATGTATCTCACTTTAATACAAATTTCACTAATCTCACTAATTGAGCACTTCGTTGAAACAAACTGTGGCTCATCTGGAAGAAGTGTTATGAAAAAAAACTAACCCTAGTCGGCCATATCCCACTCTGGCTATGTGAGAGACCTGTTTTGACAGAATCTGGCTAAGTGATAGGACACCATGCCGCAATCCGACTAATCCTTGTTGTACCCATTAATGACGAGCGCCAGGCAGGGACAAACAAGTACCATATTTTAAAGTCTTTTGGTATGACGCGGCCGGGGATCGAACCCGCGGCATTCCGTTCTCCGGGCGGACGCTCTAACCACTACACCACGGAGGCGGTCTTTGATGACGGAAGAATAGGTGTAAACTATTAAACATGTTCACGTAGGTTTTACAGAATATGTACATATACAACCTGAGAATTGATTGATGAACCACACGGTGTTTTATGAGATACAGACAGATTAACGAGAACTCGGAAAATATGAAGTGGATATTTAAAACAGCCACATACCTGCTAAAAACAAACACTGTTGAAAATAACTGTACAAAAGAAAGGCTTAATATATCAACTAATATTAATTTCTGTGAGTATAGATTAGAACCTTTCCATCCTTGTATCTACACAAAGAAGAAAGGTTACTATCAGTCTTATGATCATGGCATAATAACACACTTCATCATCTTATCATCCAGTCGCCTCGGTACTGAACCGGAGGTACACAGACTCACTCCGGTTCCGTTTGTATTTGACAGCCTGTCTGTCACTTAGAGCTGTGCAGCTAATATCTCCCCAACACGCTGGAACCATTAAGATAACGATGCTCCATGGAGGATGATAGCTGCAGTGACAGAGCTGAATGTGGAAGGTGCTGGGATGGAACATGAGGAGAAAGCAGTAGGAATGAAAAATATTCCATCTATTTGAAGTTTCCTCAAGTATGTTCCTGGTCCTCTTGTGTTAATAGAAAAAAATGTCTGTCGTGATTGAAATATGATTTTCCGAGTTTGAAGTACTTGTGACCAGGCTGATAAATAATGGCATCTGGAATATGAGGTCCTTATTTTTCGCCTATCTTGGTACTCAGGACGATTCCCGTGAAGATTTGGACTGGTCTCGAGTAAGTATGCTTGTCGGTAGAGGCGACTAACCGTTGTCAGGCTCGCTAACTTGATTGACGCATGTCGACGTATCTCAGTTGCATGGATCGACACTCATGATGTCACTGGATTGTCTGGTCCGGACTCCGATATTGACTGATTGCCCTCATACATGTGGTAGTTTTTCCGATCGAGGCGTTGACCGAGCCAAAAGCAAACGAACGAACGAACGAACGAACGAACGAACGAACGAACGAACGAACGAACGAACGAACGAACGATCGATCGAACGAACGAACGATCGAACGAACGAACGAACGAACGAACGAACGAACGACCCAGGAGTGAGTGAGTGAGTGAGTGAGTGAGTTTGGTTTTATGCGGCTTTTAACAATATTTCAGCAATATCACGACGGGGGACACCAGAAATGGGCTCCACACATTGTACCCACGTGGGGAATCGAACCCGTGTTTCCGGTGTGACGAGCGAACGCTTTAACCACTGGGCTGCCCACCGCCCAAAAGACCCAAGATATTGTCCGATATTGTACATGTGGTATATTTCCGATCGAGGCGTAGAACAGGCAAGAAAGCACACGAACAAACAAGCGAACGAACGAACGAACGAACGAATGAACCGAGTACGGGGAATACTGAATATGGTTAACGTCGCTTGTAAGAATATCAGTTACATCACGGCGTGGGAGGTAAGCTGAAGTGATGCAAGTCGTACACTTTTGTGTAACTGTCGGTGAAACCAGGGGTACCGCGCTGTCACAATAGGAATATAATTAGAGTACGTCTAGAATTCGAACCAACGGTCACAAGATGCTGGTACAAATAAGGGCCGCAACTCTACAGGTAGAGGAAGACGGTTAAAGCATCGAGCGTGATGACTGCGCGTGAATATGTTTTTATTTCTCTCCCCCAGTGTTTATTGAGATCGATTCTGGCCATCCTCATCTTCACAAGTTAATGTCGACAAATATTAAGAATCGGAAATCGGTGTCTAAGTATTGATGAAAATTAAACTTAATTGTCGTTTCCAATTGCAGATAGCGATCTGAAAGTTTTTCAATAATGAAGTCACGCTTGCATAAGAGGAAAAAATTTAGGCTTCTGAAAAACACTTTTCGCAGAAAGAAAAGAGAAAAAAGAATTTCTGGAATGACAGAAGACTTTGCTGAAAACTTAATCCTTTGTATGATTCTCAGTTTATGATGCGATGTGTTTATGAATCACTATGAGTTAGTAAAAATGCCAAGCGTTCAAGAAAAGATGCGCATGTCCTCAGCGGTAGCATCGGTCACAAATACATGCAAAGGAAAGTTAATTGGAATGAAGTATGTGGTGACTCCAGGTCAGTGGCCCCGAGTGTAGAAGAAAGTTGGGATCTGGTGTCGAGGCCCTGTGACATGGCAGATTGTGTAGTCGTGTGGATTGATGTTCATGACATTAATCACACGTTTGTCTGGTCCAAAACCAATTATAGACGCCCGTAGATGGGATATTGCTGAGCTTTATTCCCGCCCTAACTCATATCCTAGCTACAGACAAAGGCTAATGGAAGAAGTCATATACTTAGTCATCACTCGAGAATACGTTGTCTCGGTAATCCGACCAGAGTCCATGGAAAAGGGTATTGCGGTGAAAATTCCATGATTGGATCCCCCACAATTAGGGATAACATCATGAATTAGGGATAACACCATGAATTAGGGATAACATCATGCGATCGTGAAGATTTGTTTGTTGTTTAATTCCACTCAGCAATTATCCAGCTTCATAAAGTGTTCTGTAAATAATCGAGACTGGAGCAGACAATCCAATGACTGACATCAGAAGCATCGATCTACGCAATTGCGATGAGATACTATGACATGTGTCAACCAAGTCAGCCAGCTTGACCACCCGGTCCCATTAGTCTCTACTTACGACAAGCACCAATAGCTGAAGACCAGTTCTAACCCGAATCTTCAGAGGTTCATATGATCGCAAAGAGTTTGATCATATTTGCCCAACAGGTATCAAACCCATATCATGGAACCGTAAAGACTGAAACCCCGACTGCAGACTAATGAAACCCAGACTGCAGACTGATGAAACCCAGACCGATGGATCACCCCAAGATGACCAAACTAGGATTTAACTGTACAATCTGACTCCATACCAACTGTTCAGAGCAGAGCATCCATATCCAGGCGCCCTTCTTTGTGAATTACCACGGCAACAGCGGTGCCAATTTGGGTTGTTTACATCCAAGTACATGTTTGTATACATCTGTTTTAGGTACAGAGGTTGGCAGCCAAACAAACCAGGGAAAACATAATTATTGTGACTGACACAAACACAAAAGATAATTGACTTCTGAGTTACTCCACCCGTCGACGATAGGTGAATTATGGGGCCGTACTCGAACGTAACAACTGCTGTAGGCTCCGAAGTGTTGACATTTGATTTTGGCATAAGAAAAAGTAAATAACAGAAGGTTTTTCTCATTTGTTTTGACAACCTTGCATTGAAACTAAGCCAAGAATTCACCACTATTGTTGTTATGAATGGCCATGTGCAGATATACCAATTTATTTTTGTACATGTGCCATATACTAATTTAGAAAGTATATATACGGTTACATTATGTACTAGATAACTTCACGTCTCACTGGTCAAACACGGCCGAGAGTTGTACGTAGGTGTATCATGTATGTAGAACTGGGATCTCTCTCTCTCTCTCTCTCTCTCTCTCTCTCTCTCTCTCTCTCTCTCTCTCTCTCTCTCTCTCTCTCTCTCTCTCTCTCTCTCTCTCTCTCTCTCTCTCTCTCTCTCTCTCTCTCTCTCTCTCTCTCTCTCTCTCTCTCTCTCTCTCTCTCTCTCTCTCTCTCTCTCTCTCTCTCTCGAAGCCCATTTCTGGTGTCCCCCGCCGTGATATTGCTGAAAGCGGCGTAAAACCATACTCACTCATTCACTTACCAGCGCTTTCGGGATGGTGGAGTAGCCTTGTGATTAAAGTGTTCGCTCGTCACGCCGAAGACCCATGTTCGATTCTACACTTGGATACAATGTGTGAAGCCCATTTCTGGTGTCCCCTGTCGTGATATTGCTGGAATATTGCTAAAAGCGACGTAAAACGACACTAACTCACTCACTCACTAGCGCTTTCAGTGGGCACGTTGTCGTGCGACGCCATGCAATTAGCTGCACTGTTATATTTAATATACACTGCGCATCTTGGGGTGGCCATCCCCCTTTTAGAACGCATGGGCAATGCTTACCATGATCATGTGATGTTTAACGTTGACAGTGCCTTTCATTACTTGAAATTTGGGGATGTGGGCCTTTGAAGGGAACGAATGACACATACGCACAGCACACACGCACGCACACACGCACGCATGCATGCGCGCACGAACACGCACATAAAATCCCCAAAACAAAATACGCACGTATCTGCGCTCGCGAGACAGACTCAGAAAACATTTACAGCACACGCTTGTCCACAAATAACACACACTCACATTGAAACTAAGTTACTGTAGAATAGTTGTTCAGTGAGTCTCCTTTGTTGATGAGGGAAATAGATCACAGATGTCTCTCTGCCAATAACAGGACATCTCCTGTCATGTACATAACATTCCTCTTTGTGTGTTAATGACAAGTTAACACATAATCGATTTCACTATGTCAATATCGCGATTGAATTACGCCATCAGTGATGGACTTGACACGAGTGATGAGACGTTATTAGCTTAGGGGTCAGTGTTAATTGTTAATTATCATTCTGTGACTTCCGACAAGATATGAAAATGACATCGACATGCGTGTCGTATATTTGGGTCAGTAATCACACGTGTTGGTGTTCTGGGGATTCTAGGTTAATGATGATCTCCAGGAACCTTTGTTGGTCATCATTGGTGACTTAATCGCTCAGCAACCATCGAATCACAACGGTGTGGATGGTTGATAATTATGCCAATCAGGGCATAATTCTTTTTAATGTGTCTCACGTAGTCACCAAATTATGAACACGGGTCGGTCGGGAAACAAAATACAAAATTAATAATGACAAAATTATCCGAATAATGTTCTTGATTCTCATCTGTTGCAATTCTTATTACAACTTCTCGCGTTCTTTGGACTTGTGGCAGCGACTGATTAAACATTTTAGTTAGATACACATTTTATATGATGAGGTGGTACGTTTAAGGTTCGAGTAGGCGGGGTTGGAATGAAAAAAAGATTTTTAAAAATATTTTTGTTGTTGTTGTTTGTTTTATGGGGAGGGGGTCGGCAATAGAATTGGAAGAGTCGTTCGGGCAATGAGAAACACATAAAATAAAACTGCTGCAATCATTGAACTGCCTGTATATATTTAATATACATATTTATATATTATACTCACCTGACTATATTATTTAACAGGCACGTTTCCTGAACAAAACCCTAAACAAAGATGCTCCAACAAACTAACTCCGTCCTCCTTCCATCTCCGTACACACACGCACGCACGCACGCACGCACGCACGCAAACAAAACAAACAAATATATATGAGGCTAATCTTGAAACAATTTCTCCGATAATAACTGCATTTGTGGGACTATATGTTGGTCCCTAGATAACTCAGTTACCCTAAGATAGCTTAAGACGAGTTGCCTGAAGAAGATAAGAGTCTGTATATTTGCTTACGTATGCATTGCCGATACCCAATGTTTGTTTGTTTAACGCTGCACACAGCAACATTCCGGGCATGTCACATCGGTCTGTATATCATTGATCCCGGAACTGATTATCTAGTGATCAAATGAAAGCCTCGCCATCGTTAGGCCACTTAAAAATAGTTTCTTGTTTCTCATTCACGCCCGACCCTAATTTCTATTTTTGTTGTACTGGTAAATTTGCGTGTATAAAGCCGGCAGACTTCCGAAATCCGTCTCAGCTTTCGACATTCCAAGTTTTCGACTAACATTGTATAGAAAATGAGAACAAATATCTTAAAAAATAAAAATAAAATCCGCCCTACCTACCCATTTAAAAAAAAAAAAAGTACAAAAACAAGAAATATATTTTATGTGGCCTTAATATAGTCTGCCAATAATTACATCTACATTCCTGTTGTATATTTCCGTAATTAATATTGTTAGGATTAAGTGTGAATGGAAAATAATTATTAAATAAGGATCTTTTCAAAACAGCTTCTTCATTATAACAGCGCACTCAACAATATACCACCCATATGTCGGTGGTCTGTAAATAGTCGAGTCTGCACTATTTAGAAAATCTAGTGATTGACATCATGAGCACCGATCTACGCAGTTTGGTTACGACGACATGCATCAACGTATTTATAGAAATTGACCATCCGATCCCCTTTGTCGCCTCTTACGACCTGGTATGGGTTGCTGAAGACCAGTCCTAGCCCAGATAGTGAGTGAGTGAGTGGGTTCGGTTCTACGCCGCCTTTAGCAATATTCCAACAAGATCACGGCGGGGGACACCAGAAATGGGTTTTACACATTGTTCCCATGTGGGGAATCGAACCCAGGTCTTCGGCGTGACGAGCGAACGCTTTAAAAAATTTAACCACTAGGCTACCCCACCGCGCTAGCCCAGATAAAGTATAGTAACAGGTAAACATCTTTCTTGATAATTTATTGGACGTGTTTTGTATCTTTAGTTTAATGTTACATGAGTGCTGTACTTGCATCTATTCATTTAAATAAATATTTCATCATTTAATTTTTATGAAATCGTTAATTCGAGTATTTAAATTTCCGTAAAAATAGTGAAAAGGGAGACATTTCATCACCGCCATTTTCGGTTGGCGATTTGGAAGGATATTTTTGAATTGTGAAAGATTCTTATTTGAAAGATTGTGTTTCCAGCATACAGAACCATGGCGCCAAGATGGAGTCTGGGATCAAGGTTTCCTTGTCATAGCGGTGGACCTTTGTTTGAACTGCGCATGTATGTGACAAACTCCTTGCACAGGAAACGCAGACTCGCGATGCATTGAGTACATACAATCAAGGGAGGTCAATGTCATCTTCACCTCAGCGCCATCGCCTTGATGGGAAGACAACCAACTACTACGGAGGCGATGTCTGCGACTGATACGACAACATAAGAACACGGCTAATGAAGTCAAACCTTCAGTGTCGAAATAAGCAGTCGTCTGGAAATCACATCCAGTGAATTTGAAATGTAATATTTCCCTGAAAACTACTTCGTTATATTGGAAAATTACAATTTTGAAAGAAATCGCGTCGGGTCAACGGCAGGTTATTGAGTACATCCCCTTTGTGTAACTATCATGTACCAGAAATATCTTCGAGGAGATCTTTTCGCAATCTTATCGATTTGATTTAAATACAAATGATTTTAAAATTTAAGTTTAAGTACTGACAAAACGATAAAGTTTAATGACTTTGTAAGAAATGTCCCTTTAATGAGACGATTGGTTAAAACTCGGTTGACAAAGAGATCTTTTGAGTGAGTGAATTTCTGTACGTTGTTGAAAATAAGTAAACGTTCTGTCCACTGGAAAACAAACTTCATATAACCCTTGACTTGCCATTTCGTCTCAAAGCTAATCTTCAAATTCAGAGGATTCTCCAATGAACTTAGGTCCTCAATTTAACTATAAGCCAACAGATTTGTTCTCTCATACATTTCATTTAACATTACCAATGCCAGAGTATATTCCTACGCGCGGAACGATAACCGAGTGTGAAGCGCACAAAAGAATCCTTTGCATGACTCTGCATTAATTGTTGCTAGATGAATGAGCAAAACGTATCTAAGTCGACGTTAGAGCTCTCACTGGGTTTGCAACTTTCTCCTTTAATCGTGGATACAGATTGACGCACCTCCAAGGGAGAAGCATAAAATACATGCGCCTGAATATCCCTTGCTCCTCCTGTTTGTTTGTTTATTGCTGCACGTGGTGTTCTTGGACATGGAATTACGTAAGATCTGCTTGGAGTGTGGTCGCTGCATGAATTCAGTTACAGAAACTGTCATGTATTATCGTGTTGTTTGTGTGTTTGTTTTTCAACGCAATATTTATCAACTTACTTAGCATTATCCCAGCAGTCGATCTACGCAGTTAGGAACCGATCACATGTGTCAACCAAGTCAGCAAGCTTGACTACCCGATCCCGTTAGTCGCCTCTGACGACAAGCATGGGTTACTGAAGACCAATTCTAACCCGGATCTTCACGTGTCGTGTATTATCGAAAGAAACCACCCACGAAGTTGCATGAGAATAATGCATAATTTAGAAAACATATAGCTTTGTTATTGTTTGGCTTGGCACTCGGCAATATTCCAGCTCTACGAATGCGGACTGTAAAGAAATGAATCTGGATCAATCCAGTGATTGATATCATGAGCATCGACCTACGTAACTGCATGCATCGATCGCGTCAGGAACCTATAAGTTGCCTCTTAAGACAAATCCAGTCACCTCTAGTGATAAGTATGTGTTTCTGAAGACAGATTGTATCCCCTATTTCCACGGGCGCGGCTTACTCGTAGACACCTTTCTGCATTCAAATGCAGAAATTTGATATTTTAAGTTAAAATACAATCTTTCACTTCAAAACAATTTACTGTCACTTCTTTAATCCAATTATTAAAGATCCGCTACCTGAACACCCGTGTTAGACTAATGCTTAGACTCTGAATATATATAATTTTGATAGGAACAAACAAGCCCATTTAAATTGAAAAGGAGCCCCAGGGGCTGAGGAAATCTAGACTTGCTTTATTTAGGGCTTTAGCACTGCAGAGAGGGATTGGCAGTAGGGAAAATAATGTTGTTCAGGGACTGTGAGACAGACTACACCCGTGTCAATACCCAAATGATAATTCTGTGTCCGATGCATGAGATTTCCGACGGTAAAGCCGAAATGTATCACCATCATTTGATATCGACTTCAACGTCAACATCTCGAGATTCGCCATGGAGACACTGATCCCGTCAAAGACAATCTTGTTAATTGTGACAGGAAGACAACGGTATAATTCTCCAGGTTCATCAATATGGCTGAACAATTGTTTTTGTCCCTGCCAGTCATGAAAATCCTGTCTTAATGCATCTGGGCCTAGATTTTCGAAGCTCTCTTAGCGATAAGATAGTCGTAAGTGCCATACATTAACATTAACTTACGACTGTCCTAGCACTAAGAGAGCTTCGAAAATCTAGGCCCTTGGTCCCGATCAACAAAGCGTTCGTAGCGTTACTCTATACTCTGTCATGGACATACGAGGTGAGGTGAAATTGGGTTTAACGTCGTGCTAGAGAATATTTCGCTCATATGACGACGTGCATGCGTGTTTATGTGTATGTGTAGACTAACAACTAGTCTCTGAAATGAACATATTTTACTGAAAAAAGTTCATAGTAAAAAAAAAATATATAATGAAAAGGAGCCCTGAGACTTTCTTCATTTTCAGACCTGAAGCTGAGGAAATCTAGACTGCCCCATTTTCTAGACTTGTGTGGGCTTTCTTGGATATATTTGCTTCAGGGTCTGTACGAGAGACTAGTGTATGTGCGGCTGCTTGTACTAGCCCAGACTGAAGCTGGTTTTATAGTGCTAGCCCAATGAGATACCATGCCGCAGTGAAGCATGAATACCCCACTCAGACACATTATACTGACTCTGAGCCGACCAGTCCTTGTTGTACCCATTAATGCCGAGCGCCAGGCAGGGACCAACAAGTACCATATTTTGACGTCTTTTTGCTATGACGCGGTCGGGGATCGACCCCGCGACCTTCCGCTATCCGGGCGGACGCTCTAACCACTACACCACGGAGGCGGTCCCGTGGACTTACGAATGGCGTAGTGATACGAACGTTTTGTGGATAGGGTCACTGGTCACTCGTTTAGTTGTGCTTATCCATAATGATACAGATCATCAAGAGACATATGAGGATGCAAACCCTAGCTTCTAGACATTAGGCATAACAGTTCTTTAGTGCACAGATGGTGCAGATAAACTATACTGATGTACAAAAGAAAGTACACACCTGGTGTTCTGAGACTATTAAAAGAACGTAAATATTTTGCTAGCGATGTTCCAATTTGGTACGATATCTATGGTGTTATTGCAACACGTACACAATGTTTGTGACTTGTGAGTGGCAATCAAAACACGTTTCTAAATATTACGCTGTTATCAGGAAAACATTTTACCAAAGCATCAGGTGTTTACTTTTACTTTCTTTTGTCCGTCAGTTTAGACTGTGACAATTAAGTGCATGCCTATAAGCTTAGGGCTAAATATCTGATCGACTTGACACTTCGTGCAAGACAAAAACGGCGAAAACGTAATTTCAACATTGAAATAATGGCGTAACAGACAATAATACCTTGTCAACCAGCTGAAGAGGACTGCACTGACGACTCGGTTTGGTTTGGCTGGTTTGTTGTTTAACGCCGCACTCAGCAATATTCCAGCTGTATGGCGGTGGTCGATAAGTAATTGAATCTGATCCGATAATCCAGTAATTGACACCAACTGAGATACGGCGTAACAGAGATACAACGACATGTGTCAACCAAGTCAGAGAGTCGGACCACCCGATCCCGTTAGTCTCCTCTTACAACAAGCATGGGTTACTGAAGATCAATTCTAAAGGGTCCTTACGGGTCGAAGACCACAAGGTAACCCATCCAGATATTTTGTCCACTTGTATTCTGTCCATCTAGGCTTCAAACATCATTTGTTATAACATTCTTAGCTTATTACGAACTAAACCTAGTGGTCCTTTTGAGTTAGCTTAAACGGTAGTTTATTGTATTCCATATGCGTCAGGGAAATTCTACTTTCGATTTTTGGTACAAACACTTTAAGGTCAACAATGAAACTTTCATGATGATTGTGATTCTCTGTTTCATCTTCTTCGAGTTATTTTGAATTGTCTTTTTTGTACATGAAGTAAATGGAAGAGATACAATGGCAGAGATACAGTGTCAATAAGCGAAACAAATTGTTAACCTCCCACATAGGCCCTCGTGTCTTTGCGAGGATTTATGATTACAAAAATATTGTTTTTGAGATGACCCCCGACTCTAAATGCTTCACAGTACAATACATCATGGTGAAGCATTTCGAGTCGGGGGTCATCTCAAATTTTTGTTTATATTTTATAAAATCTTTAATGCTCGCAAAGACACGAGGGCCTGTGACCTCCCATGGTTGTTTTATTGTAAGTCACGTGGCTGTTGTGTTCCCCCTTCCGGTGGCCATGATTAACTCCAAGGTTGTATACAGGTTGTATTTGAGAGAACTCCTTGATAAACTCTTTGGTTGCCGGTGGTGGTAGATTAAGGTCAGACAAGGGTTAATTATCGAACTCACCAAGTGTGATTTCTGGCTTGACCGCGGTGATATAGCTCACCTCGTTGTGGCATCACACTACGTGAACACAAAGAAACAAGTTACACACGCACGCACGCACGCACACATGCACACACACACACACACACACACACACACACACACACACACACACACACACACACACACACACACACACACACACACACACACTCAGACGCCCTCTCACACACATATCAGCACGCACATATATCCTCAGACATAGTGAAACGGTGAAGATCCGGGTTAGAATTGATCTTCAGTAACCCATGCTTGTCGTAAGAGGCGACTAACGGGATCGGGTGGTCAGGCTTGTTGACTTGGCTGAAACATGTTATCGGTTCCCAGTTGCAGAGATCGATGCTCATGTTGTTGATCACTGGATTGTCTGGTCCGGACACGACCGCCGCCATATAGCTGGAATATTGCTGAGTGCGGCGTAAAACGAAACTCACACAGTCATTTACACATATACTCTCACTAACGTGTGTGTGTGTGTGTGTGTGTGTGTGTGTGTGTGTGTGTGTATGTGTGTGTGTGTGTGTTTGTGTGTGTCTGAAGGTATGTAAAACTGACGTTCAAAAGAAAGTACACCCCCGATTCTTTGGTAAAATATTTTCTTTAAAACAGCATTAATATTTAAAAAGGTTTTTTTATTCTGCCTTGTCACAAACATTGTGCAAAAGTGTTTCCAAAACACCACAGATGTTGTACCCAATTACAACATTGCTAGCAAAATATTTATGGTTTTAATGGGAATAGTCCCAAAACACCAGGTGTGACCTTTTTTATGCACGTCAGTAGATATACTGCCTTCCACTCTTATCCACTCCCTATTCTCAGCTCAAGCAGTCTATATTCATCTCATTCTCAACTCTTTCAAATTAAGACAAACAAATAAATCACCTCTGTACTACACATGATTAAGTTATTATTAATATCTTCGTACCGACCTGCCTGAACTAAAAACATAAATTCACAATGTCGTCTACTAGAAGCAATTAACGAACCCGCACTTTCTTTCACGACTTCAAAGCTAACCAAAATAAGATTGACACGTTGATCATCGCAATTAATGATCTGCAGGCTATATGCGTTTCTTTATATAATTTCAATTGAACTAGGGAGTATCTCGTGAATAACACAGACAAACTTATTTTATGGCTCGTTTGGTTACGACTTAACGAATATAGATTCGCCCCCCTCGACTTGTGAATTTGATGACGAACCCGAACTATTTCACTCCCACATTTCACTGTTCGGGGATAGATGTAAAAAATATAGTACGTGAAGCAATAAAAAACAGATAAATAACATTCCCTGAAGCTAATGCTGACATTTTATGAGTTTAATTTCAAGGAAATGGTAATTGAAGAAAATCACCACTTGCCACTTTGAATTCCGACAGCAAACATGAATGAAGATTTTATAAAGAATCGTTTGCACTGCGCAACCCTACGTAGGGATGTTAGGTTCACACACATCGTAAAACAAGATTAAATCCCCGAAATAGATTTTTCTGGAATGAATTTAATAGAATTGTTTTACCTGTTCAGTGAAAAATATACTAAAAATCGGTAAATCCTAAGTGTCCACGATCTAATGATAATCATTACTGAGAAGCAAAATAGTTATATTCATAATGCTGTCTCATCAAGTAAACAGCTTGGCTACAGAAAGTCTTCACTTGAAAATTGGATGTGATGAAAATTACTCAGGGGATCATAACGTTAATTGGCGTAAAAAGTGCACACTCAAGGTCCAAAACACAACTTTGACACCCGTTTAAAATACATAACCTTCGAATACCCATATACTACAGGGACGGTGGGGTAGCCTAGTGGTTAAAGCGTTCGCTCGTCACGCTGAAGACCCGGGTTCGATTCCCCACATGGCCACAATATGTGAAGCCCATTTCTGGTGTTCCCCGCCGTGATATTGCTGGAATATTGCTAAAAGCGGCGTAAAACCAAACTCACTCACTCATATCCTGCTCTGTTTCATTTTTAGGCTCCACCAAACATGGGTGTATACGTTCTTTTACCAGGCAGTTTATGTACTATAGACGTAATCACATCATATACACAGTTGTTTCATATTTCGTAGCTATATGATAGCGGTCTGTAAATAATCGAGTCTATTCAGGAAGTCAAGTTGTCAACAGCATGAGCATCGAACTACGCAATTGGAATACGATGACATGTGTCACCAAAGTCAGCGAGCCTGATTAACCGATCCCGTTAGTCGCGACAAGCATGGGTTACTGAAGACCAATTCTAACCAGTATGATCACGGGTATGTCTGTTGTTGTGGCATACATCATAGCAAAGAGTCTTCATGATTCATGCATCCCCTGACACTTCAGTCTCCAAATGGATGTTTGATGGCTTCTCCTTGCTTATAACGTACGCACATGTATATGAAATCCTGGAAGGGACATCGTCTCGTCGCGTTGTCGCATCGCTCTCACAACGGGGAGGCGAAAACAGTAAAACTATTCAAAGCGCGACATCGCGACATTTTGCACATTCACCGTATTGGTAAATATTACTGGTGACTTTCAGCGACAATACGATAACAGAACAATGTCCCTTCTGGGAATCCATACTTATTTACTTTCGAAAACGAAGCAAAATACCAGTTACGGCAGGTATGATAATTTACCTGACGCGTCGCGTCTGAGCAACGCCCGCAGCGTTTTCCATAGCCATAAAACGGGCGGCAGTTGCCTCGTTAGGACTCGCTTCGAAATCGGAACGGACAGAGCGCGAACAAAAGGTTCTCTAATCCTGTTACAATCGTACCCTAACACAAAGAATGATTGTCTCCACGTTTCAGCGGGGTTGCACAATTATAGCTACACTGATACTTAATTTGTGGAGTGTTTTTTTAAGAACACAACGTTTGGGATCAAATCTGTATTTCGCTTGTTGTTTATGATGACGTGTCTATGAAAATAGTGCCAACTGCTTATTATAATGCTATCTATGTACGTCTACCACGCATGAATTATTTCTGACAGTTTATGTTAATCGAAAATCCGCATTTTATTACATGTATAGTGAAAAAAAGTGAAACATAATTACACCTAGACTAACATCTCGTCTCAGAAATGAATATATTTTACAGAAAAAAATCCCTAAATTACTTTCATAAAATGTGATATAAAGGAACCCAGTGACTCCTTCATCTTCGGAAACTGTGGTAATTAGACTTGCCACATATTATAGGCTTGCGTGGGTGACATTAGGTATATTGGGTCCAGAGTCTGTATGACACTGTGACTGCTGACAGACGCATATGTTTAGAGTGAGTGAGTGCGTGAGTTTGATTTTACGTCGCTTTTAGCAATAATCCAGCAATATCACGGCGGGGGACACCAGAAATGGGCTTCACACATTGTACCCATGAGGGGAATCGAACCCGGACCTTCGGCGTGACGGGCGAACGCTATACCCACTAGGTTACCCCACCGCCCCCAATATGTTTAGAAGTATATTAAACACCCCAGTGCTGCATATATCACTCATAGTTCGCGACTTCAATCTACAGTAGTCTGGAACCAATATTTCCACAAATTCATCTGGTTGCTGATAATTACGAACTCTTGGAATTAGGGCAACAGTTGTGAAAACATAAACCCTGTCGGCAGCGGGGCTCGAACTCGCACCCTGTATAGATTGTATATTTTCTTTCAAAATAAGCATTCAATATTTTGAAATATTTGTAAAATCCTTTTTAAATCTCCGAAATAAAAGTAGACACGTTTAATGTTATGTTGCGTTATATTACAAAAAACACACCATGCTTTTGCATAATCCTTTGAAGAGAAAAAACTTAAGTGAGTGATTGAGTGAGTTTAGTTTTACGCCGCACTAAGCAATATTCCAGCTATATGGCGGTGGTCCTTAAATAATCGAGTCTCCAGTGATCAACAGCATGAGCATCGATCTGCGCATTTGGGAACCGATGACTTGTGTGAACCAAGTCAGCGCGCCTGAACACCCGATCCCGTTAGTCGCACCTCACGACAGGCATGGGTTACTGAAGATCAGTTCTAATCCGGATCTTCACGGCTTAAAATAAGAGAAGCGTATATGCGGGGAAAACAAAAGATTCACACATTGTACCCATTTTGGGAATCGAACCGGGGTCTTCGGTTTGACCGACGAACGCGTTAACCACTGGACTACTCTGCTGTGTGCCCAATGTGAATGCGACTAATAGAGTATATTTTCTGGCTGCAAACATGGATAGTCTTTTAATATTTTCAAAAAAATACTGTTTTGTCACAGTCTAGAGTCTACGTCTGAGAACGAAGGAATGTGGGATAAGTACAGAACATTCTCCTAACTGACAGTAGCGAATGTTCATATTTCCGAACCTAAAGTATATAACTCGTGTGTTCTCAACGCACATATCTCTGCGATTCTCAGTACTCCTCCGCGATTCTGTTGAGAATGGCATATACATGTATATTGTATGTAGTTATTGCTTTTACGACATATACACATACACGAGAACTAAATTTAGACTAAAATAAAATATGTATGTCTTTCTTAATTGCTTATTCGTGAACGATCTGAACGATCAATTCTTTTGCATTCCGTTTTGTAGGACACGAAGTGCACGCGTGGCTGAGAGATAGCGCTGTCAGTCATCATAACAAAAGAAAAAATATATGCAATACAAATATACATTCCTTTCTTCCTACTAGCAGTCTAATATTTCTGGTATGAGCGCTGACAGGTGAATTTGGAGTTCGCACAAGGACTAATGCACCGAAGCTACTTTAAGCTATACAAAGGTGAGTGAGTATGATTTTATGCATACATACAGACACACACACAGACACACACACAATACATACATACATACACACACATACATACACACACACATACATACATACATACATACATACATACATACATACATACATACATACATACATACATACATACATACGAGTGTATATGTGTGAGTGAGTAAGTTTAGTTTTATGCCACACTCAGCAATATTCTAGCTATATGGAGGCGGTCTATAAATAATCGAGTCTGGACCAGACAATCCATTGATCAACAGCATGAGAATCGATCTGCGCAATTGGGAACCGATGACATGTTTCAGCCAAGTTAGCGAGCCTGACCACCCGATCCCGTCAGTCGCCTCTTACGACAAGCATGGGTTGCTGAAAGCCAATATTCTAACCCGGACCTTCACGGGTCTGTTATTACAAAGATTGTTTTGCAAAATGGTATTATAGAGCTGAGAGGTGCTGCAGACATTGTAGAACCAGCAAGAGAATCATATTGCAATGTAGGACAAGCTCATACTTACAAGGCTAAATCGTTGAAGTGTTTAGGGAAGTAGACATGCACAACCATGATTGGCTGAACACCTTCCTTGTGTTTAAGGAGCAACAGATACGAGGGGGTGAGCACAAAGAAGGAATATCCAGTCATGGACGCTCCATCACTTCAACAACAGGAACTTAGTTGGACGGGGCTACGGGAATGCCGTACATAACAACAAGACCATGGCCCCACGTACATGTACATATGTAATATGATGACAGTGTGAGAAATAGCCACTGGCCCGCTGGCCCGTGGCTAGTAAAAATCCACTCGGGCCAGCAAATCTCCACAGTCACTGGCCCGAGTGGGTAGTGAATTTTCTTTGGTTCATTTTGAAAATATACCACTATGTCTCCGACTTGATAAGTTATAATAAATACACTTTGAAAGATTCTAGCCTGATACATATGTTCATCATATTGGCAGCTCAATGATGAAACCCGTGTCTACATTCAAATTTCGGGCTAGTCAATTATTTTGTGGGCTAGTAACTTTCAGGCATAGCTAGCCCGACTAGCTAGCAAAATTTGGAAACTATTTCGCACACTGGATGATGATGATGATGATGATGATGATGATGATGATGATGATGATGAAGATTGGAGATTTGACCCCAACTGCCATTTATAGATATCGCTGCTGATAAGAGGTTCTAACTGGAGAGAGCTTATGGTTAGAAGCGATACGACAAATGATTGCGCTATTTACTAAAGAAACAGACGAGGAATAATTTCTATTCACTATATGAAGTTTAAAGGCACCTGTTGAAGTCGTTTCCACTCTACTAATTTCGAAAAATATCTCGTAAATAATTTTATTGGACATGATACATAACTTTTTTCAGGGGCTAAATGTAAGAGTGCGGATGGGTAGCGTAGTGGTTAAGGCGTTCGCTCGTAACGCCAAGGATCGATTTCCCGAATGATACAAATATGAAACTTATTTCTGGTGTCTTCTAAAACAACGTAAAACCTAGTCTGTCATACAGACCCTGAAACAAAAAGATAATGCAAAATGCCCATGCAAGTGTAGAATAGGTGGCAAGTCTAGATCACCACAATTTCTGAAAATGAAGAAATTATTTATCCTTTTTTTCTGTAAAATGTCCTCATTTCAGAGACAAGATGTTTGCTAGTTGTAAAACATTAAAACATATTTTCACTAATGTAAATTGCTTATTTCCGCTGATCATAAAATGTCAGAAATAATTCAGATTAGATTACCACAAAATGAAAAAAGACACCGGACCCCGTTTCATTGATGCATTATGATACTTCAGGAACTGTATTTTTGTGTAAAATATGTTATATGAGAGACTAGATGTTAGTCTACGTAAACCTCACTGACTTACTGACCCTGTTAGTCTAACACTAAAATAATGACTGTGAAAATAGTTGGCTGACGTTAGAGGTCTGTTGAGCCACCACCTCTGGGAATAAGCATCAAGATTGGTTTACCATAATCTTCTCTGGGTGAGAACATTCTTTTGTACTTTTAACAAATTATCACTGACATAGTTATAAATCTTGCTCGAGATTGGTTTGTCTGGTGCTATGTTGCAGCATGTTATCTAAGAAACGCCATCATTGTTGTCACGTATGTCAGAGCGCTCAATCTCTTGTGGAGGTACCCATCTCCCAACGGAATTTGAACTGAGCCACATTCCTCCGACTCAAAGAGGGAAAAAAACTTAACCGACCCTCGGAAACGTTTCGTACAGAACAAATTGCGAAATTGGTTAAAAAACAGAACCAAATATACCTGACCACCAACTGAACGCCGCACTCGGCAATACTCGAGCTTTACTTTGTAAATAATCAAGTCTGAACCAGACAATTCAGTGATCAACTGCATAAGCATCGATCTATGCAATTGGGATACAATGACATGTGTCAACCAAGTCAGCCATTCGGAACTACTCGTGTCATTCCGGCAAGCCGGATGGCGTCTCGTACCCCTCTCGTGGATCATGTTTACAACTGGGCTCTGTCTAAGCGCAAACGGGCATGGAGATGAAAATAGTCTAGTACTATTACCAAGGAAAGATAACTCTTAATTTCCAAACATAACTCCTAGAATATCTCTTTCCTGTGGGCTAAACATCAATACAGACATTCCTTTTGTAAATATGTTTCAGTGTTTAAAGTTTCTGATATTTAGCTAAATGTTTATGTTTAAATTGTGCTTTGCATAGTTTAACGAAGTTTCAAACTTCAACGGTGCCGCCATTTTCATGCTTCGAAATGCGTTTTACTACCCACGATTTGATTGGTTTGCCACGATTCTTGGCAATAATGGCGTACGATAGGGGTACGGGTCTTCTTGTAGGTCGCGGAAAGAGGCGAGTAGTTACGAATGCCAAGTTAGCGAGCCTGACCACTCGATCGCCTCTTACGACAAGCAAAGGTTGCTGAAGACCCTGGTTATTATAGTACTAAAAGTAGTTACAGCGTTCGCTCGATACGCCGAAGACCCTGGTTCGATTCCCCACATAGGCACATTGTGTGATGCCCATTTCGGGAAACGAACCTGGCTCTTCAGCGTGACGAGCGGACGCCTTAACCATTAGGCTACCCAGCCGCCCAAGATGAAATTGATTGAGAAACAACTGTACATAGTCGAAAAATACTGGTACGATTAAACAACTGAACAATGTAACAGGAATGTTTGACATTCGGAAAAAATCGTGATAACTCGGATGTCATTCGGACAAGGTCGTGTTTGAAATACATTGTACGTATTTTTGTAATTCAATATCTGTGACAGTTCCAGACAGCTTTCTTAACCAAACACACTATATGGCGATATTTCAACCAGGAATAATGGTTCCATGTTTCTTTATCTAACGGTATAACAAACATTACATTTGATGTTTTCTTCTTTGAACGACGGGCACCAGGGCGACTTGTATAATAAGGTTAGACATAACGGCTTCAGCGAGCGTCTACTTTGATGATTTAATTTGATTTGTTTTTAACCTAATTAATCCCATTCGTCAATGTTCTTTAAAATTTAATTTCCTGGAAATCTTTTCAACAGAAACAAACTAAAACGCAATTATTGAAATTGACACGAAAATTGTTACAGCTGGAGAAAGTTAATTAATTCTGTGAGATTCACTTTTACTCATCCTAGAGAATTTGATGATAGAGAGTGAGTGAGTGAGTGAGTGGGTTTAGTTCTGTTCATATAGAATGAGTCAGTGAGTTTTAGTTTTAGCAACCAACCAAGGAGTCTGTCATGACAAAAAAAATTAATTCGACGTTGACCCGAGGGTAAACATCATTATTTATTCAAGATTGCTAAATGCTATCAAAGCAGATATTTGATGAAGATTAAAAGACATCTCACGAAGCTTGTCGATCTTCTCCGATGTTAATGTCAAATTCAGCCACTGGTAGGAGTAGGTTGCTCCGTAATTTCAGGTAGCCTGTAACAAATACTGTCATTTCTAGCATCATTCGCTGCCTCAATTCGACATGTCGTTTCCAATTTTCTCCTTGTGATGGTGCTTAATGACACTGCCTGAGCCATTAGAGGTCAATATGCATGACAGGTAACTGGTGGAACACATTCGGAGCTGCAATACCCGTCATTGGATGTTATTAAAGCTGCACCAAAACTCCCTGGAGGAAATGATTGTTTGTTGGGCGAATATTTGATGTGTTTTGTGTTGTTATAAGCAAGACCTAACACTACCATACTGGCATCATCATCATCATCATCATCATCATCATCATCATCATCATCATCATCATCATCACAATCATCATCATCATCAACATCATCCGTCCGTCGTCATCATTATCATCGTCATCACCATCGTCGTCATCAGCGTCGCCATCATCTTCATCATTCGCCGTCGTCGTCGTCGTCGGCGGCGGCATTAACATCATAGTCATCACCATCATCGCCGTCGTCGTCGTCATCATCATCATCATCATCATCATCATCGACGTCGTCATCATCATGACCACTGTCGTTATAGTCAACATCGTCGTCAATATCATCACCATCATCGTCTACGTCGTGGTAATTGTCCTTAATTGTCCCCATGATCTCTGTGAAAATTTACACCATCCTTGTCAATCTAGCCACAAACGTCGTCATTATCAACACTAAAATTATTGATGCAGAGTTAACAAACAGTAGAAATATAGCTGATGAGGCCGTATTTGCTTTTACAGGGTGACACAACATAGGGGTTTGAGCTCACGTTCAAGATTTTGCACTAATATAATGATGTTGATGCATGTGTGTACACGTCCCCTGGAGATACCATGCCTCATGACCTCCCCACTCAGACACGGTAAACGGACCCCGAACCAACAGTCCTTATATCAGTGAAGATCCGTGATAGAATTGATCTTCAGCAACCCATGCTTATCGTAAGAGGCGTCTCACGGGATCGAGGTCAGGCTTGCTGACTTGGTTCACACATGTCATCGTATCCCAGTTAACCGCCTCCGTGGTGTATTGGTTAGAGCGTCCGCCCGGAGAGCGGAAGGTCGTGGAGTTCGATCCCCGACCGCGTCATACCAAAAGACGTTAAAATATGGTACTTGTTGGTTCCTGCCTGGCGCTCGGCATTAATGGGTACAACAAGGACTGGTCGGCTCGGAGTCAGTACAATGTGTCTGGTGGTGAGGTATTCATGCTTCACTGCGGCATGGTTTCTCAGTGGGCTAGCACTATAAAACCAGCTTAAGTCTGGGCTGATACAAGCAGCCGCACATACACATACACACGCATGCACGTCGTCATATGAGCGAAATATTCTCAAGCACGACGTTAAACCCAATTTCACCTCACCTCACCTCGTAACCCAGTTGCGTAGATCGATACTCATGTTGTTGATCACTTGATTGTATGGTTCAGACCGACCGCCGCCATATAGCTGGAACATTGCTGAGTGTGGCGTTAAACAAACAAACAAACAAACAAACAAACAAGGGACTAATGATGGAGTAACACAAGTCGCAGTATTAGAAGCAGCGGAGGCATCAGTATCAGTAGCTGTAGTCTGTAGACGTCACGGTTGATGAAGTACAGTGTGGGTACAGCATTTGCAAAAAGTGGGATGGGCAGGATGGGTGATGGAAGAAAACGTGAGAATAATGGAAATAATCTTTTTTAAATATATCACCAAATTAATATGTTATCTTACAGAAACAAGTATACGGCTACATCTGACCCTCGAATGTTCACGTCAGTGGACAGCACGATGTTCGATAAATTTATAAGCGGCCATAAAATGTCCGAGTCTCGTGCAGGGATTCGAACCACGGACCTTCTGATCCGAAGTAGTATACCTTGTCCACATGACCAATGATTTCAACCCCGTCGGCAAACTGACATGGTGAAGATGTCATAAATGGGATGAATCCACGCCCAGCTACATTTATAACATACAAAATGGCTGCCAGACGGCCATATTGTTTTTCCGAATTGCCCTTTTTACAAAGTAACGTCAGAAAGAACTACAAACGTTTCAGGTCAATACTTTCTTCAGCTTCGATGACAATCGTCGAAACTGTAAAGGTGTTTGAAGAGGGATATATCAACGACAACAACAAAGGAAAATCTACACTACTCGAACCAGCCAGAGTCATTTATCCTGGTCATTTTGACATCATCACTCACACACCAGACGCGGTATATATCAATCAAGTTCCCAGGTCAGACATGCCTTGTTCGTGTTACCTTTTAAAAACGAGGCCGTTGCTAAGTAACGGATGAGCGCGAGAGTTGATTGACGGGCACTGATGTTGGCTTGGTGGCGACACCTAGCGGTAACTAGCCATGACGTCAATGTCTGTCAACGTTTAGATCGTAATCAGACAGCAGATAGATATGGCTGTACTTACTGTCGAAGACACGACGCAGTAAAGTCACTAACGACCTGATCTATTTGTCTGTATACTCAAGATCAAAAGAAAAGCACTGTGTAATACAATATCAGGGTGTGTCTTTGTCTTTGGTCAACCTTAAGCATGAGTTGTGAGTTTGAGTATCTCAGTGTGTCAGCTTCAGAGGAAGAATAGTGTTGCTTGTCTTAGCATCTCAACGCTGGATATGCCGGAATCGTATATAACAGTGAGTGAGTGAGTTGTTTTGGTTTTACACGGCTTTTAGCAACATTCCAGCAATATCACGGCGAGGGATACCAGAAATAGGCTTCTTGCATTGTACCATGTGGGAAATCGAATCTGGGTCTTCGGCGTGAGGAGCGAACGCTTTAACCACCAGGTTATACCCCACCGCCCCATATGTAATAGACAGTTATGAGTGAGTGAATTTAGGTTACGCCGATTTTAGCAATATTCTACAGTCCGTTTGGCTCAAAATCGGACCGATGAATCTAACTCGAACACTACTAAACATAGAATGCTCAAGGACACACTGATCATAATCAAAACATCAGACCAACTCTGTGATTTTTGGCAGAATTTATGTCCTAAAAATAATTTTTTCTTACACAGTTCACTATTTGTTACGAGGGAGGGGTGCAAAGAGAGGAACAGCCAGGTGTGCGAGAAGGGATAGAGACAGCACAGCACAGGTAAATGTTTCAATAACTTGTCGGCACTTGTGCACGTGCTCCGCGTACACTTGGCTGTGCCTCTATTTGTAGTGAGTGAGTTTTACACCGCTTTTAGCAATATTCCAGCAATATCACGGCGGGGCACACCATAAATGGGCCTCACACATTGCACCCATGTGGGGAATCGAACCCGAGTCTTCGGCGTGACGAGCCAACGCTTTAACCACTAGGCTACCCCACCACCCAGTGGTTTTTTGAAGCTTGAGATTCTGTTGTATTAGCGACTGACTGACTGACTGACTGAGTTTGGTTTTACACCGCTTTTAGCAATATTCCAGCAACATCACGGCGGGGAACACCAGAAATGGGCCTCACACATATCACCCATGTGGGGATTCGAACCCGGGTCTTCGGCGTGACGAGCCAACGCTTTAACCACTAGGCTACCCCATCGCCCCGTGTCATCGACTAGTTTCCAGCCTATTAGGGGACATGGGGTAGCCTAGTGGTCAAAGAATTCGCTCGTCACGCCGAAGACCTGGGTTCGATTTCTATGTGTGAAGACCATTTATTTGATTTATCGTGTCCCCGCCGTGAAATTGCTGAAATAAAGGTAAAAGCGGCGTAAAACTTAACTCACCCACTCACCCGTTCTAGTCTAATAACGTCTGACTTTGTGGTCCAATCCGATTTAATTATTTTTTCTCGGCAGTTTACATTATCTTCAATTGTTTAGGAAACCAGAAGAGACATTTGGTATGCCTCGCTTCTGACGTATTCCCTTGACATAAAACCGGGCATACTCACTACACGAAACTTTCAAAATGCGTCATACAACTAATTTAGTGCTCAATGGTTGTTTGACAGAGGTTATAACATTAAAAACCTTAGGGGAGGCGGGGTAGCCTAGCGGTTAAAGGGTTCGCTCATCACGATCATGACCCGGGTTCAATTCCCCACCTGGGTACAGTGTGTGAAGCCCATTTTTTGAGACACCTGCTGTGATATTTCTTGATTCAAAAGCTACAATTTTCTAAAAGCTGTGTAGAACATAAGTCACTCACTCACTTGAAGTCTTTTCAAAAGTTTTCATGGTAGACACGTCGAGGTCTGATGAGTGAGTGAGTGAGTGAGTGAGTTTGGTTTTACGCCGCTTTTAGCAATATTCCAGCAATATCACGGCGTGGAGACCAGAAAGGGGCTTCAGACATTTTGCCCATGAGGGGAATCGAACCCGGGTCTTCGGCGTGAGGAGCGAACGCTTTAACCAATAGGCTACCCCACCGCCCCAGAGGTCTGATGGCAAGTATGCTCGATACAATTCTACACAGACTTGTACCATTGTATTGTCTTCGTCTCTTCCGGCGAACAATTGACTAGCCAGTGCGTGTGTTTGTACCTTCTTTAGGGCGCTATACGCTCCCCGTTACCAGGACACACGGTGTTATGACTACATGAAAGTGATTCATAAACACACGACAATATCAGAACAAGCACGAGCAATAAATTCTCAATTTGTCAGACATTTCTTGTGATGATATAAAAAAGCTTTACTCGCTTGTATTTCATATGTGAATTACAATATTGGCATTTCCGAACTTAATTTGGTTCGCTTTGTTAATTATATTTAAATAGGTTCTGTACTGTATTTGCTTCTCCTTGACGTTTTCAAACAAAAACATAAATGCCAAGATGTTATATGACTTATTTTCAATGTTTTTACTCCAAATCCTAAAGCCTCCTAAGTAGTTGACATGACCGGATTTGGCTCAATTTCAGTTGCCCTACATTCCAAGGGTACCCAAGCGTCATGGGGGCCAATTAAAGTGGATTGTTATTTTTTATTTTATTTCGGTTTCCTTTTAAACCAGAGATTGAAAAACTGAAATAATGGATGTGAAAAGTGACAGGATCGGTTGAACAATGCGGCGTTGTGTAACAGTCTCATAAACGATGAAAGCATCCTGCCCAGGTGAAAATGAACACTTAACTGTAACTGAGAAGCGGTTGCAATCCATATACGACATGGTGTACAACAGTTGTTTTACGGGGTTATCTCTTAACCCGACACGCGGAATTTGAATCTGTTCAACAGAGTGAGGATGTGGTTTTATCGGTATACCGGACACATCAAGGAGGATAATAATAATAATAATAATGCTAATTTTTGCGCCTAGATCCAACGCGATGCTGTTCTCTGGCGTTACATTATTACCCTGACGGAATTGTACTTTCAAAGCTGCTACTAAGCGCTAAGCGCGACCGTATAGGTCCGTACATCCGCTTTTCAGGTACCCATTTTAAACAGCTGGGTGGACTGAGTGCAATGTGGACGAAGTGCCTTGCCCAGGGACACAACACAGTATGAGACCCAGGTCACAAATGTTGGTGTCTCCACCGGGATTCGAACCTGGGCCTTTGGCGTGAGAGGCCAGCAAGCTAACCACTACACCGCCGTGCTCCACAAATTGCAATCCAGTGACCAACATCATGAGCATCGATCAACGCAATTTGGATGGTTAGTTGGTTTGTTGTTTAACGCCGAACTCAGCAGTATTCCAGCTATATGGCGTCCATCTGTAAATAATCGAGTCTGGACCAGACAATCCAGTGACCAACATCATGAGCATCGATCAACGCAGTTGGGAACCGATGACATGTGTCAACCAAGTCAGCGAGCCTGACCACCTATCCCGTTAGTCGCCTTTTACGACAAGCATGCGCTGCTGAAGATCAATTCTAACCCGCATCTTCACGGGTCGGACACATCAAGCAGATAGTGCGTGCGTGCGTGCGTACGTAGTGTATATCGGGGCATGAATTAGGTTCACATATACGATTTTAGGGGGATTTTTTCTGTAAATTTCACGACAAAGAAATCCCACTAAATATTCCTAACCAATAACTTTTGAATATGCAGTACATAGGGATTATTTCCAATACAATTAGGTGAGTGAGTGCGAGAGTATAATTTTAAGCCGCTTCTAGCAATATTCCAGCAATATCATGGCAGGGGACACCAGAAACGGGATTAACACATTGTACTCTGGAGGGGACTAGCTAACGCTTTTACCACTAGGCTACCCCCGCCGCTTCTATACAAGTATGTTTTTGTTAGGACACGTCGATTTAGTGAGTGACGTAACTTCATAGACCACAGTGATGCACGTTCTATATTTGCCTTGGTGAAACCAAACAAAGATATGCAGGGCGAAACCACGGATTCGAACACGCTAACAAATTTGGAGATTAGGACAACTGGACCACTCAATAAAAATAAAGAGTGAGTGAGTTATGTTTTACGCCGCTTTTAGCAATATTCTAGGAATATCACGGCGGTGGACACCAGGAGTGGACTTCACACATTGTACCCATGAAGGGAATCGACACCGGGCCTTCGGCGTGAGGAACGAACGCGTTAACCACTATACTACCCCACCGCCCTCGAATATAAAGATAAAAGCGGCGTAAAACAAAACTCAGTCAGTCAGTCAGTCAGTCAGTCGAATATAAAGAACGTAGAAAAGGCCAAGGGGAGAGAAGGATCCTTATCGGGAAACTGAACTATCGACTTCAGCATCCTGGTACTATGTACTACGAATTGTTGTGAATTTGACAATTGGGTTCAATGGAAATATGTTTGCGACAGAATTTAGATCTCAGGATATACACATTACCAACAGCAGCATCTAGTACTTCGGTGTTACTGATAAATTAGCAATATTCTGGTTACATCTCAAATGGAACTGCCTTATGCAATGTAATATTGATACTATGGTGATTAGGATTGTGATTAAAATAATGACAGTAAGATGCGTGTCGCGTTATGACCTAGATAAAACGACGGGTGCAATCGTACCTGAGATGACGAACAAAGAATCAATACATTGTCAAGCGTCTACAGTACATACATGTCTAAGATACTTCAAATAGGAATGAAGAAAAGAAAATAAACTCGAAGTCCTCCAACTGTCGAACTGTCGTAATATTCTAATCTTCTGATGCCAAGACCGCTGAAACTGGGTTTGTAGCACATCTCGAGATTATTAGAAGAATTTGAAGACGTTCAGGATTTGACAAGACTTGCTGCTCTCCTTAAACCATCTTCCGGTTTACATTAGTGAACTAAAAAACTATTTCCAAAAGAACAAGATAATTAATTTTGTCAGGAGTAATATGTGCGTCGGCAAACGTTTTCCGTCTCTAAAAACCTCGTATATATCGGTGGCTTTTCCGTAGTTGCTGAAACGAACTAAGCATCTGTCTCTTCATATACTGAACGTTTTTAAGCAGTGGCCAAGGTTACGACCTTTTGAAGCATTTTAGTTTGAAAGAATTGCATAGTCGCTTGCGTCAAGTGATGTGACAAGACGATATGGCGAAAGTTTTCGAGATGTCACTGTGTATTTTACAACTCCCAGAAACTTGATTCTACCTGTTGTTTTTCAACAAGTGACGAGATGAAGGTGCTGAGCATTGCTCACCAAAAATAAGTACAAAATGCAACGGAATGTAATTACATTACAAATATTACATTACATTGCATTACATCATGTATTACATTATGTCATATCATGTCATATCATGTCAACCAAGTGTCAACCAAAGTGTCAACCAAAGTGTCAACCAAGTCATGGCTCGTAAAGGTCCGGGTTAGAATATTGGCCTTCAGTAACCCATGCTTGTCGTAAGAGGCGACTAACGGGATCGGGTGGTCAGGCTCGCTGACTTGAATTGACACATGTCATCGGTTCCCAATTGCGTAGATCGATGCTCATGCTGTTGATCACTGGATTGTCTGGTTCAGACTCGATTATTTACAGACCGAAGCCATATATCTGGAATATTGCTGAGTGTGGCGTAAAACTACACTCATTCACTCACTCACTCAATATGTGAAGAGATGAAAGTGCTGAGCATTACTCGTCAGAAATATGCACAAAACAGCAACGGAAGCTTACAGGTTATATTACATTACAAATATTACACTACATGGCATTACATCGTGTATTACATAATGTCATGTCATGTGTCATCATATCAACCAAGTGTCAACCAAGTCAACGAGCCGTTACTCGCTTCATGCGACAAGCATGGGTTGCAGAAGACCAATTCGAACCCGGATCTAGGGGAGAAAGAGTAACTCACCTGAGAATTCTTGCCAAAAGCATCCACCCGACTACACAATACAACATGAATCAGTTTACAGAATCTAGCAAGAGATGTTTTTCACCACCCGGCAGCAACTTATGCTTGTAAGACACCAACTAAAGTATTGGGTTGGTAAGGCTTGGTTCAACATGTCTAACCGTATTGCATGTCCGTGGACAGTGGTGGAAATAACCCATTGCCCGACGCCCCAGTCCAGTGTTTTTTTCTGTCGGGCAAGCAAATATGTATATCACACTCTACCGGTGTCCAGTTGACTTTCCAATGTTAATTATGTTGTATATTTAAACAATCAACAAGAAAATCGGCTAGTATAGTGGACAGATTATCAGGGCAAGTGATTTTACATGTGCCACTGTACCGGAGTACACTAGCAATTTTACCAATGCACATGATGCCAATCACTGGATTTTCAAATCCAGACTCAATTAGTGACTTGTTAAATAACACCTCTGATATTTTAAGGAAAACTTATTTAAGTAAAATACAAAAAAGGAGCCCAAAGAGTGTTCATTTTCAGAAACTGAAGAACCTTGCCAAATGTTAAAGACTTGCATGGGTTGTGTTGGAAATGTGTCCTACATTTGGGTATGTGTGCCAGACTACTATCAAACGAACAGCTGGAATAGTACGGCGTAAAACAACATACAAATTATACAGATTCAAAATACATACCTCTTAACGCGCATTACAGACACAGTCTTAACCAACCCGTTCACTACTGCGTTTTTCAACCAATAGACAGACTATCCAACCAATGGCGTGTATGGGTGTTGGTTCGCGAGGCTAACTAACAGTGTCTGCAGCGAGTGGCTTATCAACCGCGAGCCCCGCCGAGCAAACTTTAGTTAGATAATGCGAGTTGTTTGGCTTCGGTGAGCATCTTTGTACATTGTCCTCTGTCTGCTGTAGACAAAAAGCAGGCTGCATGGAGATTAACCCGATACTGCTAACGCTGAGGGCTTTTGGGAGAATTGCGAGAAAGCTCGGAGATACTTGGCTCGCTTGGAATCTGGCTGAAGTGTCCTGTCTCAGGTGTTGGCGTCACTACTTTAGTTGCCTGGTAACAGGATGCAGGTGTAATTTGGGAATGCATCAGTTACGACGGCGGGATAATGGCGACGGTTTGATTGACCGTGTCACTTTAAACAATGTGATGCTGTGGTTGAAGAGGCCGAAATGACAACCCAGTCTGACAACCAGATGCACAAACACCAACAATGACAGCTGACAATATTTAGATTGGGGCGGCAATAGTTGTAGTTGCTGAAACAGTAGAAGTACTAGTGGTGGTTCTAGTGAAAAGCAGCAACAGTAGTAGTATTTGTAGTAAATGAAAATGAAAAAGAATCCGGGTAAGAATTGATCTTCAGTCACCCATACACATGTCATCGTATCCCAATTGCGTAGATCAATGTTCATGCTGTTAATTAATGGATTATCTGGTCCAGACTCGATTATGGACAGATAGCCGGAATGTTGCTGTGTGTGGCATTAAACAACGAACCCACCAACCAACTATGCGACTGAGATACCATAGTAAGCGAGCCTGTCCATCTGATCCCGTTAGTCTCCCGTTAGTCGCCTCACACGACACGAACTTACTAAACACACCTGACCCGGATCTTCACGAGAGGGGTTCACCAAGTGCAATATTTATCATATAGTATAACAGGCATCGATAAAGACGAAAATTCAGTTAAAACACGCAAATCGATATACCTTGAACATAGATAGCGTCGGCTTTTTGAAAAAGATGTAATCATAGTGTCATCTTTTTTGGTACATCTCATCGGATTACAGAGCAAAGACGACCGTCTTCCATACATCTGATACTGTCGGTTTCGTTTTTCGCCATTGGGTATCTATGTTCAAAAGTAATTATCTACGAAAAAATTAAATTCCTTTGAAACTTTTCACCATGGTAAAATAAATAATGCAACAAAGGAACAGGCTGATGATGCTATGCACCTTCAGGGGACGTGAGCCTTTTATTTAGTGGAAAAAACACAAGTTATGTGTTATCTCGGTATATTCGATGCTTTAACAGTTAAGGGCTACAGGTTTGATCTGTGAAATTATCTCAATACATGCTAGAGGGGTGAACATGTGAGTGAGTTTGGTTTTACGCCGCGTTGAAAGGTATTCCAGTAATAACAGCCCGGGGGGCGGTGGGGTAGCCTAGTGGTTAAAGCGTTTGCTCGTCCCGCCGAAGACCCGGGTTCGATTCTCCCCTCATTGGTACAATGTGTGAGGCCCATTTCTGGTGTCCCCGTCGTGATATTGCTGGAATATTGCTAAAAGCGGCGTAAAACTAAACTCACCCACTAACTATAACAGCCCAGCGTGCCAGCCTGAAAAGTAGGGCATGAAATGAGCACCCGATTATTTTTCGCTGTGAGAATATGACCGATTATTTTACAAGCCGACGTCATGTTACTAGAATATTGCAGCGTAATGAACCAAAAAAATACCCCGAAACTCTAGTCATTCACGCTTTACAACTAGTCTCATGCAACAAATTGTATGCAACTAGTTGTACCGTGTAAACGCCCCGTGTAAACGGTATTTTGTCCTCCATGTGTTCCCAGTCAAACTGGGATAACATGAGATTTGCTAAAACAAAACATCATGAAACGGTCGATATTGTATGATAGTGAGCCTGAATAGTACAACGTCGACTCCCGGGTGGAGATTTGAGACATTAAGTAATTTTGTTGGTGTCTGAATAAGCAAGGACTAATGTGCGCGAATCTTCAGATCGAATCCACAAATGTATGACTGAAAGCCATTGCGTTGCAGCTCGGTAAAGAGCGGACTGCGGTGCATCAGACCACTGGGTCGAGAGTACATATCGGGATACTCTCGTAGCTATTGAACGTGCAGCGGAGTTAATGTTGTTGTGTGCCGCAGACAGGGACCTTTCATCCACAACAAGGCACAGGGCGGTGGGTAGCACGGTGGTGGAAGCGTTCGCTTCGTCACGCCGAAGGGCCCTGATTCGATTCCGCACACATGAGTACACTGTATAAAGCCCATACTAGTGTATTCCCCGCCTCTCCAGCGATGTTTTGGAATATTGCTAACGCTCGGCATAAAACTCAACTCAAACACCTGCGTTGTATCATATACTTTTTCCGGAGGTGTCAAATTTGAGATAACAATAAAAATCTTTTCAATTAATTTCAAAATTTGTCAAAACGTTACAGTTAGTTTTAATATAGCAAGAAAATCAACTCATCAACGAAATTAACACATAAATTCATCGATAAAATCAATACGGCGGATACCTGAGCGATGACAGCAGTTGTTCGCTGATTGTTAAAGAGGAATGATTTTCCACAATTAACACACATCTGAAACAAGGGTAAAAAAATACTTTGACTGTATCTCTTCCAGCAGCGCAATAACATCAACGTTGATTACGTTTAATGACTCTCGCATGGCACGATGGGTTATTACGCTGAGTCAACCTGAGACTGAGAATGTGGAAACATTTGGTACAACAAGGCATAGAGACAACGGTAATGAATGGAGAAATTAGGATGTTCTGCAGAGCAAGTCAGCAGTGTCAATTAGTAAACGTTAACGCACATTTATTTATGTGAACTACTATTACAGTAAAGATATATAATTGCGAATGCTTACAAAAACTAAATTCAGTGTGGAGTGCGGATATTAGTGTGTCGTACTTTTTTTTTAAAACACAGATATCCAGACAGGTTTAGAATGGTCTGAAAAAGACTGAAAATATTTGAAAAGAAGCAGTTGTCACTAAGGTGACGCTTCAAGAGTAATGAAAGTGAATAATTCGAAGGTCGTAGTTAAAGATGAAGTTAAATGTCAACAAAAACGTGACCAGTCAACCTCTCTTGATATCTTGCTCTGTAGCTGTTCAAACACACAAATATTTTCAAGACTCACTTTGACCTTGACATGAATGTCATGGTGTATGAAATATGCAAAAAACACTAATAGAGAAATTACTTATAAAAAAACATTCAAGGGCAGTCTTGAAAGTCTATGAAGAAAATTCAGTGAACCGTTCTTGAGATATCTTGCTGACAATCTAGTGTTGCTGTGACCTTGAAAATTACGTGAAAGTCACCAAATTCGACTGGGCTCTGCGCCTTCCCTATATGAAGCTTGGTGTCATATATAAAGAAAATCCAGTGACCGGCTCTTGAGATATCTCGCTGACATGGGTAAAACGTTAAAGTCCACTTGTGTCCTTACTTATACTGTGATTAATCTAGGGACCAAGTATGACAAGAATCTAGAAAATGGTTCTTAAGATATTCAAATTCGTACGTACGTACGGACATAGCCTATAATGCTACATGTGTATATCCCCCGCTTTAAGCTCTACGCGCGACGGGGGATAATTACCTTTAATCGAAAAGTAATTTAACATTCCTGTTCTCTCCCTATTCCGTTATTATAGAACGTGCGTATTACTCGGCCTGTTCCGTTTCCTATATTTAAGAACGTTCGGCTTCTTTCATTCTGTTCCGCGTTACCTCCATTATAGAACGCTCGGGTCCACTCGGCATATTCCGTGAGACATATTAAATAACATTCAATGTCCACTTGGCCCTTTCCGTAAGCTATGACATAACAACATTAGGCTTAACTTGACTATTACAATGGCGTCATCATGTAGCATTCGGGTCCACTCGGCATATTCCGTGAGACATATTAAATAACATTCAATGTCCACTTGGCCCTTTCCGTAAGCTGTGACATGACAACATTAGGCTTAACTTGACTATTACAATAGCGTCATCAATATGTAGCATTCGGGTCCACTCGGCCTATTCCGTACCTTAACATTATATATTGGACACTAGCATGAATGCATTCATTATATCCAGCATTTCAAATATTGATTCATCCCAGTCCTGAAGGATATGATCCATGTGGATTCTCCGTAAGGTTAGGTAACTCACCTCACGTCCGTAACATGACGCTTTCATATTTCATTACCAGCGACTCTCAACTGAGAGGAAGACGAGAAGAAAGGTCGTATTGATTAATGTTTCAAGAGAAATCTTTCCAACCCACCTGGGGTTATATATATAATAGCTTTGTACCATTTGCACCTTTAACGAATGACGGAAAGTGTTCATTAAAAACGTGTTATCACAGATATTATAGTAATTGAAGAGGACGTAAACAGTGATAACACCTTTAAACGACGCGAAGGCAATAGACCGCTCGTTGTGATTGAAATAATTTTCATGCGTGACTTGTTGACAGCGCTTTTAATCAATCAGTCTTATGCTTATACATGCAATTGTCAAACAAGTAAAAGTTCGCATCTCCAACACCATCATCACCTCTCATCTGTACGACAATCACGTGTCTAAGGGTGTGTTTCTGATATGGGGCAATGTACATAGCAGAGATCAGTAATTGTAATGCTTACATAAAAAAGTAAAACCAAATTCTGGAATGATGGAGAACCTTTCGGACAAACCAGAGAGGTGTACACACATAAATGTTGTAAAATAGATATTAAGGTCATTTCTTTCTAGACATGATGCACAATAGATCTTTAGGTGAAACCTGAGTTTCAGAAGTATCAATCGTCGATCATAATGTATGCCATGAGAAGCGTCTCCGAGGATCGGCTGGTTTAAGGGACTCGTCGATGGCGAGTCTGTGTAAGGAACGGCACGGATCGTTGGAAACATAATCAATCAACTGGATTGTCTGGTCGAGACTCCATTTTCTACAGGACTCGTCATATACCTGGAATATTGTCAGAGCGTCTTTAAACAGCACACGTACGTACGTACACTCACATTCAAACATTTACTGGGAAATGAATTCAGATCTCCGGTTTCAAATCCAATAACTGACGTCTTAAAGGGGAATCACGCTCCACTGTTCGGTGCCAATACCCACTCCCAGGTCTAGACGCTGTCATGAGTGACATTATATAAAACTGAGCACCGTCTCTGCGTTGGTATCACTAATTATGAGCTGGAAGATTGCAATACAAAATAAACCACGAAGAAAGAAACACAAAGTGATATGTGAACGACTTAAAAAGGAATTTATGACATTGCGCCCGACATGATAAAGTTACAAATAACAAGAAAACGAGATTCCAAAAGAAAAAAATTGTCCATAAACTGTCCATTTCCTCGCCCCTCGATTACAGAGCCCTCTATCGGCAATAAAAAATGTCGGTCTGTTACGCAAGCGGCAGCAAGGGAGGTAATAGTGATCCTTTTATGATGAAACGTGATGTCAGAAAACAACCTCTATAAATCAGTGACGGTGCCTCTCTATTGCTGGGTGTTGATGGATGAATTAGTGTCACCTTGTGAACTAGTTGGCGCTATTGGTGATGCAGATGTGATTCCATCAACATCAACATGTCACCATAATGTATACGAGGTGAAGACAACCCATAAACACAATCACGTTTACTTCCAATACAATGGCAAGCACTGATGGTACCTACGACCGTAGGAACTACTAATGTTACTGACGCTGCTGCTGTCGCTACTACTACTACTACTACTACTACTACTACTGCCGGTACTACCCCGTAGAGATCCGGGTTACAATGGGTCGTCAACAACACATACTTGTAAGAGAAATGGGCTTCACACATTGTACCCATGTGCGGAATCGAACCCGGGTCTTCAGCGTGACGAGCGGACGCTTTAACCATTAGGCTACCCCACCGCCCCCATATACATGTAGCTTGAATTACTGCTACTATTGCTACAAGAACAACAACAACGACGACAACTACTACTACTACTACTACTACTACTACTACTACTACTACTACTATTACTATTACTACTACTACTATTACTACTACGACTGACCCGTGAAGATCCGGGGTAGAATAGGTCTTCAGCAACCCATGCTTGCCACAAAAGGCACAAGCGGCGTTAAACCCCTCTTCTCCTCACCGCATCCAAGAGTCGGGAAATAGGCTACATGTGACAGATATACCCCTGAAACAACATTTCTCATATTCTAGAAATGCACCTCAGTCCTCAAACCTGCATTTCCTCATCGATCACGTCATTCATCAACTTCGACTGAGGTAACTGTCTTTACTGCTACCGGCAGTTCCATCACCAGAATTGATTATTGTGACAGGCGAAAGACAAACAGCCCCGGCTTGTATATTGCTTTGCTGATTTAAAAAAGGCATTAAATTACTGTGCATGTACATGGATGTTAGCCCCATAGGTGGAAAACTTCAAAATCGAGATATGTTTCAATTTAAGAAATAAACGTAAGATATTTCGAAATTTAAGTTGTCCTACTGTAGATTAGATGCCATGGTTTGCAATTTGGTAAACGAGCGACACACCATGTGTGGAAGAGTGATCGCTCTGTCATTGTTCTGTGGAAATTAGGTATGTTCATTGAGAGCTTATATTTCATCAAACATAAACGAGGATGTTTTTTTCCTACTTCAAATAGAATTTGGTCTTTGACATTTAATCCTACCTCTACACAATCAGCGCGTGAGTATATGTGAGTGACATAGTCAGATGTTTGTGTGTTGTGACGTAAATGCTGAACCATCATCAGACAAACTTCAAAGTCAAATCATCCCTTTGATGTGCAGCTCCATGCTGGACAATGTCATATCGATCGTATATATTTGTCAATGCGACAGCTGTTGTGATATGTTAATGGAGTATATACGACATATCCAGTCACATTAAGTAATAATGTCTTACGTAATTAACATGAGGCCATTGAGATGCTTTGTTTCTCTCACTATTACATAATAACATCTAGACTAAGGTAGTTGTTTTACGCAGCACTCAGCAATATTCTAGTTGTATGGCGGCGGTCTGTAAATATTCGAGTCTGGACAAGATAATCCGCAACCCTGCACCCCACTTCTGGATCCGCCTATGATCTTCACGGGTCTACTCCGCAGTAAGAAAACTATTGGGGGACTAAAGGAAGTGTACACCCATGCTTCCATGCTTAATAGAGGCTAAAAATGTAAATGGAGAATCGGATTATTAATAGATGTGTTTGGGAACTTCAGTTCGCAGTGTATCAGCGACAGTTGCGTTAAGTTTCTTACTTCCTGGTCAAATCCAGCGTTCTTGATAACTTTATCGTGTCCAACAGTTCAGACATACACCGGTTTGGGTCAATACGTGACCTCGCACTATGATATACAGTTGCTACTTTGCCATCCTAATCAGCATTATTCCCGCTCAACATCAGCCTTTCAGCTTACAGGTTTTCAAAACATTCAAAATTAACATTTTCAGATTTTACATGTGATACATATTCCACGTATTGTTAGTTGAACAAATGTTTCCTAAAACGCCAGCTGTCGGGTTTATTGGGATACGTATATTGTCTGGTAACACGTTGTAAAGGTAATAGCCAAGATCCGACCATTAGTTCTACTAGGATGCCATTGAGTCTGTGGTCTTCCAGACAACCCACTGGACAATATATGCACAGCCACGTGCTGCCTCTGTCGGTCTCCCAGTCTCTGATCCATGCATATTATTGTCCCTTCAGCATATTTCTAATGAAAGACTGTGATCAGATAGATATGAAACAACGGATTTCAGACGAAAAGACTGTTTACTAGACCATTGACGCTATCTCAGTCAACCCTTAATTTGTTCATCCACATAAACTAAACTATAACATACTTAAAGTTGATTTAAACAGACATTCTGTCCAAAATGCTTGTCAATGCCTTTTCTAACTTTGAAATCGTACCGTTAGCAAAGAAGGCAGTGTATATAACGACATTTTCGCCCACCACAGTACCAGCTGAAAGTGAACGAATGAATTGATGTCTAGATGCATCGATGGATGGAGGGATCGGTACATAGCGGGGAGTGGAGAAACAATAACCCTGGGTTCGAATCCCTGATTCGATTACGCCCCTTGGTTATTTTTATGTGTGTGTTGGTATCACAAAAGATATTTGTTGGTTTTTTTGTTTTATTTTATTCGCTTTGTTTCAGGTATACATGTACATACAAATTGACGTATGTAAAAGTATAGTCAAAGTCAAAGGTGTTTTATTGTATCAAAGGCCATCAGCCCATATACAAGTTTACGTAAATACACTGGCTGAGAATATACCGATTTGTAGATACAGTGGAAAAAATAAAAATATAACATTCATTTAACTATTGGTGGTAATCAGGAGGACTTTTTAGAGTAAGGTAAATCTGAAATCCCATTCAACAAATTATTTCTTAGGTACATTCCATGTTTTACAAATAGAGATAATTTAAATATTACATCGGCATCATTCGATGACAAAATATAAACAAACCCTATTCTGCTCAACTTAGATGTGAAAGTATACAGTTCAATACATACATGTATAATACTTCAGTATAATTGTACAGAGTCAATAACATGGTTACATGTACAACGAGATAATTTACTTACTCAGCGGTTCTAAATAGCTTGTGTAAACTGGACCATAGTTTTAGGAAGTACGGCTCCTGGTCAAGATTAATGTATTACATATTTTGTGGTATTATAATATTGTATGATTTGTCTCTTGATGTATGAAATAATTGGAATGAAACCTCTCTTACTATAGTTGTATATGGTATTCTTGACTAGAATGATTATCGCCCTTAATGCATAGTTATGCTATCCTTTATCCCGAACATTACCTGGGAATTTGTAAGACTCCATCATATCAATTCTACGTCTACAGTTCTGAGCTATTTTCATTTCTGTTCTCGCCATATACTTTCCACCTTGTCACACTCCAAGAAGATATGATAAATTGTTTCGTCATAATCGTTGAAAAGGTATCACAAAAGTTGTAACAGAATGAGACGTGTATCACTTCGGGTAGTCTCACAGTCCCAGGCGACATTATTTTGCCTACTGCCTAGCCCCTCCCTGCAATGCTATTGCCATAACTGAAACAAGTCTAGATTTCCTATAAACTCCCTTCTCACTGGGGCCCCCTTTTCAATTTTAAAGGAATTGTTTGTTTCTATCAAAATGATAATTATATATTCAGATACTAAGCGTTTGTGTACACCTCGGCATTCACTCATTTAAAACTCACACGTACGGGACGATACAACCAAATCCTGCTCAAAGCGACGTTAATCCCAGTTAATCAGTGACGGTCAACGTCAAAAACAACGTCACGGAGGAGTGAGTTGGATTTTACATCGCCTATAGCAATATCGCGGCGGTGGAGACCAGGAATGGGCTTCACGCATTGTGCCCATGTGGAGAATCGAACCCGGGCCTTCGGCGTGACACGCGAACGCTTTAACATCTGGGCTACTTCCCACCGCCCTCAGGACCCGGGCCTTCGGTGTGACGAGCGAACGCTTTAACCACTGGGGTACCCAACCACCCCTTCACGGACCCGGGCCTTCGGCGTCACGAGCGAACGCTTTAACCACTAGAGTGAACTTAACCACCCAGGTACACAGGCCAGACCTTCGTTGCGACGAGCAGGCGCTTTAACCACTAGGGAACCCAACCACCCCTCACGGACCCGGGCCTTCGGTGTGACGAGCGAGCGCTTTAACCACTAGGGTACCCAACCACCCCTCACGGACCCGGGCCTTCGTTGTGACGAGCGAGCGCTTTAACCACTAGGGTACCCAACCACCCCTCACGGACCCGGGCCTTCGTTGTGACGAGCGAACGCTTTAACAACTGGGCTACACCACCTCCCCACACGGAGTCTGACCAACCGATGCATTAAGTAACTTATTAAGACAAACAGAGGTCCCTGGGCTAATACTTTCTGTCCAGAATGTCCACGGGGTCCGAATTTAATTAAATCAGGTCAGGATCTGTCAAAGATGGTCAGTCGGATTTAGTGACGACAATCGGATTTAGTGACGTCAATATGGATATATCTACCTGGGCGGTGCGAATTTTTATGGAATCAATTTAAGCCATGTGGCATCATTAAGGCGCTGCAGGTGACATCTTTAGCACAAGCCGAAATCGATAACAGACAACCCAGATTGAGATAAACTTGTGTAAGTAAGGGACATCGGATATTGCTTTAGGACGATATTTCTTGGATACGTGAGTGGGTGAGTGAGAGAGTGAATGGTTGATTGAATGGTTGGGTGAGTTATTGGTTGGGTGAGTGAGAGAGTGAATGGTTGATTGAATGGTTGGGTGAGTTACTGGTTGGGTGAGTTACTGGTTGGGTGAGTGAGAGAGTGAATGGTTGATTGAATGGTTCGGTGAGTTACTGGTTCGGTGAACGAATGAGGTTGTTTTCTCCTGTAATCTCCTTATTGAAAAAAATCAACAAAATATGTTTGGGAGCATGTAATGAATACATGCTCCCCAAAATACGCGAAATGCAGTAACTCCTGGAGTGAGTGAGTGAGTGAGTGAGTGAGTGAGTGAGTGAGTTTACTTTGAGTTTACTTTTACACCGCGCTCAGCAATATTCCAGCTATATGGCGGCGGTCTGTAAATAATCGAGTCTGGATTAGACAATCCAGTGATCAACAGCATGAGCATCGACACGGCTACTAAAATACTCCACAGAATGGTGTAAAACATATCTTGAACATATTGACATTTGGATTGTCGTTAATATTAATTTTTCTGAATTTCAACTATAGGTTTGGATACGAGATATTTATGATACTGGGTTTGTCCCAACGCGGCTATTCCGGTAGAGACATCCCATGTTCTGAGTGACTCACAGGTCTGTTTGCTAGTGTATTTCAAACTAACTTCCTTGAAGATTAGTAGAGATTAGATTACACCAAGGGAGTGAGTGTGGTCATGCCTATAACATGTACATGACAAAGGCGGAGGACAAACGTCTATACTACGTACGTGACGACATAGTGAATGAGTTTAGTTTTAAGCCGCACTCAGGAAAATTACAGCTATATGGCGGTGGTCTGTAATAATCGAATCTGGATTAGACAATCCAGTGATCAACAGCATGAGCATCGATCTGCGCACTTTGGAACCGATGACATGTGTCAACCAAGTCAGCGAGCCTGACCACCGGATCCTGTTAGTCGCCTCTTACGACAAGCATGGCTTACTGAAGACCAATATTCTATCCGGATCTTCACGGGTTGAGACAAGAATGGGTTACTGAAGATCAGTTCTATCCCGGATCTTCACGGGTCTAATGTCCTGTAAATAAGGAGCATTTGCTTGATAAAGACACGTTGCTTTGGACATGTGTTCATTTTTCAAAAGTTTAACTGAAGTGATTAAAAGTGAATGATTTGAGAATGAGAGACAACAGCTTATCAGCAGTGTAGCCTGACGTATTTCTGGGGTGTCAGGGGGTGGTTAGGTAGCCTAGTGGTTAAAGCGTTCGCTCGTCACGTCGAAGACCCGGGTTCGATTCCCCACATGGGTACAATGTGTGAAGCCCATTCCTGGTGTCCCCGCCGTGATATTGCTGAAATATTGGCAAAAGCGGCGTAAACCTTAAACTCACCAATCTGGGGTGTCATACAGTGTCATATCCTCTGTCATTTAGTCTCAGTACCCTGGTTCCTTATGATGACAGATTTCGTCATAAGCATTTTCAGTCTGACATGTTGATCAAGCCCATTTAATATAGAATGATTATTTTTGTATTGAAAACATGCCCGTCTAATTATTTCAATTACCAGCTTTATCTTAACAAACACAAGTAGTAAATGCAAATATGAGCCTTTTTTGTCACTTTTCAACTTCTAAACTCTAACTTGATCCCAATTCATCATCATCATCATCATCATCATCATCATTTATGTCGTATTGATGGCTTTGAAGCCAACAGTACAACATGTGTAAACAATTAGACAAAAACATGCATATGCGTCACACTGAGATTATAGATCTTATTACTTCAATAGATATGATAATGTGCTCAGAGAGAGTTTTGTTTTGATCGAAATAGAAACACATTTTTAAGAAAGATACAAAGTCTTAAGAGTTTATTCTTATCAATTGTTCTCATCAATTAAAGAAACATTTGAACAGAACAGAACAGAATTTATGTCACTAACAGGTCAAAATACACATACATAAATTGATGGATAATTAGAGCACATGTAATGTATTTCATTTAGATTTGTGTTTCTTGTCAACAAAGTATAAAAATAGACATACATCCTTGATGATACTAACATTTCTACTCTGTAGTCTAGATATAAAATTAATAATTGATGGACATTTACTAAAACATTTTGATATGTACTTATTTCTGATATGAGAATATGCATCACAGATATAAAACACATGCCATTCATCTTCAACAACGAAGATACCATTTAATTTAGAAAACAGGCAATGCCTTTCATTATGTACAACATTAATGTATCTATCAGTTTCAACTGCTAGTTTAAAATTGTAACACCGATATCGGGCATATACATTGAACATTTGAACATGAGGATAATAACGGCAGAATTCAGGGTAAACATCCAATACGATACTCATTGTAAAGCAGGACATACTAATATGAGCCTTTTTTCACTTTTCAACTTCTAAACTCTAATTTGATAACAATTTCAAACTACGGAGAGAGCATTCCCGATAACATTCAGTGTTAAAATTCTCTGATCAAAATACTGGAGATAATTGTAGGCCCTCATTTTGGAGGATGATTAAGTTCTTGCAAAAATTAATGAACACCTTTACCGTATTTTTCAGTACCCTGGCCAATTTCCGTTCCTTTCATATTCAATTGGCAATACAACGCTCGTCCTTTACAAGACAACGTTCTTAAGGTCACCGGTCACTCACAAAGATAGAAATCGATATTGGACAATGTTAGCGTAACAAGAAACATCAATCCTGCGAAAACTAATTACCGATATTTTCACATTGCAAAATCCTGACATTTCGCAGAGAGAATAATTGAATAATTACAAATACGTTGTGGCATGACATTTGCAGTGGGTTTCTATTTTGTTTAAACTTAGTAATTTTATAGCTACATGACGATGGTCAGTAAATAACTGGACCAGGCAATCCAGTGATTAACATCATGAGTATCGATCTGCACGATTGGGATGCGATGACATGTGTCAATCAAGTCAGCGAGCCTGACCACCCGATCCCGTTAGTCGCCTCTCTTGACAAGCAGGGGGCCACTAACGGGTTTAGGAGATCATTCGTTTGAGAGTGAGTGAGTGAATTTAGTTTTACGCCGCTTTTAGCAATATTCCAGCGATATCACGGCCGGGACACCAGAAATGGGCAATCAAACTCTAGTCTTCGGCGTGACGTGCGAAAGCTTTAACAAGTGGGCCACCCCATCGCCCTGTTATGATTTGTGAGTGAGTGTGTAACTGAGTGAGTTTAGTTTTACGCTGCTTTTAGCAATATTCCAGCAATATCACGGAGGGGGACACCAGAAATGGGCTTCACACATTGTAGCCATGTGGGAAATCGAACCCGGGTGAGCTACTCACTCACTCATCCAATGACAGGACAACCGAAGGTCATGCAATCGACGAAAACGCGTTCCCAGTTTTGCAGTAAAAATATTATAAAAATCTTAATTAGACTAACCTTATTTTTAAACATGAAGTAACGTTTGCAATTCCTTCATTTCCCCTTCAACCACGTCTTCCTCGTCCTCCGAACTCTGCCATACAAAAGGCAACACAACCTCTTTAAACACTTGAACGCAAAACGAGCAATTTGTATTTTCCAATTTACCATTTGAAGCACTCATCCTTGTACGTCCCCGTGGCATCCATTGGTACCTAGTTGACATCTGTCTCGTTAGAAACAAATCGCCCGATTATACAACACCGCATGTGTGATCTGGTTCGGAGCAATAGATAAAAATACTGAAAGCTCAGCACTTGGTAGACACTTCTTCCATATCGATATCCTCGACGGGATTTCAACAGTGTGAAAACATTGGGGACATGAAAAGAAACTCCTTTGATGGAACCGTGGTTTTAGTAATTTTTTCTAAAGAAAACGAAAATTATCTTGAAGTATTTAATAAATATTTTTACATGCAAAGAGTGTTGTGTAAATGTCAAAAGGTTGAAATGGGGAAACTTTACACACGGTCTCAAATTAGGATTTTTTTAGTCATTAAGTTGGACTTTTATGTTGCTAAGTAAAGAACGTTCTGGTTACAAGAGTTGAGGCATTTTTTAGTTGTTTAATATATTCGACATTTTCCAGGTTTAGAAACATTGGAGCGAGTGAGTTTTGTTTTACGCCGCTTTTAGCAATATTCCAGCAATATCCAGAATATCCAACACCACAAATGGGCTTCACACATTGTACCTATGTGGGGAATCGAACCCGGATCTTCGGCGTGACGAGCGAACGCTTTAACCACAAGGCTACCCCACCGCCCCAGAAATATTGGAAGAAACCGGATAACTATGCTTTAGTCGTACTGGGAATGAAGATACGAACCATATCTTGTGGTGACAGTATGCTGTGGACTAGTGATGCAAGTTTATTTTCCTACACCTAATATAGTGAGTGAAGTTTTATGTCGCTTTCAGCAATATTCCAGCAATATCACGGCGGAGGACACCAGATATGGGCTTCACACATTGTGCCCATGTGGGGATTCGAACCCGGGTCTTCGGCGTGAAGAGCGAACGCTTTAACCACTAAGCTACCACACTGCCCCACAACTAATATAAATAGTGATACATTTAACACGCAGTAGCACTGATTTCAAAAGCTCCGCGAAGTTTGTTTGTTTATTTTTTAACGTCGCAGTTCAGTAATATTCCAGCCAGATGTAAACAAACGAGTCTGTGCCCCGTTCCTCAAGCGATCGTAACCCAAAGACGATCGTAACTCCCATACTTCAACATAGACTTACGACAGTCGTAGCGCTAAGATGATCGTACCTCCGATACTTTAACATAGACTTACGACAGTCGTAGCACTAAGATGATCGTTCCTCCCATACTTTAACATAGACTTACGACAGTCGTAGCGCTAAGATGATCGTAAATCCCATACTTTAACATAGACTTACGACAGCCGTAGCCCTAAGGTGATCGTAACTTCCATACTTTAACATAGACCTACGACAGTCGTAGCGCTACGATCGCTTTGAGGAACGAGGCCCTGGACCAGACAATCAACTGACCAACACCACGAGTATCGATCTACGCAATTGGGATACGGTGACACGTGTCAACCAAAACAGCGAGCTTGCGGGTTCTCCGTGAAATGTTTTGGTCTCTTAAGAACAGAACATATTAAAACATTAAAACATAACGATGACGTCATGCTATTTTGAAGTTTGCTTCTGTGAGTCAATGTGTCATAGAACACTGTTGCATAGCTGAAGTATTGCAATATTCGGTAAACAACAAACACAAACAAACAGGATCAACCGTGAAAAAAGGCTTCAGGTAACAAAGGACAAAATTCGACCACGCCTTTAAATATAAAAAGGTAGGTATCAAGACATCATGCTAACAGATCCGTGAATTGGTCTTCAGTAACCCATGCTTGTCATAAGAGGCGACTAACGGGATCGGGTGGTCAGGCTCGCTGACTTGGTTGACACATGTTATCGTATCCCAATTGCGTTGATCGATGCTTATGCTTATGATCACTGGATTTTCTGGTCCAGAGCCTATTATTTACAGACTGCCGCCATAAGGCTGGAATATAGATGAGCGGTGTACAACCAAACCAAATCATGCTGATAGAAATTTGTCGTTTCAGGAGATCAAAACAAAATTATTTTAAATGCGTCTCGAGATGTACATCTGCGCACACCCTGTGTGGTACTGTGTAAATCCTCCTTTGTGGCAATTTGTCTTCTCAGTAATTTTCAGTCGAAGTGGGCTTATTTGAAAACAACAAGATTGCTTTTACTGAGGGAAATATCAACGGACATTTTGGCATTCGAGGTTTATTTTGAGTTCATATCTAATTATGTTCTGAATTGAAAACACGAATCAATTTCAATCGTTAAGACAGGATACTTATTTTATAATGGGTCTGGCCAGTATTTGATTAAATAGCAAAATACCATTGATTCGTACAAAGAAAATTGATCTATGCGAAAAGAGATTAAAACTTTAAGTTATAGATTGAATGTCTTAGAAAGACAAGAGAGATATCATTTTTGCAAAAACAGCATCCACGCATGTCAACATTTGGTGGACTTGTATTGCTGAGAATCAGAAAGGATACTGCGTTGAGGTGGTGTTATCAACATTATTCGTGTCTAAACAACGGTTGAGATTCGAACCCGGACTCGGGTAAGCCATACACACAAACTATAATTAAACCCAACCCATAATCATAAACGACATTGCGTTAAGGTAGTGTCATGGACATCATTCGTGTCTAAATAACGGTTGAGATTCGAACCCGGACTCGGGTAAGCCATACACACAAACTATAATTAAACCAAACCCATAATCATAAACGGCATTGCGTTGCGGTAGTGTCATGGACATCATTCGTGTCTAAATAACGCGGGGGCGGATACAGCTTTTGAGAAAGGGGTGTGCGCCGTTTTCATGGACCATTTAATCCATTTACAGGACAAAGGGAGTGGGGGCGCACCTGCACCCCCATCTGGATCCGAATATGGCACGGTTGGGGATTCGAACTCATACCTCGGACAAACCATACAAACTATCATTAAACCATTCGATCATCATTATAAACATCTGCAGACAGCAGGTTCCATTATGTGATCCAAATAAATTAGGACCATGAATTGCCTGTTTTAACCGGTTTCAGGAAATGGAGAGCGTATCCAGGTACACGGGTGGTACCTTGGCAACCAAACACGCAAAGGCAAGTCAAAGCGATCACCTGAAAAACAGTACAATACGGAGAAATTCATCGGACTTATTTTCTGTCATGCTGTCTACCCTAAAACGTTTGAGATTATTTTACCGAGTCTTTGATTGCTATGACCCGGCCTGGTGAAAACGGGGGCAGTGTGTGTGTGTGTGTGCGTGTGCGTGCGTGCGTGCGTGCGTGCGTGTGTCTTACTTTGTACATAAATTGTACATGCTACTCCTTAAAAATAATCATCACAACCCCAACCATACCTTATGAACGGTCCCTTATTTATGGAATCCTGGAAGGGACATTGTCGCGTTGTCGCCCTCTCAAATACAATCAAAATGAGGCAAAATTAACCAAAACGCGACAACGCGACATTTCGCCTATTTGTCTCATTGTCGCGATGTCGCGTGTTGCGTTTTGAATAATATTTTTTTTTATTCCTCCAAAGGGCGACATGCGTAGACTAATTGACTTTCTACGCATGTGAACCGGTAATCGAAAGGGCGACAAGGCGACGCGACAAGGCGACATATTGAATATGTCGCATTGTCGCGTTTTATAATAAATTACAGGCTTCTTTTACACATCTTAGATAGGGCGACACGCGATAGCGCGACATATTTTAACATTGAAAATTGTCGCTATGTCGCCCTTTGGAGGAATACAAAAATATTATTCAAAACGGGACACGCGACATCGCGACAATGCGACAAATAGGCGAAATGTCGCGTTGTCGCGATATCACGTGTCGCGTAATCGCGTTTTGGTTTATTTTGCTTCATTTGGATTGTATTTGAGAGGGCGACAATGCGACAACGCGACAATGTCCCTTCTCGGATTCCATACTTATTGCCTTATTGCGTTAAAAACAAAATTTTTCGAAGTTTGCGACCAGGTAGGAAGCTAATTCCACATCCCGACATACAACTGCAATACTGCTGAGTGCGGCGTAAAACAACAAACAAAAAAACCCATTTCAAGTCCATGACAGGAATCAATATACAGGCACCAGTGTCCTTGAACAGATTGTTTTTATCGTACGTGCTTGAGCACTTGCCCGAATGTCAGGATCACCCAGGGACGCTTTTACCAAACTTTATCTGCAATTTTCTGCAAATATATCTTGGCAGGGCAGGGCGGGGATAGATATAGAATTCACGTTTAGAACTAAAAGAGCCATCATCCAATTTGCTTGTAATTGGCAGATCGTTCTGAGATAGGAGGGTTCTAGTTGAGTGAGCGGGAACGAGGAAAGCAATGTACTTTCATGTTTAATCAGTAGTCACGGAACTGTCAGCCGGAAGACGGGAAACGTGAACATGAATTAGCCATTGGTTAAATGTAAGGAACCAGTTCACGCAATGCCATACGTCACAGGTTGGATACTTTACACTGGAACAGATGTCAAGGGAATGACAAGGGAACTGAAGAACAAGAGGTGGGTTTGTGGTCTGGAATAATACCAGAAAAAGTTAGGAGCTTTCGATGCAAGAATGACACCTGACATCTGAGAGAAAGATGGAGGTGTTTGGCGTAGGCGTGTCAACAGATGACTGAGAGAAAGATCGGAGTGTTTGATGCTATAGTCCGTTTGGCTCAAAAGCGGACCGATGAATTGCAATCTAACGCGAAAACTAATAAACATAAAATACTCAATGAAACACTGATCATAATCAAAACGTCAGACCAACTCTGTGAAGCTTTTGCGGGGAATTTGTGTCCTAAAAAAGTTGTTTAACAAACGGTCATTAAAATATTGACACAGTTCACTATTTGTTACGGGGGAGGAGTGCAGAGAAAGGGACAGCCAGGTGTGCGAGAAAGGATGGAGACGGCACAGCACTGATTAATGAATCAATAACTTTGTCGGCACTTGTGCATGTGCTTCTCTAACACCTGGCTGTCCTTTCTCTGCACTCCTCCTCGTAACAAATAGTGAACTGTGTCAACATTTTAATAATGGTTTGTTAAAAACTTTCAATTTTAGTACATATATTCTGCAAATAAATCACAGAGTTGATGTGATATTTTATTATGATCAGCGTTTCATTGAGTATTATATGTTTCTTAGTTTTCAAGTTAGATTGCAATTCATCGGTCCCTTTAACCAAACGAACTATAGTATGATTCAAGATGCACACACAGAGACAGAAATGTTTGATTCGAGAATGATACCCGGCATTCGAGAAATAGAGTTATCGTTCTTGTCTGAAGTAATTCTGGCGTTTATACGCCAATATATGATCTTTCTAATGAGGCACTGCATGGTCGCTATTCGGCTTGTTCCGGAATAACAAGAGTTGATCACGAATGGCCCTGCCATTAATGGACATCCAAGGTGTAACACATATGATAATCAGTTCTCCTGGTAAGTGGGTTACACTATCGATGTTAGAGGTCCCACGTTCTGACTTATCTCCCCTTCGCAGCCTTTCAGATATGTAAACATCCTCTGGTTTATAGACAGGCAGATTTAATCACATATATCTGTCATTAACATCTTTTCTCGCACATGCAAGAGCGTACATGCGTCTCCAATGTGGCGTTCTCTTACTGTTAGATGTGGAATCAGCTCATTCTTGGACACCACAGTCCACCGTGTCTTTTCCGACATTCCAAGGGTCTAGTTACTTATTCCTACGTGTCCCCAGACTGGAAGCGTTCGTGATGTTTGCTATACAAGGCAGCGCTCAGAAATAACTCATCTATATAAAGGCGGAATGTAGATAATCTACTCTGGATTAGACAAAACAGTGCTTGATGTTACGAGCAAAGTCCCACGTCGTCTACAATTACATTTCGTCAATAAATCCACGGAGTCTTCCTCCGATCCACTAAGTAACTTCTTACAAGCAGCATTAGTTCAACGCTTGTTTACATGGATAGCATCAAAAGATTTAACATTTAGAATTTTTATCGTATCTCATGAACTGATGGTGGCAATGATCAAAATGACGACGAGGACTGCGATGACGACGACAGCGATGATGATTGTGATGATAATGGTTGTGATTATGATAATGATAATGGTGATGATGATGATGATGATGATGGTGGTTGTGATTACGACGACGACGATGGTTCTGACGATGACGGCGACGATGATGATGACGACAACTGTGCTGCTGCTGATGATGATGAAGAATAACTAATTTACGTATAGCAAAGACTGAGCGCAAACGATAAGACTTATTTCCCCACTGCCCATTTGGCTTATTTACAGCTCTCCTTCACATTATCACATGTGCCAACACAAATTAAACGACAATAAATATTTACACAAACTGGTTTTAATGGACGCTCAACATCAAATGTGTTTCAGTACAAATTAAAGCATCACTCCGCTCTCCTCTACTCCCTTCCAGATGTCGCTGTAATTACCGATAACACTGCCACCATGACTTGAAATGTACAAGCGCTTATCGCAACACGCCCGTTGTCTATTGCAAAACCGCGGGGGTCCGTTGAACGAGCTCCTTACCAGGACGCCTGACCGCCTTCGTTATCAGTCAGTGACGTTGTACAATACAATTATTTGTTGTATATTGCATTATGACGAGAGATACGGTCGGTTATTGTGACATATGTATCATAATGACTCAGATGTGGGTTAATAATTGTCACCATAATAGATTTCATTAAGTTTATGGGATATTTATTATGAATAACCTTGAAGTGTATCAATTGCAGTATTTATTCAGATTTAGACGTTGAGTTTTGATCTAATGAAGAAACGACTTCTAATAATAATAATAACATATACGCCAATCAATTCGGGTGGTCGGGGTTTGATTAATGTGGAGGCTCTTCATGATAGAATTATTTTGTATACTTTTGCACATATTTATTTATCGGATGATCCTCTGGTGATGCATGCCAAGACTCATGATGAAAGCAAGGAATTCCACAGCTATTTTAAGCGTTCCAAGGTTGTTGGACAGAATCTGAAAGTTGAGGTTGATTTTGCTGATGCAGGGGCGTAGGAACAGAGTTCAGGAATGTGAGACAGACTACAGTTGCACGATTCCCGCTGGTTCTAGTCGTCGAAACAATGCAGTCTGAGAAACCGCCTGCAACAGACAGGTACCATACGCCCCTGCATAGCAGATCGCTATCTAGGTCGCCACGCCATACCAAGATGACGTACAAATTAGGTTGCGTCATCTCCTACACAGATTTGTGACTTCAAGCTCCACTCTCAGACAGTTGTCAGAGTGTCAGCACAGACCATCAAGAACACACAGGTTATATCCTGACTACTTTCATCGTGCACAGCGTTCACGACTGGTCCGCGCAGACGTGCCAGATTTACCCAGAGGCAGAGGAACAGGATTGCATTCAGTGAAGTGTCACGGTTCGCATTGCACTTTGCCGAAGGTAGGTTACAGGGAGGGGGGAACGTAGTCTGTCTCACAGTCCCTGAACCACATTAATTTCCCTACTGCCAAGCCCTCTCTGCAGTGCTAAAGCCCTAAATAAAGCAAGTCTAGATTTCCTCAGGTTCAGGTTCTGAATCGCTGGTCTCCCTACGGCTCCTTTTCAATATAAATGGGCTTGTTTGTTACCATCAAAATTATATATATTCATAGACTAAGCCTTAGTCTAGGGGGAACGTCACGCACAGTGTTGTGTTCCTGAGGCTGACCGACTTGGAAGAGGCGGCGTAATGGTTTGGGTGGGGTGGGGTGGGGTGGTGGTGGTGGTGGTGTGTGTGTGTGGTTTCAACGTGAGATCTCATCGGCACAGTTCCGAAACAGGGAAAACTTACTGCCGTAGAATCGGGACTACATTTTGACCAGTTCTGCAATTCACGCAGCTACGTAGTCTACGGCTGACATATCAACAGGATAACATGACGCTGCAACGCCATATAGTTCAGACGCGCAGCTTACGCCGGAGTTGATGTTGAGACTAGTCTCCACATTTCCCAGACTTGAACTCATTTAGTGCGACAGCAAATAAACCAACGAGCGCTTCATGGAACTCTTTGCTTACGTGAGGCGCTGTCCTCATTAAGATAATACAACTTCAATCGTTATATTTCAATCCTTATAAAAGTCCATTACGGGTTCCGTCCCTTAGCCCTACAAACGTTACAAAATGGCGGCTTTATTCACGTGAAATGGAAGTTGCTTACACCCAGTACATTTTTTACTGGAATAAAATCAAGGCGAGGTCGTTGCTGAAAATGGATAAATATCAACTTTCTGGGAACATTTGGTGTACGGGGCTAGTTGAGCTGCTGGAGATAGGGGTTACAGATTACGGCGGCGCGAATTCATTTCCCGATGCCACAATCGACAGTGTGACGTTGCGTTCTTTCTTTCGTTAGCTAGTGCAGTCTCTGAAACTACAAACGAATGATTCGTTTTGGTGATCATTCATATATAAACATTATTTACCTTCAAGATCGTATGATAATACAATCACAATCGGACGTTATTTTTAGAAATTGCAGAATTCCCCCGAAGAAGTTCTGAATCACTTCGCTCGATTGACAACGTAATCACGCGACCTAGGACGTTTCATCGCTTGGCAGTGTTCATCCAGACAGTCACCTGCTGTCACCTGTCAATATTTTGTAAGAGAGCTTGCCCATCTACCATATTTTTCTTGCATCCTGTATTTTCTTATTATTATTCATCTTACTATTCTTACTATATATGAACCGCCTCCGTGGTGTAGTGGTTAGAGCGTCCACCCGGAGAGCGGAAGGTTGCGGGTTCGATCCCCGACCGCGTCATACCAAAAGACGTTAAAATATGGTACTTGTTGGTCCCTGCCTGGCGCTCGGCATTAATGGGTACAACAAGGACTGGTCGGCTCGGAGTCAGTATGATGTGTCTGAGTGAGGCATTCATGCTTAGCTGCGGCATGGTATCTCAGAGGGCTAGCACTATAAAATCAGCTTCAGTCTGGGCTAGTACAATCCGCCGCACATGCACATACACACGCATGCACGTCGTCATATGAGCGAAATATTATCAAGCACGACGTTAAACCCAATTTCACCTCACCTCACCTCTTACTATATATATGCATACAAATCATAACAGGGCGGTTGGGTGGCCTAGTGGTCAAAGCTTTCACTCGTCACGCCGAAGACCCAGGTTCGATTCCCCACATGGGTATAATGTTTAAAGCCCATTTATGGTGTACCCGTCACCCCACCCATCCCGAGATATTTTTCTAGAATATTGATAGACGCGGCGTAAAACCAAACTCACTCATAACCTATTCTACACAACCCGCCGCCCCGCCTTGATAGCTGCAGTCTTCATATGAGTTGTAATCGTGAAACGTGAGTGCCTAAATTAACGATAAGCCTCGACAAGGCTAAGTTGGCCTTATCGCAACACCAGCTACATGGGCTAATTGGCATCCCCCTCTTGCTTGTGTGTCTATCGCAACCTACACAAGTTGAAGCTTACCGGGAGTTAACCATCAGTCGGTGAGTGACATTGACTAATGAAAAGCGGCAAACTTCAAAGTGGATCTTGTCTTTTAACACGGGCTCTGCGCTGCCTGATTGCTATCGACATGATTATGAGTTGATTGACGGCACAGTTGCGACACATACGTTACATCTGCAGACGGACCGGGCGATATGAAGATGACGGGATGAGATAATAGGTGATCAAAGTTGTCTCAGCATCTGGTACTTCTTGAGGAGGTCGTTAATTGAATTATCTTTCTTTGATTAACGTTTCATGAATGAGTGGGTACTTTCTGAATCTACATCAACAATATCGTGCGACATTTTATGATGTTTGTGAACGGATAATCTGACCGATTTTATACTTACATGTATATCTAATTCTGATTAGTTTGTTTGTTGTTTATAGTCGGACCCACCAACATTTTAGATGTCACAAGAAAGAAAATGCAGATTTTCAAAATTTACAATTTTGTAAAGTTCATAATTACAAAAAATAAATAAAATTTTGTAAACTTCATAATTGTAAATGTCTTGTAAATCTCATCTTTTCAATATATTTACAAGCTTGTAAATCTAGACTTTTTAAAGTTTATCTAAAGTCGGTCTGTAGCGGAATGATTGACACAATCGATCTATGCATGACAGGCGTTAACCAATTCCGCAAGCCTGACCCACCCATCCTACTACGACACGGACAAGCAACTGCAAACCAATTCTGAATCACAGGGGTATAAACAATTGAGTCACATTACTATCGCTTCCAGAGAAGGGGGAAGGTGGTTATCTTTTTAACAAGACAAGACACGATTTTTATTAGGTCAAAGACCAATACAATATAAATATACTGAATATTCGCCTGTGCACATGGCGAGGTACGTATATAAAGAGAGCAATCATATTGTTATTAACATTATAGCCCAAGAGTGAGGATATGTGTGAACGATTTACAAAAATTCAACTTTGTTTCTTTCATTTAAGATATAATAAATACACTTTGCAGCTTTCAGTACTTCAAAACTGTTTTCACATTTTAACAATTTGATAAACTTAAACGTACTTATATTTTCCAATAAAGTATTACTTAAATGCTGTTTACGTATTTCTCGATATTTTGGACAAATCAAGAGTACGTGGTACTCATCTTCTATTTCGTTAGAATAAATATCCTTAACCCTTTGTGTAAATTCTCTCTCACAAAATCACAACTTTCAGGAACATATTGGGCAACCCAAATATAGCCAAAACCAAACCTGAAGAGCGTATCTCTCAATAAACTTGCCCAATTTTCAACATCAGGGTTCTCATTTGAACTATTCAATAATGAATTATATATCAAAACTATATATCTATCTGGTTTACTTCTCAAAATCTTAAGCCAATATTTGATAATCCTGACAAGACGAATAACTTTCAAAGGGAATGTACCCAATTCTCAATATAAGAAAGTTGATGGAGTTGACATTTTGACATATAATATGTGTTTCATAAATTTCAAGTGTACCCTTTCGATAGCATTAGTTTCCATAAAGCCCCAAACTTCGCAACCATATGAGAGAATAGGACAAACAACTGATTGGAATAACTGATACTGAATATCTGGAGTAATGTACGCATTATCATTGAATATATTGTACAATGAACCAAGTGCCTTCAAACCTTGTTCTGATAGGATTTTCTGAGCTTGTGAAAAACTGCCACCTGTTGAAAATACTAAACCAAGATATTTAAAATTATTGATTACCTCAAGAGGTGAACCATTATAGGACCATTTTTCAGCCTTGCCTTGTCTACCCCCTTTACGAAAAATAACAACCTTAGTTTTTTTCGGTATTTATGGTCAAGCCCCATTTCGTGCAGTAAGTAAACATTATATCCAAACCGTCTTGTAAACCTTTAACACTATTGCTAAAGAGCACCATATCATCCGCAAATATCAACAGAAGTAAACGTACATGAGAAATAACAACTCCCAAGTCATCAATAGAAGAAAGTTCTTCTACTATATCATTAATAAATAATGAAAACAAAATCGGCGACAGATTTTCTCCTTGCCTGACACCAATAGACGACATGAAAAAGTTTGAATGAATATTACTGGACAGCCTAACACAAGACTTAACCTCCTCATACATACTTCGAACTAAAGTTAGAAGTTTTGAACTTATCCCAAGCTTATATAATTTACACCAAAGTGCATGTCTATTTACATAGTCAAATGCTTTTCGATAGTCAATGAATGCACAGTATAATTTAACTTTATTTTTAATTGCAATATTAATTAATTCAAACATGCCTGTTATACATAGCGGCGGAGGAAAGTAGACATGTATACCTGTAAAACGCATGATATAGATTGTAATGATGCGTATATATGTTCTAATTGATAAATTTTAATCTCTGATTTCATGTTGGTTGTGAGGGGCCACATCGACGAAAAAAACAAATAGACGTGACAAACACTCCTCATTCTCACCCATGAAGGTCCGGGTTAGAATGAGCCTTCAGTAACCCATGCTTGTCGTAAGAGGCGACGCTGGCTTGGTTGACACATGTCATCGGTTCCCAATTGCGCAGATCGATGCTCATGCTGTTGATCACTGGATTGTCTGGATTTTGACTAACTTTCATATTTTTTAGTCAAATCTTTAATCCGAAGACGAATGCTTAGATTCAACCTATCGTATAGTTTGGTCGAGAACAATCATTGTTTGTGTACTGATCATAAAGTTAATGTATAGCTTCAGCTTGAAGACACCTACGAGTATCGGCTATTTCCACTGGCCTAAGACCAACTGATTTGAAGACAAACTATTGAACGAGTTGTGACGATATTTGAGACGAGAAACCTGACATGATATTGTAAAAACACAGCAGAATCACAACTCAATAGATACAGAGAGACCACATTCATTGTAATTGAGAAATACATGCATACATATACCACACAGTTGTCATTTGGAAGCCAGTGATTGAAGCACTAGTAAAATGTCCCGTAATGGGTGTGTCCAGATTTTAGCGGCAGGCATAGGGCGCGATTAATTCAGAGTTATCTGCCTTTGTGAAACCTGAACTTGCCAGACTTGATCGTTGGAAGAGTTTCGTAAACAAATCCCCTAAAAACAGACACACACACCCCCAAACAAACAAAACAAAAAAACAAACAAAACAAATCCCCAAAACACACACACACACCCCAAACAAACAAAAACAAAAACAAACAAAACAAATCCCCAAAAACAAAACACACACACACACCCCCAAACAAACAAAACAAAACAAACAAACAAAACAACCCCCCCAAAAACACACACACACACACACCCCAAACAAACAAAAACAAAACAAAACAAACAAAACAAAACAAAAACAAACAAAACAACAACAACAAACAAACAAACATACAAACAACAAACAACAACAAACAAAAACAACAAACAAACCCAAAACAAAACAAACAAACATTCAAAACAATTGAAACAATACATTCGTCCGCAGAGCCTCTTGACTAATGGATTGTTAGTTGTCTAACGCTGCACTCGGCAAGTTTAATAGCTACCTGGCAGCGGTCTGTAAATAATCGAGTCTAGACCAGACAATCCAGTGATCAACAACATGAACATATACATGCGATACGGTGACATATGTCGACCAAGTCAGCGAACCTGACAACCCAATCCCGACAGACGCCTCTCAAGACATGCCTGGATCGCTGAAGACCAAATCTAACTCGGATCTTCACTGGTACAAAACCTCTTGCGTATCTGACGTGTAATAGAATTCCCTTTTGTTTCGTTAATAAGGTGATATTGATAATTTCCTACAGAATCATGCTACAAACATGTTAAAGGGAGAATAAAAACATATTTATCTTCCTGCAATTGCGTTTAATTTGGAAGCATGAGGAACTCATAAATCTTAATCCGACATTACAAGACTCAGAAATGGTAAACAAAACGATTTGGTTGCCATCTAAAGCCCAATTATACAATAGCGGTAGCCGCTGTCTCTAAAATCTTAAGTGCTTCGCAATTTTTCACCCTCGAATGGCAGCACTATTGGCTTAATTCGAAAGACGTGCATTTTTGCACGACGGAGAAGAAGTTATTTTGAGCTGCACGTAAAAGGGAAGCTATTCTTCCTGATAGGGAGGAAGGCGGGTATTGGGTGGCATCTGTGCGAGGCAATTAATGTCAGACACCCTCGCGATCTGCCAGTCTCTTACCGTGTCAATTTCACCAGTGAAAGGTGTCAATTTCACCTGCGAAATATGAACAGTGAAATCGAGATAGCGACACGTGCCGATGACACAGACCGGCGCCTTCAACAACAAGACGTCCTTGGCATATTTGTGACAGACCTTAGGTGATTTATATGCCTGTTTGTGTGTTCCACAAAAATATTCATCAAAAGTGACCTTACCGAAACTAAGTTTTTGTTTTCAGAGAATTTCGAGTATTTTGGCAACCGTGACAAAATTTTAGGACGAACAATGAGTGGCTGAAAATATTTTATCGAAACTACAAAGGAATAACAAGTTTAATGTAACTTTAACAATGTAACATACATGTATATTTTGATTACACCTTATCAGTAATGTACTGATTCTAGCAGTTTTTTTCGGTTGAGTACCATACGGGATTCGAACACACACTCTCACCTAGTCGCCAGCACACGGCGTCAGCCATCTAACCCACTCAGCCACCGTAGATTCCACAAAAATGGAATTCGGACAACTGGTAGCCTAGAAAACGGACTTTACGTACCCATCTGACAAATGTAAACAGGCTCGGCTGCCACGGCCGAAAGGAATACAAAATGCATTTTTGAAAGTGATCAAATGTAACACATGTTATATCAACCTTCAAAATTTGCATACATTGAGTAAATTTCGGTTACGTAAGAAATATTTAACAGCCAACTCCTTCAACACAAACAGTTAATGGTATCGTTTTATCAGGAAATATATTTAACTAAACATTTACGTAAATTGAACTAAATCTATTTATTTAAATTTTATTTTATTTTATTTATTTATTTTCGTTTTTTTAGGAAACTTTAGACATTTAAATTAACATTGAACACGTAAGTAATAAGCGTAAATTATATATATTTTCCGCTTCATAATCGTTTATGAGTTTATGAATTATCAAGTGGTTACGTCGCCACACTTGCCGCCCTTGACATGTCACAGAATCCGCTCACCAGATATTCGTCTCTAAATAGGGCCTTGGACCCGTACTATAATATACCCTTACCTAGTGGCTTAACCAAAGTTTGTTTTCCTCTGTGGTGTTTCACACCGCGAGCACTATCGGAATATGTCACGGCGGTCTGTAAATAATTGAGTCCATCTGACCAGAGAGAACAATTATTGATCTCATTACCATCGATCTACACAATTATGACACCCTGGCATATATCAACCGAGTCATTGAGCCAGACTGATTCCGTCAGTCGCCACTGAGGACAAGCTAGCATAGGGCACGGGAGACACATTCTAAGCTGGCGATGGGGTAGCTTAGTGGTTAAAGCGTTCGCTCGTCACGCCGAAGACCTGTGTTCGAGTCCACACATGGGTGCAATGTGTGAAGCCCATTTCTTGTATCCCCCGTCGTGATTTTGCTGGAATCTTGCTAAGAGCGGCGTAAAACCAAATTCATTCATTTAGCTGAAACGATGAGAACACACACCTGATAATGTTAAAAGGGTTAAACTAAGCACACTTAAGATTACGTTTTTAAAAATGTATCATACATAGCACACACACCCCACCCCCACACCCCCCATTAAAAAGGTTATAAAGGTTTTACAAAAAAATAAAAAATAATAATAATTATTAACTTAATTTTAGAGAAATTCAAGATCTTGTATGAAAAATAAACTTATCTCGTTCAGCAGGATGCTATTATGCGATAAGAGTATGTAAGTATTTACGGTGAACAGGTCTTTGTACATTTGTGAATGTACATCGGGGGATATCGAATCTTTAATGTTATGCAGAGTGCCGACAATACGAAAGCAACTTTTATCTTTTATCATGTATGATAAATCAGAGAAGCATGCTATGAAAGTCAGTGTATTCTAACTATACATAGCCAACAGTGACCTAGATTTACTTATCATATAGGTCACTGATAAGTATTGACATAAGTCACGTGGTTTTTAAATTAATGTTTTCATATAACATCCGGTTGACCTGACACTGCTGTTTTTACCTTATTTGGAAACAAAGTAAGTCAAACATGGGAATTAAACCACCGGCGAGCAACAATTTCCTGATCAGACACTACTGTGAGAGTGTGCTGAAATATGTCGGCGAATGAGACATTTGTCGATTATCATGTAATGGGAGCCGATTAATCTCTTCCGGTCCTTGTGTTAGGCGATATACACCACTCAGCGTTGGGCGACCTAGATCGCCTCATTGTTTCAGCTGCAGTTTTACATTCCTGTGTATAAGTATTTGTAAACATTAGCTATGATTTATCACTATTTTCATTTTTGTCCTGTTATGCTGAGGAAGTATTCCATTACTACAAATGTCATGAGTTATTTTGATAGAAATTTAACTGTTTAAAGGACTCTGTGAAATTGCTCATTATTTCTGTCTGCGGCAAAAAAGAAACAACGATCCAAGACAACCAAATAACCAAGCAGCCAGCCAACCTGATAACCAACCAATACTACCATTATTGCTGTCTGTGGCAAAACACAAACAGCCAACGATCCAACACAACCAAATAACCGACCAACACTACCAAGTAACAAGCCAGCAAGGCAATCAGTCAACCGAACAACAACCAAATCCAAAAAGCCTACCAACACATTCTCATAACCAAACTGGCAACCAGTCAACACAACAAATTAACCAACCAACACATCCAAATAACGAATTGTAACCAACCAGGCAGCCAGCCAGGCAACCTAGCAACACATCCAAATAACTTACCTACCTGGCACCCGACACACCCAAATAACCCACCAACCAGGCAACATATCCAAATAACCAGGCAACACATCCAAATAACCAACCAACACATCGAAATAAGCAACCAACCATGCAGCCAGCCAGCCAACCTAACAACACATCCAAATAACTTACCAACCTGGCACCCAACATAACCAAATAACCAACCAACCAGGCAACACATCCAAATAACCAACGAACACAACCAAATAACGAACCAACCTGGCACCCAACACAACCAAATAACAAACCAACCAATCAACCAACCAACACAGCCAAATACTCAACCAACACAGCCAAATAACCTACCAACCTGGCACCCAACGGAACCAAATAACTAACCCACCAACACAGCTAAATAACTAACAAACACAACCAAATAACCAACCAGCTTGGTATCCACCACAACCAAGTAACCAACCTGACAACCAACCCACCAACACAAGTATATATTTAACCAAGCAACACTACAAATAACCAACCAAACGGGCAGCAAGTCAACACAACAAACCAAACAATCAATTGTTCTGAACACGCCTCTGTTACAATGGATACTGCCAATGTTTCACTGTGAGTTTTCAGTCCTTAAGTCGATTTTACATTACATATCGTACTGGCAATTTGGAAATAATTGGTTACCGATAGGTACCACTACGCGCCAGTGCTTCCGTGACATACTAACAGGTGCAATGGACACTGGATGCCATTACAGTCGGCGTGCTCTAGATTACGAAATACCATAAAGGGTTTCTGTGAGCTATCCGTAAATGTTTAATGCTTGTTCATGAATTCTGGAAAACCATATGGCGTCCGACATGTGTGAGAACCGAGGTATTTGCAACTGACATGGGTGAGTGAATATTGCTTAACGCCGCAATTGTGTCGCTATGGCAACTGACTTGTGATTACGCCGTCATGACAAGAACCGTAACAGAAAAGTACAGTTACAGACAAGAACCGTAACAGACAAGAACAGTTACAGACAAGAAACGTCACAGACAACAACCGTCATAGTGAAACACTCTAGGAATTCAATATTTGAAGCCCATTTCCGGTATCCCTCTCCGTGATATTGTTGGAATATTGCTAAAACCAAACTCACTTACTCACTCTCGTATTCTAGTGACAGCAGCTGACCTGACACCGGTTTCTAGAACAATAAACACATAGAACAATTCCAGAATATGATTTGCTCATCCTTGCTCAATACCCATGACGTCTGAATGTACATCAGAGCAAGAATAGACAATATAGGAAGTGAAATATCGACCTGTCTATTAAATCCTAAAATGTACTTGTGACATTTCCGGAGACAGCAGACTTTGCCAAGACAGCACTGTCTTCCTGCTTGGTCGTCGCAGAGTTAAATACATTGTCATCATTTAATTCGATTGTGGTGACACTGAGAATATTTAACCACGGTATTACTGCATACTATACGGGGGCTGTGGGGTAGTCTAGTGGTTAAAGCGTTCGTTTGTCACGCTGAAGACCCGGGTTCGATTCCCCACATGGGTACAATGTGTGAAGCCCATTTCTGGTGTCCACCGCCGTGATATTGCTGGAAAATTGCTAAAAGCGGCGAAAAACCAAACTCACTCACTCACTGCATACTATACTGAGGGAAACAAATAAAGGAACACATAAAAGTACAAATGTTCCTTTATTCTTTTCCAGGATTCCTTGCAAGCTTTGTAGGGCAGTGGGGTAGCCTGAAGACCCGGGTTTGAGTCCCCACATGGGTACAATGTGTGAAGCCCATTTCTGGTGTCCCTCGCCGTGATATTGCTGGAATATTGCTAAATGCGGCGTAAAAGCATACTCACTCACTGCAAGCTTTGTACTGCCGTGCGAGTGAACATCTGGGAATATATAAAGGAACACTGCAATCAAGAGGTGTTCCTTTATTTCTTTCCCTAAGTATATTCACATGTCTACGTATACGGGGTCTGTTTCCGTGTGACTGAAAGCTTGTTGTGACCAATATCGATATCGTTAAACCTGACCAACTATCGGCATTCACCAGAACGCCAAGATAAGGTCAAGAGACACAATTTGCAGCCGTTTAATGTTGAATTGAAACAATTATCTATGCAGATATATCGGAATAAAGTGGGAGAGTATAGTTCTCCTGTTCATGCACTAATACTCACTCACTCACACACACCTCCCGACCATCCATCAATCCATCCCAACTCGCTCACTCAGTCACTCACTCATTCTCTCCCCAACTCACTAACTCACACACACCTGGCAACCATCCATCCGAAATCACTCATTCACTCACTTATTCATCCCGGCCACCCATGCATCCCCAACCCAACTCACTCACTCACTCACGCACTCACTCACTCACTCACTCACTCACTCACTTAGGATATGCTATTTGTTGGGGGTGACTATGTGTTGCGGGGAAACATGTATTTCGATAGCGATAGTCTATTGCAACATACTATTCCGATAGTAATCTCTTTGAACTGCCTCCTTTGAAGTCATTTCCAAAACAAGTGTATAGTTTACATGAAATAAAGACAAGCTGAAGTAGTTTCAGTCTCGTTTAATAACTGACAAGAAACTTGACACTCAGATCAAGTAAACAGTTAAAACATAAACTCAATGAAGCTGCAAGTCTGCACCCAAACATCCTTAATTTTGCTCTGTGCATTTATCAACGGAAGTCAGTTACTAAACTATCAATAGTTACACATACTATCGAGGCATCGATAGTTTTTTGTTTCGATTTTTTGATATCGGAGACTCTGACAATTTGTTCAAAGTGCAAATCGAATTGATATCGGAGACTGTCCACACTGCCGACAATTTGTTCAAATGCAATCTATCGATAGTTCGATGCATCGTCTTAGCCCTACTATTTGTCCACACTGCCTATTACGTAAATTTCAAATAAGTGTTGAAGCTAGGTTGGACGCCAATTGTGTTATGACAAAGACACTCATCAATATAATATACATGAACCTCACACTGTAATTAATTCATTTAAGTATGCCTTAAGAAACTCAGCCATACAGCTGGAATATTGCCGAGTGCGGCGTAAAACAAACACATTCACTTAAGAAACCGCCCAACCTTAAGATGAAACACTGCCATTAAACCTACCACGACTCCGTCTACGTATAGCTATGTACTGTAGAGTACGGCAGTACATAAGCTTTATATTTTCGTTCAAGTTGAGATATGTTGTCTGCATGAAATACTAATGTTCTCACGTTCTTAGCTTATATTCCGTCTGCAGGTAGGATAACAAGTCGCCAGATATGTTTCAGCTTAATCGTGAAACCAAGTTTGGATATCAGGTGCTGTGTACAGGCGAAAGAGACCAGGAACACACAGATCAGTACATAACGCCCCCCTGGTGCCAGACGCCGCCGTTTCCAGTCCAAGAACCCGGATGAGCTTATGGAGTCTCGTCAGTTCAAGGTCGGGCTGAAGATACATCTTAAAATATCCATAAGTCAGATTGGGTTGGTTGGTTTGCTGTTTGACGCCGCAGTCAGCAATATTCCAGCTGTATGTAATTAATCGAGTTTGGACCAGACAATCCAGTGATAAACAGCATGAGCATCGACATACGAATTTGGAATACGATGACATGTGCCATGCAATTCCGTTCGTCGCCTCTTAGGACAAACAAGCGTGGGTTGCTGTAGACCCATTCTAACCTGGATCTTCACGGGTTCAAGGTCGGTCTCAAGATACATGTTTAAATATCCATAAGCCTCAACAACGACCGAGTCTATATGAGGATTCAAGTTGATTTGATTCAGTGCTGATGTGTGTATTAAAATGTGTGTCGTTTTTTCTCCAAAATTAAAACTGATAAAATATCTATTTTACCTTATCATGCAGTGATTACAAAAGCCTTTTAAAATGCCATGAGAGCAAATGTAGCAGAGTAGGTGCTTAGGAGTAATCGTGCATTACGGTAAACAGATCGGAAACAAATCTTAAAGTTCACGGAAAATGTTAAATACATACATTTGTATATAAAAAATGGATAAAAATGTAAATGTATGTTTTATCTTCATCCTGACATCCACGCATTTAACATTTTAATGTACTTTTCAAACTTTAACATTTTCGCTAATTTAGCAAAATATGTCTACTATGCAGATACGGAAAAAAAGAAAATGGCATGGAGGTAAACTTTGTTATTTGCCGCAGCACTCAGCAATATTCCAGCTATATGGCGGCGGTCTGTAAGTAATCGAGTCTGGACCAGACAATCCAGGGCTCAACAGCATGGACATCAATCTACGCAATTGGGGTACGATAGTATGTGTCAACCCAGTCAGCGAGCCTGACCACCCGATCCCGTTAGTCGCCTCTTATGACAAGCATGGGTTACTGAAGACCAATTCTAACCCTGATCTCGGGTCACATGGGTGAAGAGAGTAAGTAGGTCTAATTTATATTAAGATATCCATGTTTCGGGCTTCGTCACAACACTGTTGAGCCCTTGCCGAAATTATGATCTGAGTGCAAGGAGGTAAGAAGTGACACGAAAACAAGAATAAAGACTGAAATTTTAAATGACACAACAGTGTCAGTATCAAACACATTTCCTACTGGGCTACGTAACACACCACATTTGACCACAGGGTAGCGCCTAGCACTGTCAGCAACACCTAGCAACCTCTGACTGATAGTGAGTGAGTGAGTGAGTGAGGTTTTACGCCGCTTTTAGCAATATTCCAGCAAAATCACGGCGGGGCACACCAGATAAGGGCTTCACACATTGTACCCATGTGGGGAATCGAACCCGGGTCTTCGGCGTGACGAGCCAACGCTTTAACCACAAGGCTTCCCCACCGCTCCTCTGGCTGATAAAGACAGTAGACAGTTGTTGATGAGTGTAAACATAAACACTCCAAGAGTGCTCAAATGGCAGTAGATACTCTCCGTTTTTGCCAGCAGCATTGATCTGAATCGTACAGGTTATTCTTAGACATCAATTCGTGATTTGAGTAGCATGCTCAATTGCCTCCGTGAAACAAACATAAATGTGGGTTGTCATCAAATCACAGCTTCTGTAAAAAATATTAGCCCAGGCGTTGAAAATATCAACCAGCCCGCTGTACCGTGGCTTTGAGTGAGTGAGTGCGGTTTAACGCCGCTTTTAGCAATATCAGCTCCGGGGGAACCAGATATGGGCTTCACATATTGTACCCATGTGGGGAATCGAACCCGGGTCTTCGGCGTGACGAGCGAACGCTTTAACCACTAGGCTATCCCACCGCCCACTGTAGCTTAAAGGAAAGTAATATTGCAAACCCCAGGTCACACAGAGTCTTTGAACGGCATTTACACATAAAAGCGAGTACATATGGATGTCAACATTTTTAGTTTGAGGAACACGACGTTTCGGAGTATATTCCTACTCGTTCCTCGGGATATGTTCAGTGACATATTTTAACCCGAAATTGCGAACGATTGAACGAAACCCTATTATTTATTTTGCTCTATCGGCTACATACCACGGTCTCCAGTCTTGTCTAAGTATTTGAAAGTTGAGCAAACACACACACTTTTGTAGCCCTCATATTTGTTTTTTTAACGAGCAACACTTAAAATACATGTCTACGATCCTGGCCCCCTCAACAACTGCATGCCTGTACCAAGTGTATGGTTACAGTGAGCTTGTTTCCGTGATTAGGTGAGGTGAGGTGAAATTGGGTTTAACGTCGTGCTTGAGAATATTTCGCTCATATGACGACGTGCATGCGTGTGTATGTGTATGTGCGGCTGCTTGTACTAGCCCAGACTTAAGCTGGTTTTATAGTGCTAGCCCACTGAGATACCATGCCGCAGTGAAGCATGAATACCCCACTCAGACACATTATACTGACTCCGAGCTGACCAGTCCTTGTTGTACCCATTAATGCCGAACGCCAGGCAGGGACCAACAAGTACCATATTTTAACGTCTTTTGGTATGACGCGGTCGGGGATCGAACCCGCGACCTTCCGCTCTCCGGGCGGACGCTCTAACCACTACACCACGGAGGCGGTTGTTTCCGTGATTACAGTGACAGTATTGTATGAACTATGTACTGAGGATGATTCAGAGTAATCAACAGGAAATTAAACGTACCGTTTCCTGCTTGTTTGTTATGATATCACGCAATTAATATTCCAAAGTGTTTGGAATTGGAATTTTAACAGATTACTTTAATCATCGTTTCTAATCATTACTGACAGATGTTTATGCAACATTAAATGGACAGTGGCTTCGTCATAACACGGTTGAACCCTTGATGAAATCATGATCATTACTGACTAATGTTTATATAACATTAAATGGACAGTGTACCCGAGAATCACTCTCTCTCCAAGTAAATGAAATGACATATTTCAACACATGTTCGTATAAACAACACAGCGACAGAGTAGTCATTTGTTCTTATATATCGTCAAACGTATGAGAGCGTAGATTGCATTCGCTGTTCACCTGCTCAAAACTATTTGTCATGTGATAATATTTTGAATGGAAACTGTAAGCGAGCACCTACCTTACTCCAAAACCGTGCTGCAAGCGGCAAGTTAAGTCTGTGCAAGAACAGCTCTGTCGCTGTCACGCGTGTCGCATAACGCTGGATGTCTGGGGCGTGTTCGATTGGACCATACCAGTGCTCGGTTAACTATGTTGTTGTGTCACAACGCGACAAGGCGCGATATAATGGGTCACTTTCATCGAGCTTCCCTGTCATTGGTTCATGTATTATGTATCCTTACTGCAGCTGGGGATGTAGACTAACGCTCAGTCCCTGAATATGTATAATATTGGTAGTAACAAATAAACCCATTTAAATTGAAAAGGCGCCCCAGTGAGCTGGGAGATTCAGAACCTGGGAAATCTAGACTTGCTTCATTTAGAGCTTCAGCATTGCAGGGAGGGCTAGGCAGTAGAGGAAATAATGTGGTTCAGGGACTGTGAGACAGACTACTGGGGATGGTGTTTGTGTACGTAGTGGTCCTAAAAATTGTGCATATTCAAGATTCGGGTGAGCAAAATGATGATGATGATGATGATGATGGTGGTGGTGGTGATCATGATGATGATGATCAGCGTTATTATGGTTATTGATGATGATACTGACACTAGTATCCTACGACTACTAAAAATAATAGTGATCATGGTGATGATGACGACGACAACGGCGACAATGAAACAAAAACGATGACAACAACGATGACGACGATGATGATAATAGGATTTTCTTATGTTTTGTTTAACGGTTAGTTCAGGGCAGTCACGAGATGGTGCCATGTCACTCTGACATTTGTATGTCCGACAAAGGATTTTATATGTGATCTTAAACTCACGAAGAGTTACAGCATATACTCTACTCCAGCGCAATGAAGTCACTATGACATTTCTCGTAGTGTGAATCATTTAGGTTGTAATATAGTTCGAAGTAGGCTCTTACAATAGTACGTTACACTCTTATCGTGTGTATATATATATCCTGAGGAACTCATGACGTCAAATTGGTATCCGATGATTATTAGGGGTTATGTCACTTGCGACAGTGATACAAGCGGGTTTAGTGACACTGCTTGAAGTCATAATTTATTCAGCAAATAAGCAGCGTTTTTAAAGAAATTATTACGACTTGAGAGTGAGTGAGTTTAGTTTTACGCCTCACTCAGCAATATTCCAGATATATGGCTTCGGTCTGTAAATAATCGAGTCTGGACCAGACAATCCAGTGATCAACAGCATGAGCATCGACCTACGCATTGGGATACGATGATATGTGTCAACCAAATCAGCGAGCCTGACCTCCCGATCCTGTTAGTCGCCTCTTACGAGAAGCATGGGTTACTGAAGATCAATTCTAACTCACCCACTCCTTAGCTGAAATTGAAAAATCCCCCAGGATTCGTTTAAATATTTATTCTTATATACACTTACATAACATTATTGCTGGACTCGGTGTTAAACTTCCAAGTTACATAAGGTGTCACACCTCGCTTTAGAGTGTTACCTCCCTTAGTCGAGTCAGGATCCGATGATCGTATGTTTCATCATGTGATAACTCCTAAGACCTGCATCACTTCAGGCTATTCCCACATCAAACTCAAACGCCGAAGTATAGTCTGAATACTGTTCAAGGAGGCGTTAGTTAACCTACGACTTCTTTAATGACTGAATTTGTCTGAATATTTCTAGTGCGACGTAAAACCATATTCACTCACCCTGTCATAGACTGAAGCTTAGTCCCTGAATATATATAATTTTGATTGTAACAAACAAACCCGTTGAAATTGAAAAGGAGTCCCAGTGAGTTGGGAGATTCAGGGAAATCTAGAATTGCTTCATTTAAGGCTTTGGTGGTGGTGGTGGAATTGGGTTTAACGTCGTGCTTGAGAATATTTCGCTCATATGACGACGTGCATGTGCGGCTGCTTGTACTAGCCCAGATTGAAGCTGGTTTTATAGTGCTAGCCCACTGAGATACCATGCTGTAGTGAAACATGAATACCCCACTCAGACACAGTATACTGACTCCGAGCCGACCAGTCCTTGTTGTACCCATTAATGCCGAACGCCAGGCAGGGACCAACAAGTACCATATTTTAACGTCTTTTGGTATGACGCGGTCGGGGATCGACCCCGCGACCTTCCGCTCTCCGGGCGGACGCTCTAACCACTAGACCACGGAGGCGGTCTTAAGGCTTTGGCATTGCAGGGAGGGCTATACATTAAGGAAAATAATGTGGTTCAGGGACTGTGAGACAGAATAACCCTGTCAAGGCATTTCTGTCTTGTAAGGCACGCTGATCAGCACGCATGTAGGTGAGGCTAAGAACCATACCAGGCATATTCAATTAGCTGTCTTGTGGTGTGCAGCTGGGGTAAGTGTGCCTCGCTATCGGCCTGCATGCAGGCGCTTTTGTGGTTTCTGATAGAATAATTACTCATATTACACATCTGAAATTATTCTTATGTTAAGCCTCAGGTGTATGTAGTGTATTTCGGTATTATATCATTAGTATAACAAACTGAAACATGTAACACCACTTTGATCTTATTTTTAATTTTTTTAGATAATTGTCTCTGTGCTTGAAGAACTTATTTTGCGTACTGGATCGAAAACAATGTATTTCTTTTTCGGTTTGAGGACATAAAAGCTGAATTTTTAAACATTCAGAAGGAATCCGATTATGCGAGGATTACATGTACTGAAGATTTTGTTTTCGATTATCTGTTTCACAAATAACTGACAATTTCACTTCCAGGAATCAAATTCAAATATTCTGATCCTACGTATCTTCATTAGAAGTCACCCCGAGGGGTCGCAGTTCGTTGTACAGATTTACGTCCCTTAGGCCTGAGAGGATATAATGATGGTGGCTTTGAATCCAAGAATGTTTGCAGTTTTGCTGGAATTACAATAATAATCTTAGGTTTTACCAAAGGGTTAAACGTTAGTGAAGAGCACCACTTTAGGCCAAACTCATTATCACTTAATAAGTTTGAAGCAAGTAGATTTCGGGGTTTTTGAGAAGCGGGGATATTTAAGATCTTGTTAGTCTAAATTAAAACAAATCATAACTTCATCTGTGAATTTTAAGAAAAGAAAGTATTACTATCATTCTCGAAAATCCCAAGGACAAACAACGAGGTTACACTGCCACCTGTTTCTCCGACATAACGGTACAATAAGGTTATCAGCTGGCGTGGGATGTGTGCTAATTACTCGCTGACGGCCCCGGGGCGCTGGTGGGGCATGTTTACTTATATACTGGTAAAAAAACAAGGACCGCAATGACAGTCGGCTGAGGGAGACTTTGGCTGGACCAGAAGACGGCGAACACGAGTTTAGGATGAGATTTGATAGACGTTCGCGGTTCATAAAGGATGCAAGGATAACAATGATATTCACATGGCTGATCAATTGTCGGAAAGGTGTGCTCAACACAGCTGATCAACCAGAGTCGGTGAAGGAGATGTTCTGAACATGGCTGATCAACTGAAGGAGATGTCATGGCTGGTGAAGGAATGTGCTCAACACGGCTGATCAACTGATCAAGTGAAGATGTGGAGATGTGCTCAACATCGGCTGATCAACTGGAGTCGGTGAACTTAAGTCGGGAGAGATGTGCTCAACACGGCTGATCAACTGACGGCTGGCTGATCAACTGTGAAGGGGAGGTGCTCAACATGGCTGATCAACTGGAGTCGTTGAAGGGAGATGATGGCTCAACACGGCTGATCAACTGACGGAGGTGCTCAACATGGCTGATCAACTGAAGTCGGCGAAGGAGAGATGTGCTCGGCGAAGAAACACGGCTGATCAACTGGAGTCAAGGAGGTGAACGGCTGATCATTCTTAAGGTCGGTTTGCAGGACTGGAGTCGGTGAGGGGAGATGTGAGCATGACTCCGAGTCGATGTGCTTTTTATCAACTCAAGCAATGCATTGATATATACTCAACACCTGATACTGGACTGATATGTCATTACGTTTTGTGTCAAACATTGCAGGACTGAAGCTTTGTCAAGCAAGTCTATTTTATTCAAGCTTTGTCCAGTCTATTTTATTGCCGCATTAGTAATTTAATGAACCATTATGGATTAATGTAGCCATTACTCGGGAAGGTCAAGGCTGATTTGTAATATAGGTCTTGTCCGATTAGGTGTCCATATTTCAGAAGGACGTGTTTGAGTTATTAATACAAGTCACCCATTGCATATTATAGATATCGTGACGTTAATGTATACATGGGTGCCCTGAGGGTATTTCAGTGATGGTAAAACTGTAGTCGACTCAGCGCAGCTCAGTCATTATTTAGTGTACATTCATAATTAATAAAGCGCGAAGAAAATGTTTGCGTAACCCAGGTAAGCAGCGCTGAGCAGAAATTCCGCCAGGGTTTGCCCTCATAACATTCCGTCGAGCCGGGTATCCCCGGTATCTGTGCTGAATGGGTACTATATGCGTGGCAATACAATATTCCATGGCTAAAGAGAGACTTACGACAGTTATATACTAAGATCGCTTGCCAAGCAGGTCACAGACCTTGTCCGTGATTGTAATGATAGTTTTCCGTGGACAATCTGTGAGTCGTTGAAATATGGAGTCTTGTTCAGTGAGTTTGCGATATGGCACCCATCAGGGAAACGTGCATAACTAAACTAAATATAGACATAAATATACTGAGTGATGAAAGAGCCAGTAGTAAGCGAGTGTAAGTGAGTTGGTTTGGATTAGCGCCTTTTTAGACAGCGTGATGTGGTGATGTCATGTGTCAGAGGATGAGTGGGCGTGGTGTGATGATTACATGTGTCAGAGGATGAGTGGGCGTGGTGTGATGATTACATGTGTCATGATGATGATTACATGTCAGAGGATGTGGGCGTGGTGTGATGATTACATCAGATGGTGTGTGGCGTGGTGTGATGATTACATATGTCAGATGGTGTGTGGGCGTGGTGTGATGATTACATGTGTCAGATGGTGTGTGGGCGTGGTGTGATGATTACATGTGTCAGATGATGTGTGGGCGGTGGGTGATGTGATGATTACATGTGTCAGATGACGTGTGGGCGTGGTGTGATGTTACATGTGTCAGATGATGTGTGGGCGTGGTGTGATGATTACATGTGTCAGATGATGTGTGGGCGTGGTGTGATGTTACATCACACGATGTGGGCGTGGTGTGATGATGACGATGTGGGCGTGGTGTGATGTTACATATGACAGATGACGTGTGGGCGTGGTGTGATGATTACCTGACGTGTGGGCGTGGTGTGATGTGTCAGATGATTGGGCGTGGTGTGATGTTACATATGACAGATGTGTCAGATGATGTGTGGGCGTGGTGTGATGTTTCATGTGTCAGATGATGTGTGGGCGTGATGTGATGATTACATGTGTCAGATGACGTGTGGGCGTGGTGTAATGATTACAAGTGAGGATTACAGTGAAGGCGTCTGTTTATTGATGGATGGTAAGTGGGAGAAGAGATATATCTGAAATATGTACTATCAGAAATACATTTTTCGACCAAACTTGGCAACTACAGACTAAACAGAATTATTGTTTAGATCGTGGATGAGTCAAGTTATTAAATGTATAACAGCACGACGACAGCCCAGGGACAACGATAGCCTATTGTCACATCGTCGACAGATTGCCCGCACAGCAGGACCTGTCATCAGTAAAATCTGGAACGGAAATTTGATTCTGTTTATTGTAGTGCTGCTGGAAGTGATGAACAGGGAGAAGCCTTGCGGTGTAGTAAGTGTCAGCGTTGTTTAACCACGCACTCGCCAGTTCAACTATCGGAATATTCCAGCTGTTTGGAAGTATCCTGTCGGTAGTCGAGTCTCCACTAGACAATGTAGGCAGTGGTTATCATTACAATTCACAAGGTGTGGGAACAAAATGTTACCCAGAATCCTCAATCATTCAGTAACCTGATATGAATAATGGGCGGGTAGTCTAGTCTTTAACGCGTTCGCTCGTCACGCCGAATACATGGGTTCAAATCCTCATATGGGTACAAGACCGCCTCCGTGGGTTAGTGGTTAGAGCGTCCGCGCGGAGAGCGGAAGGTCGCGGGTTCGATCCCCGACCGCGTCACACCAAAAGACGTTAAAATATGGTACTTGTTGGTCCCTGCCTGACGCTCGGCATTAATAGGTACAGCAAGGACTGGTCGGCTCGGAGTCAGTATAATGTGTCTGAGTGGGGTAGTCATGCTTCACTGCGGCATGGTATCTCAGAGAGCTAGCGCTATAAAACCAGCTTAAGGCTGGGCTAGTACAAGGAGCCTCACATACACGTATACACGCATGCACGTCGTCATATGAGCGAAATATTCTCAATTTGACCTCACCTCATATGGGTACAAGGTGTGATGCCCATATCCCCTGACGTTATGTTGGCGGAATAGTGCTAAAAGTGGCATAAAACTAAACTCAGTCACTCTATAACTACAGTAGAATCTGTCTATTACGGACTGGCCTGGGACAGACTCATTTGTCCGGATTGTAAAGCAGTCCGGATTAGACAACTTCTTTCAGTTACCGTAGACACTGCCTCCTTTTGTTAAGGACAACAACTTGAATCGTTGTTTTGTTTTTATTTATACTCAATGTATTATTTATACTTTCATTGCAAAAAGTCTTCATTGCTTCTGCCTCTGTATATTTCCACATAATGCAATGTTTTCAGTCATTAACCATTGTGAACAGAAGTAACAGAGATGTTTATTCAACGGAAGGTTATTTTAGTGAGATAAGTCCGGATTACAAAGCATTGTTCTCATAGCAAGTTGATTGTCGGGACTGTTATTTTAGTCTGTAATGCGTAATTAAGAGAGTCCGTATTATAAAGCAGCTTTAATGATAAATTAAGAACAATTTTGCCTGGACTCATAGAGTCGTCCGGATTATTGAGAAAACCGGATTACAAATAGTCCGGATTTGACAGATTCCGCTGTATATATAAGGTACAAGGGGCACATACAACCCCGAGTCTTGTAGTGTCAACTGATCACGTGTAGGATTGTCATACGGTTATTTGTGTGTTTGTTATTGTGTTTGTTTAAAGCGTGCAGGCGTGTGTATTCACACGTGTGCTAAACTAAACTGTGACGAGTTCTGACGAGGGTTATGGAAAGGCGTGATAGGGTCTAATGTCACATTCAAGATAAACATATTCACCTTTATCAGTAGCATAGATACTTCTAACCCACTGATGTACCAGGGCTCGGTGTAACAGCGTACAACACATTATAGACTCTGGGCGGTGGGGTAGCCTAGTGGTTAAAGCGTTCGCTCGTCACGCCGAAGACCTAGGTTCGATTCCCCACATGGGTGCAATATGTGGGGCCAATTTCTGGTGTCCCCCGTGTGCTATTGTTAGAATATTGCTAAACGTGGCGTCAAACTCAACTTACTCACTCATTATTTACCTTTGTATTACCGTCCCTTATACATAAAACCAAGGGGCGTACCTTCATTTAACATATACTCTCCCAAAAAAAGAAACGCATATGGAATTTCAACTGTATTTTTATGTTTATTTTGAAACATCTTGTAGGCTTTATGAGTCAATGAAATATAGCGAAATTGCACACTGGGAATGCAGACTTATCTGTCTTTGGCACCAACTCGAGGAAAGTCAGTTTGAGTGTCACATGGAGACGTGTGGTGGCGCTGAAGTCAATACCTCGTGTGACCACCGTGGGCATCCAGAACTGCACGGCATCGCCTCGGCATCGAACGAATAAGTTTCAGAATCTCGTGTTGCCCAATCGCAGCCCACTCTGCCTTTAGTGCCTGTGCGAGTTGCTGAAGTGTCTGGGGCTGAGGATTACGGCGTCGCACCCGTCTGTCCAGGGCATCCCATAGATGTTCGATCGGGTTTAAGTCCGGTGATCTTGAGGGCCAGGGGAGCACATTGATGTTGTGGTTCTGGAGGAAGTCTCTAGTGTGACGTGCTGTGTGGGGCCTGGCATTGTCCTGTTGAAACAACTCCCTCTGGTGATCAATGATTGGAAGGAGGTGTGGGCGTAGGATTTCGTCACAGTACCGTTGAGCTGTCAGGTTGCCCTGGATCATCACCAAATCACTTCTCCTACGGCAGGTGACCGCTCCCCACATCATAACACTGTCCCGGCCGAATCTGTCCACCTGGGGAACGCAAGCGTCGGCGAAACGCTCACGTAGACGTCTGTACATCCGCATTCTTCCATCGCGTCGTTCCAATAGAAATCGTGATTCATCACTGAACCAGATTCTACGCCAATTCGGTAGGTTCCAGGCCTGAACGTTGGTGCACCATTGAACTCGATGTCGACGATGTTGCTGTCGAAGCACAGGGCCAAATTAAGGTCTTCTGGCACTTAAACCAGCCTCTCTCAACCTGTTCCTGACGGTCTGTGCAGAAAGCTTCCTCAATCCGGGTATTTGTCGAGCGGTACTGGTCGCCGTAGCTGTTCGATGACGCAGGTGATGTACCCGGATGTAGCGATCCTGCGCCGCAGTGGTCGCTCGAGGTCGCCCACTACGAGGGGCATGTGCTACCGCATTCTGCCGGCGATATCTCTCCCAGAGCCGTGAAATGGTGCTTTGGTGAACATTCATGCGTCGGGCAACTGCACGTTGAGACTGGCCAGCTTCAAGCAAACCAATGGCGATATGACGGTTGGCTTCACTTAGACGTGGCATTTTGCGTTCGTCAACAATATTCCAAATACAGTGAATAATCGACAGACAGCGATCAACCTTTTATACCCATCATTGAGACTATCTGATCCCCAACTTTCACGTGCATTGCATGTGAATTGTGTATTCTGTGACACTACACGCCGAAATTGAAAATCATGCTGTTAAATACGGGTATTTTACGGATGGTGCGTTTTGTTGTGATGTTTCAAAACGTAAACACCATAGGACTCATAAACAGAGCAAAACCTTTTGTAAAATGAATCACGTTTTAATTCATTGCTACATGAAATTGCTATTTTCATGATGCGTTTCTTTTTGGGGAGAGTATATATTGATATGACACTACGGGGGCTCGAACCACCGATCTTCTGCTCACCTGGCACACACCCATTCCACAACACCACGGAGGCGGTAGAAGTTTGATGGGAGTACTGAAGGCTAAGCCCATGCATGGATGTTTAGTAATTCAATCCTTCAAAGAAGTTGCAAATTTTGATAAGCGAACAGTATAGGGACGCCAGTCTGTTATTTACTTTTCTTCTAGAAATTTCCATTTAAACTATACTATTCACACTTTGCTAAGGATGAAATAATTGATTCAACTGAAAACTATTATGTGGAGTCAAATTTGGTTTAAATATCTAAGCCTATTGTAAGCATGGATCCTAGGTTTCAGTATGTCACTGCATATTGTGGATCTGCTATTGACAGGCGTTGTGTACTTGTCAATGACCCGTGCCATGATTTGCAAAATGGTTGGTTGGTGCCATGAAAACCATTTTTATGGTTACTCATTTATCAAGTGCATACAGATAGCTTAAAGTGGCTGTTTTCCTAAAGATGTGTTACCATATCATTATTTTTCCAGTTTTAAATGGATACAATTTCAAATTATAAATCTACGCTTAAATAAAGTTGCGAATTTTGTGATCCTTAGCAAAGCGTGTGTAGTATATAAATTATTACCTTAGAGACTTGTGCAAGTCTGGGTTAGCCTTTTCAAAATTCGATTTATCTGCAATTACATTATGTTCAGTATTTATGAAGGAAATCAAACAAGGACGTCCTTTAACTAATGAGTATAAGGTAGCAATAAACGTGCCTGATAACGCGACCGTGACATTGGGCGATATCGCTTACTGAGAAACGTATCTCTTTCACAAGGAAACTTTGTCAAGACAAATAACAAAGTTAAATAACACAGTAAATTAGTTTCGTTGTCATGTTTTACACGGCGGCTAGTTTCATCACAAGTTATAGGTCGCCTAGACTAAGGCTTAGTCTCTGAATATATATAATTTTGATAGTAACAAACAAGCCAATTTATATTGAAAAGGGAGACCAGAGATTCAGAACCTGAGGAAATCTAGACTTGCTTTATTTAGGGCTTTAGCACCGCAGAGAGGGCTTGGCAGTAGGGAAATTAATGTGGTTCAGGGACTGTGAGACAGACTATAGGTCGCCCTTCATCGTCTTCTCCGACATCGTGCTTTACGATCAACTTGAGAGATTAGCTGACGTTCGTTGCAAAATGGCAGAGCATGTTATAAATATATCATTACTGAGTGCGACAGGTGAAGCGCTGCTACCGACAATATCACAGCCATTTCACGCCGGGGACGCCTGAAATTGACGAACCTGACCACCCGATCCCGCCAGTCACCTCTTACGACAAGCGTGAGGTGCAGAAAACCAATTCTAACCCGGGTCTTCATGGGTTCGCTTTGAGAAAGCGACTGAAGTCTTTATCAGACGTGACATGACTCGCAACACTGAACTTTGACATTAAGAATATCTGTCATGAAGATCATTATTATATGGGTATTTATACAGAGTCTTAGTCCATCCATCTACATGCACGCTCAAAACGCTTTGTTTCCCCTCGATCATTGGATGTCAATCTCAACGGCACATCGCATTTTCAGTCTCGACTCCCTGGGGACCATACAGTTCACGCAGCCACTAGGCGCACCAAGTTAATGTGGCATTCCCATCCTTACGAGGTACCCATTCACAGCTGGGTGGCTGGGACACATAGTCACAGTACTTTGTCCAAGTTTACTGCACGTTGCTGTACCCGCAACTGGGTGTTTGCACGTATTCATGTGGCCACGATCTGGTCATATACCAACAGATTCTAGGGTTCTTTTAAGTGCACAGGGTTGTGTACTGTACACTAGGGGTTGAGACAACACTGAAAGAGTCTGCACACAAAGCTGACTCCAAGATTTTTACACCCGGTCACAGGTGGGCTCTTGGATCACTAACCTGGCGCCTGAGACAGTACGCCCAGCACGCCCACCACGCCCACCAGGCCCCATGTGGTGATGCAGCATTGTCTTCGCCGTAAATGTAACTGGAATACAGGTCCCAGCTGGGTCCTTTACTCGGTTAGCTTACTCACTCGCTTACCAAACACATATTTTTGATTACAAAAAACATCCATCAGAAGATTTTCATTCAACACAAACATTAGGCAGTGGAACTGCAATATTTAACAGTCCTTGAAAACTGAACTAGTTTAACGTAACAGAAAAATAGGTAATGTGTTTTCCACTAAATACTTCAGCTAAGCACTTTGAAAAGGTCATATTCTAAACCATGATAACGGTTGTTAATAGAAGGGTAAAGCATCAGCCAACACGGCTGTTCTGTAACCCCCAGACGCAAATACTGACAAAGTCATTCGTAACTACTCGCCTCTTTCCGTGACCTACAAGAATACTCGTACCTGTATAGTACGCCATTATTGCCAAGAAATCGTGGCAAACCGATCAAATCGCGCGAATTAAAATAGTTTCTTTGCGATTATCGATTTTCATTATTATTCCCGTGATTATAAAATTATCTTGTTACTGATATTTGTTAACGACGTAAAAAACTTACTTAAAGTGACTTTCGTTTTGTATTATAAATTAATTGGCGTTTTCTAGGAGTAGCCATGATTGGAAAGTCAGAGTTATCTTTCCTTGGAAATAGTCCAAAACTATTTTCATCTTCGAGCCCGTTTGCGCTTAGACAAGGCCCAGTCATGAACATGGCCACTAGAGGGGTACGAGTCGCAATCCGGCTTGCCGGAATGACACGAGTAGTTACGAATGTGACAAGTGAGCGAGCCAGTGAGAGAGTCTGAAGGCCGCTTTACACAGTTGTTATACGACAGCTTCTCAGTTGATGAGGACAGAAAGTGAGGAGAGGGAGTTTAGTTTTACGCCTCTTTAAGCAATATTTCAGCAATATCACGGCGGGGTACACCGGAAATGTCCATTGTACGCATGTGTGGAATCGAACCCGGGTCTTCGGTGGGACGAGCGAACGCTTTAACCACTAGGCTACGCCACCGCCCCTGAGGTGAGGTGAGGTGTCGTGACTTAAGAATATTCCAAATTATGTAAAATAAAGTCTGGCAACTTTTCGTTGACGGGTTGTTTGCTTTCTTTAAGAAGTTCCTCAAACGAAAGTGACAGTTCCGTCATGATCAAATGATACAGCGATGGCGCTTTGAGCGAAGTTACCTGGTCGCTGCATCGGCAGATACAGATCCAATTACAACAGGAGGAACATTAATGTTTTATGGGCCCTCAATATGATGCGCACATCCCTGCGCCACACACGTGCCCATCCAGATAAAACATGATAACGTCAACGGATAAAACACCAACTCCAAACGAATGATGTGTTGTAACATCAGGTGTTCACGACGTGTGTTCTTCCTTTAAGCACCCCCAACCCCAGCGCGCCGTGATATTGTCTAAAATTGATAAAGAGGCGTAAAAATACACCCACTCACTCACTCTTTCTTTAAGTGAGTGAGTGAGTTTAGTTTTTCGCCACACTCAACAATATTCCAACTACATGGCGGCGGTCTGTAAATAATCGAGTCTGGACCAGACAATCCAGTGATCAACAGCATGAGCATCGACCTGCGCAATTGGGAACCGATGACATGTGTCAACCAAGTCAGCGAGCCTGACCACCCGATCCCATTAGTCGCCCCTTACGACAAGCATGAGTTACTGAAGATCAATTCTAACCCGGATCTTCACGGGTCCTTACTTTTAAGTAGTGTTCCATGGTACTGCACTCTCTGTGTGGTTATTCACACTGTGTTTAGGAGACAATTATCACATGGCATGAATTATAACTTCTGTTTCATCACACTACTGAAGTTTCAATAATTTATAATCTGTATACTCCTTCTACTGAAATCCGTACATTAATTTGAAAGCTTGAGGATGTCAGTTGTGTGTGGTGAGGGTGGGTGTGCCTGTGGATACGTGGGGTGGTATCAGAAGTTTAACAAATTACCCCTCTCTCTTCGATCAGTACAGACATTCAGTACTTTCAAATCCAGATTAAAAACTCATTTGTTCAGCATTGCATACGGAGTTCAGCAGCACTCTTGAGCAGTCTTCTTAAGACTGGATATTAGCGCTATATAAATGTATATAAATGTAATGTAATGTAACTCTTTTAAACCCACAATTGGTACGGCGCAGAAAACCCTAAGACATAATCGGATGGAACGGGATTCGAACCTAGCACCACAGGTTTCTAGCGTCCCAAAGGATTGCAGCTCACCCACAATTACGGTGCAGATAACCCTAAAACATAATCCGATACAAGCGGGATTCGAACCTAGCACCACATGTTTCTAGTGTCCCCAGGGGTTACAGCTCTATACAGCGAATCGTGCCGCTTTAAACGACTAGGCCACCAGAGTCCCCCTTAAATTACACTAAAAATACCAGTACGATGTTTAAACCGACATATACCACACTCCCGGACATAGCCAATATGATGTGAATCATCCAGCACTCTCTGTTAGTTGTATAATTCCCGTTGCTGCCAGTCTGTATCACTCCAGTGAAACACCTTTTTGGCACATACTGATAAAGAAATCTTATTTTAAACACATAGTTATTCGTTTCGGGAATAGAGAGACATAGAACATGTGGGTTTAACCCTCGCACCTGTGGGTGAAACACGCGTTGTCTATTGCATCTTATCTTCACTACTTGATCAGCGCTGGGACGACTTATGTGATGTCTATAGCTGTCAACTGTGAAAGTAACAACGATAAGACTGACGGATGCCCGTTTCCTTCATGGGTTGTGATGTAGTGTAATCTATAAGGTGGGATTGTTGTCATGATGTACTCATGTAGTTCTTAAGTGAACATTTAGTGTTGTATTGAGAGTGAGTTTTTCATTTTACGCCGCTTTTAGCAATATTCCAGCTATATCACGGCTAGGGACACCAGATATGGGCTTCATACATTGTACCCATATGGGGAATCGAACCCGGGTCTCCGGCGTGACGTTAGAATATGAACACAACAAGGGAGTAATGATGTTAGAAAGATGACGAATAATAAAATTCTGCATCTGAAGAAGACCCGTGAAGATCCGGGGTAGAATTGATCTTCAGCAACCCATGCTTGCCACATAAGGCGACTAAGCTAAGAGGCGACTAACGGGATCGGGTGGTCAGGCTCGCTGACTTGGTTGACACATGTCATCGGCTCCCAATTGCGCAGATCGATGCTCATCCTGTTGATCACTGGATTGTCTGGTCCAGACTCGATTATTTACTGACCGCCGCCATATAGCTGGAATAGTGCTGAGTGCGGCGTAAAGCTAAACTCACTCACTCACTCACTGCAACTGAAGAAAGTTTTGAGAGGCCTGTCAGGAAGGATTTTCATATTTCCTCTCACCAAGAGTATCATAACAACTTCATCATCATCATGATAACAATCATCCTCTTTTCAAGTCACATAGTATTTTCACTGTGATTTGTTCACTTGACAGGTGAAGGAGTTAGAATGCTTTGAAGTTTTCCACAGTAAATATATACAGCATGTTAGACTTAAAAGAAAGTGAAATATCTAAAACGGTATGAATGGATTTACGCCCTCTCTATGTAGTAGTGAACGGATAGCAAAATCAGTTTGTCTATGTTCCGATGAAGCAAGAGATGAAACAAGTTTGCATGTAGTCATATCTCTCAAGTATTAGAAACCTGAAAGAAAACATCTCAGCTAGGTATTTTACTCATTATGATCGAAAAAGAGCCAAATTTCACATGAAATACACAATGCCATTTTCAGAAAGTGGTCAAATGTAACGTGTGTTATATTTGGGATTACACTTTCTTAGTAAAGTACAGATTCTAGTATTTTTTTGAGTTGAGTCCCATCCGGGATTCGAACCCGCACCCTCAGAGTCAGGCACCTAATCGCCAGCACACAAAGTCAGACGCCGAGACCGCTCAGCCACCGCGCCTTCCACAAACTTCACATGTTGCGAAAATTTGAAAGGTGATCCGTACAGGCTACTGTAGCGCTACCTAAAGATGCCCTTTTTGTACCTCGTCCTTTGCCATGATTCAATCAATCAATCGATCAAGTTAATTTCGTAACAAGGCCTTGGGCCCGCGTACAATACAAAATAAACAAGTACAATTATAAGGTAGTGGCAGTTGACAATCAGATTCATATGTATAAAGAACGCAATGACAATGCGAAGTAGAACGATTTGTTGCTGTTGAAAAATTGGTACATGATAATGTGTTCAAAAGGTATTGCTGATCAACGTAATATGGTAATGCTGAAAATACTTACAGCGCTAATCATGATAAACTTTATATTCAATATGGAAATGAAATTCATTTTACACAAAGTTATCATTACAAATATTACAAAGTCGAAACCATGTAAACTTGTAAATCATCCAAATTTGAGGTTTGTCTTGTTTCCGATTCAATTCAGAGAACTGTCCCGAAAGAGAGAGAGAGAGAGAGAGAGAGAGAGAGAGAGAGAGAGAGAGAGAGAGAGAGAGAGAGAGAGAGTAGAGCAGAGACAGAGAGAGAGTGACAGAGAGCGTGTGTCTGTATCTGTGTCTGTATATGTGTCCGTGTGTGGGGTACTTGTACTAGTCCGGTTTCAGTGAAGACGGAGGATACCCCACTAGCCCAATGAACATGGATACCCCACTTGGACAGACACAGTATTCTGACAAATAGGCTATCCAGGTTAAACGGCCACATGATATCACACGGAAGTTCGGACAGGTACAATCGAATGCACGCACACGCACGCACACACGATGGTGCATCATTTAATGATGACTATTGTTATTATCTAATACATCCACAGCTCAATAAATAGAGAATACTACACGAGGTCTCATTACATACGAATTATACGAAACGAGTGTCCTTCCTATGTTATCTGACCTCGCGATCGCGCGGTCAGATACCATAGGAAGGTCACGAGTTTCGTATAATTCGTATGTAATGAGACCGAGTGTGGTATTTTATTTATTACCCACGCCTTACATGCATTAAATTGACAAAATAGCGTAGTTTTGTTATGTTTTTGGTTTCAAACCGAAACCGGTTTCATAAAGAGGTTGCGGAAGAGTTTTGTACTGTAGTACAATATTTGCATGACGTCACACTGTAATGACGTCACTGCCTTGGTAACCGACGTCACGATGCATGCCAGTTGTCATCGCCTCGTACAGCCTCCTACAGTAAACTACTCCGTAGCACCTCGTTTCTTGGTTTCCAGTTGCTTCATTCGGCTAACATCACTGGTGGAAACATTACGTTTATGTTTTTCGACGGATATAATGTCTCAGTTCGACTCACAATTAAACAGCGACACGGCAACGTTCGCAATGTTTACATTCCCACAATGCATTTAAGTTGTAGAATGAATGAATTCACGTGTTTGTTATAAATGAAAAAATAGTTACGTCAGAATGTGACCTAATTGAGAAGTCATCGGTTATCCAATCACATTGTTAGAATCTCAGGTCAAGTCGTTACGACACAGGTCAACGTGATACGACACTCGTGTGACGTACGAGATTAGTATGCAACTACCCATACGTTGACCTCGTGGGTAATAATTCATGGTATTTCCTAGGTTCAAACCAAATATGTGTCTCAATACAACAATAAAGAATGCAAGCGCACCTCAAAACGCTCCCATTTCCTCTCCCATCATCAATTATTTACAAATAATTGTGTTTGTTTTTGATTTAGATGAAATCGAAGGAAACTGATATTTAGGGGTAAAAAATATTTCAATTTCCTGGAAGCTAATTGGAAACCGGATCTCACTTATGGGAAAATATCCAGAGGCTTTAGCACACTACATCCCATCTCATGTCCTGGAGCCCAGGGCCTAGTTTTTCGAAGCTCTGTTAGCGCTAAGATAGTCGTAAGTGCCATTCATTAACATTAACTTACGACTATCTTAGGGCTAAGAGAGCTTCGAAAATCTAAGCCCTGGTTTTCGTGGAATTCCTCTGATCATGGTAACACGGTGTAGACGTGCATCGTTCTTCACTCCCCAGATCCTACATTGGTGTTGCTATTGTATTTCAACGCTGAGAAGTCTGCTGATTTCAGTTCCAACGTTTTGGTTGATTATGAAAAATCGTTTTCATGAATAGCCTTTTACATTTACCTCCAACCTCAAAGGGATTAATCTTGATTAAATCGTCTAGTGTCAAGTCTGCAGTTTGTAAAATACCTATCTTAACACTTAGTGTGTTTGGTCATTTTCCATGCAATTACATTTCTCTGTGAAACGCCATAGCACTTTTTAAAAGATTCCAATGAACAAATGTGCTCCTGAAAGAATGTTTAGATGTATAATAAAGATGGTAAAGGTGAGGTGAGGTGAAATTGGGTTTAACGTCGTGCTTGAGAATATGTATGTGTATGTGAGGCTGCTTGTACTAGCCCAGACTGAAGCTGGTTTTATAGTGCTATCCCACAGAGATACCATGCCGCAGTGAAGCATGAATACCCCACTCAGACACATTATACTGACTCCGAATCGACCAGTCCTTGTTGTACCCATTAATGCCGAGCGCCAGGCAGGGACCAACAAGTACCATATTTTAACGTCTTTTGGTATGACGCGGTCGGGGATCGAACCCGCGACCTTCCACTCTCCGGGCGGACGCTCTAACCACTACACCACGGATGCGGTCAGGTGGTACAGGACATACCAATGGTAACATTGAAGGATGAATGTCGTCAAACCACTTATTAAACGGTCATTTAACAAAAGCAGAAGTTAAGTAATCTGAATAACTTTCACCCGTAACCATTTGCCTATGTGTCTACAGACTAGCGCGTTCTATTGGTCTCATATAACATGTCAACATATATTACCTACTTGATAATGGACAGATCAGCACATATTACCTACTTGACAACGAATACATCAGCATATATTACCTACTTGACAATGAACACATCAGCATATATTACTCAGTTGACCATGGGGGCGGTGGGGTAGCCTAGTAGTTAAAGCGTTCGCTCATCACGACGAAGACGCGGGTTCGATTCCACACATGGGTTCAATGTGTGAAACCCACTTCTGGTGTCCCCCTACGTGATATTGATGGAATATTGCTAAAAACGGCGTAAAACCATACGCGCTCACTCACTCACTTGACAATGAACATATCACCATGAACTTGACAATGAACATATAACCTACTGCATCATGAAGAGGTCAACAGATATTTCCTATATTAGTATGAATATATCACCATATATTACCCACTTGACATTGAACATATCACCATATATTACCTACTTGACATTGAATATATCACCATATATTACCCACTTGACATTGAATATATCACCATATATTACATATCACCACTTGACATTGAATATATGACATTGAACATATATTACCCACTTGACATTGAACATATCACCATATATTACCTACTTGACATTGAATATATCAACATATATAACCTACTGCATCATGAAGAGGTCAACAGATATTTCCTGTTTTAGTATGAATATATCACCATATATTACCTACTTGACATTGAATATATCACCATATATTACCCACTTGACATTGAACATATCACCATATATTACCTACTTGACATTGAATATATCAACATATATAACCTACTGCATCATGAAGAGGTCAACAGATATTTCCTGTTTTAGTATGAATATATCACCATATATTACCCACTTGACATTGAACATATCACCATATATTACCTACTTGACAATGAACATATCAACATATATATTACCTACTTGATAATGAACAGATCAGCACATATTACTTACTTGACAATGAACATCTCAACATATATTACTTGATTTAAAAGAGATCGTCTGATTTTATACATTAAATGATTGGTATATCAACATACATTATCTGTCAGACTATTTACAGATACAATGCTCGTTCAGTCGACCCTTATGGTTGTGGAAAGGGTTTTATCGCTGTATTGCAATGTCCCTGACTTCCTCTTGTATTAACAACCTGACCCCGGTAGTTCTTTACAATCCTTCTAATGCTACATTTTCCTGTAATATCCGCTTTCAATTTTCTTAAATCTTTCCCTCAAATCTGGGATTAGCAGTCGCATGTCAAACGATAATATCTGTCGTATTTTCTATTCGCTTCCTATTCGTTTAAGTATGCTTCTTATAGTTGAGAATATTCCTCAAGAACTGCCTGAGTTGTGTTTAAGTGTTCTTAAAAACACTTCCAGAAATCACAAATGAAGAACAAGAACGTCAACTTTCGTTGCTTTTCGAAAAATCCAGTGATCAACAGCATGGGCATCGATCTACGCAATTGGGATACGATGACATGTGTCAGCCAAGTCAGCGAGTCTGACCACCCGATCCCGTTAGTCAAATCTTACGACAAGCATGGACTGCTGAAGATCACTTCTAACCGGTTCTTCACCGTCCCTATGCTTGTACCAGTCCGGACTTATGCATGTGTTAAAGTGCTGTCCTACTGAGATATGATATCATAGTTTAACAAGGGCAGTCAGACACAGTACACTAACGCTGACCTGTCCTTGCTGTATACCTTTAATGCCAAGCGCCAGGCAAGGTAACAACAAATACCATACCTTTACCCATTGTAGTTTCACACCTCCGTGGATCGCATCACCGTCCTTCGCCTCTCCGTGCGGCGGCCTATGCATCAGCCCAGATATACGTGTTCTATTACAGACGGCGCTTTTATGCTGTACAACTCCCATTAGAGGCAATACGGTAATTGTGTATCAGGTATTTTCTCGCTGTTGCGTGCATGCAGTTTCCGATACACCTGTAACAATGTCTGAAGGTAGCCAGGTGTATTTACCCAAGGAACAAGGAAAACTACATTACAAAGATAAGTTGTGTTATTGATGGCCATTACCTGTTATCACAACAACCGTCACCAATGTCAACACACTGTCATCAACCTCTTCAATTGTATAAACTCAAATAACCTTCATGTATATATTCTCTTTGTGCATAATGTTGGATATAATAATAATGGCCATTTACAAAGCACCTGTTTCCACGCACATGTGCATGCTCAAATCGCTAACACAATATTACCCCGGATAACCCAAGCTGCTTGTTAGCCACATGACTTATCCCACCTGGTACCCATTTTCTGCTGGGTGAATGAGGCAGTTTTGAACATGTATCACACATCCTTCGTTGTGAGGCAGGGCTGAAGTCCTAGAAACCCTGCCTTGAGTCAACCTGCCAAACGCGGTCACTCATTGTAAGAGCTCTCTGCTCCCACCGTTGTGTAACCTCAACTGATTTGTTACCTGAGCTCTACGCACAGGACCACACACCACTACGTATATCACTTGCTTGATAACGGCGATAGCATCTTCACTGAAACGTTGCATCTATTGCAAGAAAGAAGTTGTATATTCATAAAATTGTTCCTCTTGATGAAATCAGCTTCTAAATGCCACTCAAAGACGTGAAGCTCAAAAGTTGGCCAGAATGAACTTGGTCAAAATTGGCAAAGTGATAGCTTGAGTTTTTGAGACTGCAAAGGCACAATATTGATTGAGTATCCACAAAAACGTCACGCAATGAATGGTTAGTAAAGGGCTAAAGAATTAAACCATTTAATATAAGTTATCAGTAAAAAACTCTGAGGAAAGCTTTGTTGTTGTGTTGTTCCCTTGCTCCTGCACACATGTGCACACTTCAAAAATGGCAGTCGCAGCTTTTTAAAAAACTTCCACATTCACCGTATTCTCCTGGTTTGTTACCATTAAACTTTTCCCTTTTCCCAATGTTGAAATCACACCTCCGAAGTCCCGTTTTAGCAAGCGACAATGACGTCACATCTGCACGTTTTTAGGGGACCAAGATGAAAGATTCTGCAAGGGAGAGATATAAAATCACTGTATCAAGGGCATTGCAGTCACAGGCGATTAAGTCGGAAAATAAAAATGGTTTAAATTTGTTTTTGTTTGGCCACGAACGTATTGATTTACCCCCGCTGGACACTCTGAACTGAGCCAAGACTGATGTCAAGGGCCTCTGCATTGTGTTAGGCACTGACACACACCTTGATCAGCCAGCACGATGTACAGCCTCCACATGGAGGACGGTGGTGGCAATAGGACGACCAGACGAAGGTTCACTTTCCACGCAACCCTGCTGCTTGATTGATTGATTGATTAACGCCGAACTCAGACACATTCCAGCTATATGGCGGCTTTATGTAAATAATCGAGTCTGGACCAGACAATCCAGTGATCAGCATTATGTGCATATTCTCCTCAACTGGGATACGATGACAGGTGTCAAGCGAAATCAGTGAGCCTGACCACCCGATCCCGTTAGTCGCCTCTATCAACAATCATGGGTTAGTGAAGACAAGTTCTTGCTGGGATCTTCACGGGTTTACTGCTAGATAGTTCATTCGTTTTTAGGCCACTGCTGAATATGAAGGACAGTCTTCTCATTCGTCCATTTAACAGGTACTCAACAACAGCCAGTTTCTCGTAGACTCCATTTTGTGGTGTTGATGATCCGTATGTTAGGTTCAAATAACTATCTTTATTCTGTATAGGGGACGAATCTATGTCGAAGCGTCGCGGGGCGGTGGGGTAGCCTAGTGGTTAAAGCGTCCGCTCGTCACGACGAAGGCCCGAGTTCGATTCCCCCACATGGGCACAATGTGTGAAGCCCAGTTCTGGTGTCCTCCGCCGTGTTATTGCTGGAATATTGCTTAAAAGCGGCGTAAAACCATACTCACTCACTCACTCGAAGCGTCGCCTATACAGAATAAAGAAGTTGTATATCCATACAATAGTCTGCATTCCTCACCTACCCAACTTCTAGAATGCTAATCAAAGAAACTATCGTTGTAACTGTCATAACTACAATTGTTGGCGTGCTTTCAGTTGAATGACAGTGCTTCTTTGAGATCTTATTCAGTTTTACAAATTTCATTTCATCTACATGAGGCAACGAACATTTTCATTTGCACCCGTATATGATGCTGGTAATAATATTATACGGGTGTGTTTCGTACTGAAGTTTGTAAGGCTTCGCCAAGGCCCTGATAAACAGTTCTTGTTTGCTTCATATTTAGCCGCCATCAAACGGTGTTTATACAACCTGTGTACAGTGTTTGTCACTCACAATCACCATCACAATCAAAGCACTTTTCCAAATATGTTGTTCTATTTTGATAAATTGTTCCCAATATACATTGTGTATACTTTCTTTTGTACGTCAGTTTATATTAAATCATGACAGTAGGTGAGGTGAACTAGAGGTGAGGTGAAATTGTGTTTAACGTCGTGCTTGAGAACATTTCGCTCATATGGCGACGTGCATGCGTGTGTATGTGTGTGTACGGCTGCTTGTACTAGCCCAGACTGAGCATGAATACCTCACTCAGACACATTATACTGACTCCGAGCCGACCAGTCCTTGTTGTACCCATTAATGCCGAGCGCCAGGCAGGGACCAACAAGTACCATATTTTAACGTCTTTTGGTATGAGATCGAACCCGTGACCTTCCGCTCTCTGGGCGGACGCTCTAACCACTACACCACGGAGGCGGTCTCATGAATATCAGTTGGCCGATGTATTTCAAACTTCATATCTCCGTAAAACACATTATTCAAATTACAAAGAAGCATGGTTTCATTATTTCCATAGAGAAGTAAAAACTACATTTATTTAAAAAAACATTAATAAATGTCAAAATGATAACTCGATCGTTTCTGTTCTCTTCTTGACAAAGGAAATGTCAGAATAATAACTTATTAGCTAAGTACTTCTCTTCTTAAGTGGGTTACACTTTTCAGTAAAGGTCAACAGCATTTGCTCCCAGCTGTATGTAACGTTAAAAAATGATAGATTGCTGGTAGCACCATGGTTTATTATGCCCTTGTTGCCGGAGAAGCTCTAGAGTTGCGTCCCTTTACCGCTTGATGACCCAATTAATCCGCATTTTTCTTGTTTCTGCCCAATTTAAAAATACTTTACTTCACATACATATATTGACTTCTGGCATTGTGCAACAAAACATGCTATTACGCATAGAGAAAAAACTGTACTGCGGAAAGGGCACACCTAGTAACCAGCTGAACCTAACAGTCCTTAAAAGTTATTTCAGCATTTCCTTAAAGGTTATTTCAACATCCAAGAACCGCAATTTGCAATTGTCAACGCGTTGTCAACCATTCGATAAACATCAGTGAGTGAGTGAGTTTTGTTTTACGCCACACTCAGCAATATTCCAGCTATATGGCGGTGGTCTGTAAGTAATCGAGTCCGGTCCAGACAATCCAGTGATCAACAACATGAGCATCGATCTGCGCAATTGTGAACCGATGACATGTGTCAGCCAAGTCAGCGAGCCTGACCACCCGATCCCGTTAGTCGCCTCTTACGACAAGCATGGGTTACTGAAGATCAATATTCTAACCCGGACCTTCACGGGTATGTTATCCATGAAGTTATATGGTTCGTTATTGACTCACAAACTTCTAGAATGCTGATCAAACAATTAGCTAATAATTGGTGATAAACATCAATGAGTGGTTGGGTTTATTAACGGTTTGAAGCGTATTGTAGTTACATCCCCCGAAGATGTAGGGGTTACAATTGGTCTTCTTCTACCCCTGGAGTCGGGTTTGGTGCTCATGATTTATTGTTTAATTACGACTGCATAAATGAATCTAGGAGCTGGTTCAAGGAAGTGGACAACTAAAAAAGGTTTTGTTTTGAATTTAATTTGAGAACTTTGCCAACAATAATCATCAACATAACATGCATAATTCTCACATTACTTTTAATCAACTTGTTTATCTCACGTTGTTGAAGTGACAGCTTTGTGTGGGACCTGTGTTTCTCCCCCGCATCTAAACAATATCCTTTATTAGACAATTCAACGAAAACGAAAATTGGCAGTCCGTGGAAAAAGTTAAAAGGTATTTCTTTTGAAAACACTCTACCTTAATCATTATACCTTCAGTCATTTATCTTCGCTTAATAAAGGCGTGTCAATCTTGCAATTCGTTCACGTCGGTTGCCTTTGTGAAAATCAAATTGGAGTTGGGGGCTTAATGCAAGGAAACAGAGCCTGTTAGTTGACGTCAACACTTAGACAAGGGTTTTCATGTGGGCTCAGATAAATAGCATTAACAATATAACACAGCAGAATCTGTCAGTAGCTGTAAGTGTTAGACACCACGTTGGGGGTTTAAATGAGAATAAATTGCTTTGAAAATCCGGAGTGTAGATAAACGAGGCCGTGGTGGCCGAGGGAAGGTGTTTCCATGTAAACGAGTTTTCATCCTGGTGTGCCTTCAATGATGCAGAGAGTGTTGATGCCACGATTCACAAACATCCTATTAACTTTATATTAAGGGACCTGTAATATGTATTACCGTTTCTGCCCCAATATGTGTGTGGAATCTCATTAATGGTATTTCAAAATGTATGAACACACGCACTACACACAAAGAAGATCCGGGTAGAATTGGTTTTAGGAACCTATGCTTATAGTAAGAGGCGACTAACGGGATCGGGTGGTCAGACACATGTCATCGTTTCCCAATTGCGTAGGTCGATGGCCATGCTGGTGCTCACTGGATTGTCTGGTCAAGACTCGATTATTTACAGACCGCCGCCATATAGCTGGAATATTGCTGAGTGCGGTGTTACACAACAAACAAAGGCTCACGAAGAAACAGACACAAATACACAGGCACAAAGTCAGTTACACGTACATATACTGAGACACGCCCACATACTGAGACATGCCCACATACTGAGACACGCCCACATATTGAGACACGCCCACATACTGAGACACACCCAAATACTGAGACACACCCACTCAGCTTCGTTAGAAACGTCGAACGATTAACAACAAATAAACATGATATATTTAAGAAATAAACATCAAGCCGGTGGTTTCGGCTGCTTCCAATGTATAGCATCTGTAACTGTCACAGTCAATGGGGGAATTTCTCAATTTGGTTACTTTTTGCCATCATTTTGGCAATTAATATGGGTATTTGTCGAGCGGTACTGGTCGCCGTAGCTGTTCGATGACGCAGGTGATGTACCCGGATGTAGCGATCCTGCGCCGCAGTGGTCGCTCGAGGTCGCCCACTACGAGGGGCATCTGCTACCGCATTCTGCCGGCGATATCTCTCCCAGAGCCGTGAAATGGTGCTTTGGTGAACATTCATGCGTCGGGCAACTGCACGTTGAGACTGGCCAGCTTTAAGCAAACCAATGGCGATATGACGGTTGGCTTCACTTAGACGTGGCATTTTGCGTTCGTCAACAATATTCCAAATACAGTGAATAATCGACAGACAGCGATCAACCTTTTATACCCATCATTGAGACTATCTGGTCCCCAACTTTCACGTGCATTGCATGTGAATTGTGTATTCTGTGACGCTACACGCCGAAATATGAAAATCATGCTGTTAAATACGGGTATTTTACGGATGGTGCGTTTTGTTGTGATGTTTCAAAACATAAACACCATAGGACTCATAAACAGAGCAAAACCTTTTGTAAAATGAATCACGTTTTAATTCATTGCTATATGAAATTGCTATTTTGATGATGCGTTTCTCTTTTGGGAGTGTATATCTATTTGTTCATCACATCAACTACCAACATCGTGTGTTGACACACTTATACCAACATATAATATATTTATTTGTTCATCAGATCAACTACCAACATCGTGTGTTGACACACTTATACCAACATATAATATATCTATTTGTTCATCACATCAACTACCAACATCGTGTGTTGACATGCTTATACCAACGTATAATATATCTATTTGTTCATCAGATTAACTACCAACATCGTGTGTTGACACACTTATACCAACATATAATATATCTATTTATTCATCACATCAACTACCAACATCGTGTGTGGACACGCTTATACCAACATATAATATATCTATTTGTTCATCACATCAACTACCAACATCGTGTGTGGACACACTTATACCAACATATAATATATCTATTTGTTCATCACATCAACTACCAACATCGTGTGTGGACACGCTTATACCAACATATAATATATCTATTTGTTCATCAGATCAACTACCAACATCGTGTGTGGACACGCTTATACCAACATATAATATATCTATTTGTTCAAAACATCAACTACCAACATCGTGTGTGGACACGCTTATACCAACATATAATATATTTATTTGTTCAACATCACATCAACTACCAAACATCGTATCTATTGGACATCGCTTATACCAACATATAATATATCTATTTGTTCATCAGATCAACTACCAACATCGTGTGTGGACACGCTTATACCAACATATAATATATAATATATCAACATCAACTACCAACATTTGTTCATCACATCAACTACCAACATCGTGTGTGGACACGCTTATACCAACATATAATATATCTATTTGTTCATCATCATCAACTACCAACATCGTGTGTGGACACGCTTATACCAACATATAATATATCTATTTGTTCATCACATCAACTACAACAACATCGCTTGTGTGGACACGCTTACTACCAACATCAACATATAATATATCTATTTGTTCATCACATCAACTACCAACATCGTGTGTGGACACGCTTATACCAACATATAATATATCTATTTGTTCATCAGATCAACTACTAACATCGTGTGTCTATTTGTTCATCTTATACCAACATATAATATATCTATTTGTTCATCACATCAACTACCAACATCGTGTGTGGACACGCTTATACCAACATATAATATATCTATTTGTTCATCAGATCAACTACCAACATCGTGTGTGGACACGCTTATACCAACATATAATATATCTATTTGTTCATCAGATCAACTACCAACATCGTGTGTGGACACGCTTATACCAACATATAATATATCTATTTGTTCATCAGATCAACTACCAACATCGTGTGTGGACACGCTTATACCAACATATAATATATCTATTTGTTCATCACATCAACTACCAACATCGTGTGTGGACACGCTTATACCAACATATAATATATCTATTTGTTCATCACATCAACTACCAACATCTATTTGTGTGGACACGCTTATACCAACATATAATATATCTATTTGTTCATCAGATCAACTACCAACATCATCGTGTGTGGACACGCTTATACCAACATATAATATATCTATTTGTTCATCACATCAACTACCAACATCGTGTGTGGACACGCTTATACCAACATATAATATATCTATTTGTTCATCAGATCAACTACTAACATCGTGTGTGGACACGCTTATACCAACATATAATATATCTATTTGTTCATCAGATCAACTACCAACATCGTGTGTGGACACGCTTATACCAACATCAATGCATCGAGTTGTGCATCCCATCAACGACCACCACCACATACTGACAAACGTTCACAAACAACCAAATATGTTAAGATCTTCATTGCATCAAGGACTGAGGGCATAAATCTATATACCAATATTTGAATGTCGAGTTGTACAGATAATTCGAGCTCGTTAGTATTAAAATTCTTTTACCAGTCTACACAAGAACACTCTCTCAACACACCGGAGATCTCGTTTCACAATTTCCGCAAAGGAAATGAAAACCATTTTGAAATCCGTTAACAAATGTCAAAATAATAACAAAAACCATAATAAATATGATTGATATTCTTGTCTAGAGTTACACATTCCTATAAAAGTGAAAGCATCACATTCTTCCGGCAATGTGAAAAGTTCAATAATGTCTGAGAACTAGAGGTGAGGTGAAATTGGGTTTAACGTCGTGCTTGAGAATATTTCGCTCATATGACGACGTGCATGCGTGTGTATGTGTATGTGCGGCTGCTTGTACTAGCCCAGACTGAAGCTGGTTTTATAGTGCTAGCCCACTGAGATACCATGCCGCAGTGAAGCATGAATACCCCACTCAGACACATTATACTGACTCCGAGCCGACCAGTCCTTGTTGTACCCAGTAATGCTGAGCGCCAGGCAGGGACCAACAAGTACCATATTTTAATGTCTTTTGGTATGACGCGGTCGGGGATCGAACCCGCAACCTTCCGCTCTCCGGGCGGACGCTCTAACCACTACACCACGGAGGCGGTCTCTAAGAACTAGATATATCCAAACTTATGAAGCCCTTGTCAGGGACGCTCGAGTTTCACGTCCTATATCGCCGTCAACCTACAACGATGACCTCATTAACTCACCGGTCTTTTGTTTCTGCCCAATTATATAAAGGCGTTGCGTAATATACATGTATGGTTTTCCGGCATCACACAAAAAGAATTATTTACCACACAGAAAGAATTTTTTTTTATGTCTACTGCTCTAGGGACAGGCGCACTACTACTGCCACCATCTACAAATCTACGACAGCATTCATGAAGCTACACTTCCCTAAGAAAGAGAAAAATCTAAATTCTACTAGGGACAGGCGCACTACTACTGCTTCAATCTACAAATCTACGACAGCATTCATGAAGCTACACTTCCCTAAGAAAGAGAAAAATCTAAATTCTACTAGGGACAGGCGCACTACTACTGCTTCAATCTACAAGTATACGACAGCATTCATGAAGCTACACTTCTCTAAGAAAGAGAAAAATCTAAATTCTACTAGGATCAGACGAACTACTACTGCCTATATCTACAAGTCTACGAGAGCATTCATGAAGCTACACTTCTCTAAGAAAGAGAAAAATCTAAATTCTACTAGGATCAGACGAACTACTACTGCCTATATCTACAAGTCTACGAGAGCATTCATGAAGCTACACTTCTCTAAGAAAGAGAAAAATCTAAATTCTAATAGGGACAGGCGCACTACTACTGCCACCATCTACAAATATACGACAGCATTCATGAAGCTACATTTCCCTAAGAAAGAGAAATGTCTAAATTCTAATAGGGACAGGCGCACTACTACTGCCTATATCTACAAGTCTACGACAGCATTCATGAAGCTACATTTCTCCAAGAAAGAGAAATGTCTAAATTCTACTAGGATCAGACGAACTACTACTGCCTATATCTACAAGTCTACGAGAGCATTCATGAAGCTACACTTCTCTAAGAAAGAGAAATGTCTAAATTCTAATAGGGACAGGCGCACTACTACTGCCTATATCTACAAGTCTACGAGAGCATTCATGAAGCTACACTTCTCTAAGAAAGAGAAATGTCTAAATTCTAATAGGGACAGGCGCACTACTACTGCCTATATCTGCAAGGCTACGACAGCATTCATGAAGCAACATTTCTCTAAGAAAGAGAAATGTCTAAATTCTACTAGGATCAGACGAACTACTACTGCCTATATCTACAAGTCTACGAGAGCATTCATGAAGCTACACTTCTCTAAGAAAGAGAAATGTCTAAATTCTAATAGGGACAGGCGCACTACTACTGCCTATATCTACAAGTCAACGACAGCATTCATGAAGCAACATTTCTCTAAGAAAGAGAAATGTCTAAATTCTACTAGGATCAGACGCACTACTACTGCCTATATCTACAAGTCTACGAGAGCATTCATGAAGCTACACTTCTCTAAGAAAGAGAAATGTCTAAATTCTAATAGGGACAGGCGCACTACTACTGCCTATATCTACAAGTCAACGACAGCATTCATGAAGCAACATTTCTCTAAGAAAGAGAAATGTCTAAATTCTACTAGGATCAGACGCACTACGACTGCCTATATCTACAAGTCTACGAGAGCATTCATGAAGCTACACTTCTCTAAGAAAGAGAAATGTCTAAATTCTAATAGGGACAGGCGCACTACTACTGCCTATATCTACAAGTCAACGACAGCATTCATGAAGCAACATTTCTCTAAGAAAGAGAAATGTCTAAATTCTACTAGGATCAGACGCACTACTGTTGCCTCAATCTACAAGTCTACGACAGCCGATTCGATCGATGCCCCGATGTCCTCACCAGAATATCCGATACAAATTCGTTTATCTAAAGCCAGTCGACAAACAGCTCGGATATTATTGAACGTGGCGTACACAAACAAACACACAAAAACAATAAGAAAAATACGCAAGTAAGCAAACAGGCAATCAAAAGTGATTTCACTGCGCGTCAGCTGAATACTGGAAGAGGATATTAATGGCGCTGATAAACATTTGGCACCTTGCTCAAACCAGCGCGTAGGAGCTGATACAATGATGAACATAGGGTCAAATCTGTGACTCAAATCAGCGATCGCCTGTTGATGGTAATGCAGAAGACTGTGACGGTGATGATAAACATCGATAATGTTGATAACGGTGCGGGTTGAATACATATATGAATATAGTAGTAGTAGTAGTAGTAGTAGTAGTAGTAGTAGTAGTAGTAGTGGTAGTGCTAGTGGTAGTGGTAGTAGTGGTAGTGGTAGTAGTAGTATTTACGTCGCACCCAGCAGTATTCCAGCTAAATAGTCGAGTCTTGACCAGACAATCCAGTGATCAACAGCATGAGCATCGATCTGCGCAATTGGGATACGATGTGACAACCAAGTCAGTGAGCCTGACCACTCGATCCCGGTAGTCTCCTCTTACGACAATAGCAGTAGCAGCAGTAGTAGTAGTAGTAGTAGCAGCAGCAGCAGCAGCAGTAGTAGTAGTACTTGTATTGTACTAGTACTACTAGTAGCAGTAAGGGTAGTAGTAGCAGTAGTCTCCAGAGTGCCATTGTTTTGTTAGCCAGATAGGTTCAGATGCAAAAGGGTTCACATATACCGGTCCGAAGCTCTATCGTGATGTTCATCTCCTTACGATTAGTTTCTTATAAATCGATCAACATAATCGTAACTCAGCGATACGTTCAAAACTTGAAACGTTCACAATCGGATAATATAAGATAACTTCTCCATAAATCGTAAAGAACAACGAAGAACGAGGCGTGGTCAAATTCACGATAAAGGTTTGTTCTGCCATGACGTCATTTGTGGAAATTCGAACATACGCCCGCAACTCGATGGCGTCGTAAACTGGATAAAGCTATTTTCGATTGGGTAGTAAGTCGTTCCCTCTAAACGTGTCTGGGCAACGCAGAAACACACATTGGCCGAACGATCTCATCCAATGGTGGGGGAGATTTAGCAATCGGTAATGGAAGAAAACTTACAGATATGGCCACTAGTTGGTGACGTGCTTGTGAGAATGTTCAGAAAATTCCAAACCTAACCCCCTATTCATAAAATGCGAGTGTCGTGGTTTATTCTCAAGAAAGTGTTTTATTGTACGATAAACAGCTCTCTCGCGTCGTTTATTTCTTGAGTATTCTCCCGTATATATTCAGTGTATGAAATAAGGACCACCCGACCGCCCGAGAATGGCTAGAATTCTGACGTACGGTCTAAATTTACAGCTAACCAGTCCGATAGTCTGGTAAAACTTTTAGATGACATGTTCCAATACATCTGAGTAATTTTCTTTGGATTGTCTGGTCTGGTTAAATCCATTTTAGGCTGGTAACATTTTGAAGTTACCAGCGCTGATGTCTGCCTGGATTTTTGGCTTATTTCATACACTGATTTATCCATGTTTTCATTCTTGTACCTTTCGTCATTCAACTAGAGAAAGCCTTTCAGAACACACCCAACATAACATACACGGAAACTGTCGAGAGCAGCCGACTGAGAGTGGCAATGATAATCTAGTACCGACGTCAATGTTTGATGAATATGCGTTGTTTCAATATCAACAATGCAGAAGTCGATGTCAATTTGCAATAATACAAAACATAAGTTTGCAAGTTAGATTTGAATAACGACTTTATCCCTCTCAACTGTATTCATAAGTTTAGGGGCGGTGGGGGTAGTTTGGTGGCTAAAGCGTTCGCTCGTCACGCAGGAGACCTGGGTTCGTTTCCCCACATGGGTACTTTGTGTGAAGTCCAGTTCAGGGTTGATCAGTTCTACAACTAGTTTTTTACAAACAATTGAATGCGTAAATATATATTGCAACTGTCTTCGATCTCAAAACAGCATTGACATTGACTGAATAAGCGGCAATAGGTTTCCTGGCGAATGGATTGAATGAACGCACATTCATTGTTAAACAAGCACACTCGTCCATCAAGCCACCCCCCACCAGACCTCCCACCCCGACCCCCACCACAGATATCGATCACCAAGCGTAACCTATACAGCTAATTGCGTTTACAGGTTTTCCAATAAGTCGATACAAAACACATCGATCTCGGATCCCGTTCGGTAATCTGATCCCCATTTTCCGACATAGAACGATTACCTGACGTCATCGCGATAGCGGAGATCGGTTGACGTTGTTTGTTCGTTGCTGATTACTAAACCATGGAATACCACAAGAGGCATTGTCGCATTGTCAGGGTTTGGGTAATTTTGATTCTTTGGGCTTGTCTTTGTAAGGGCGACGACGCGACGATGTCCCTTCCAGCATTCCATACTGACGAGTTATCACTGCACGGACCAGAGTTTCCATATCAATGTGTTTACGCTATAGATTTAGACTGCCTCCGTGGTGTAGTGGTTAGAGCGTCCGCCAGGGAGAGAGGAAGTTAAAATATGGTACTTGTTGGTCCCTGCCTGGCGCTCGGCATTAATGGGTACAACAAGGACTGGTCGGCTCGGAGTCAGTATAATGTGTCTGAGTGGGGTATTCATGCTTCACTGCGGCATGGTATCTCAGTGGGCTAGCACTATAAAACCAGCTTCAGTCTGGGCTAGTACAAACAGCCGCACATACACATACACAGGCATGCACGTCGTCATATGAGCGAAATATTCTCAAGTACGACGTTAAACCCAATTTCACCTCACCTCACACTATAGATTTAAACATTTCTTCCTTAACCGTGAGTGTAGTTTTACGCCGCATTCCGCAATATTTCAGCTCTATGGCGGTGGGCTGTAAATAATAGAGTCTGGACCAGACAACACAGTGATCAAGAGCATGAAGTCCAATTCTAACCCGGATCTTCACGGGTATGAAATGACGTAAGTGCAACTGAAGACTGGAACTCGAGCCCACCTGTGACCGGGTGTGAAAACCTGGGAGTCAACTTTGTGTGCAGACTCTTTCAGTGTTGTCACAACCCCTAGTGTACAGTACACAACCCTGTGCACTTATAGTCTGTTTGTAGTGAAAACGTACCGAAGAATTTCACTTGAAACAAAAAAAGTAAATCGAATAAAATGAAAATAAGATTGCGAATCCCCATACGTTTACCTTGCCCATTGAACATTTAAATCTCAGAATTTTATTCAACTTAGGATAAAAGTTGTTTAACAAACGATCATCATTTCAAATCGCTATTATTGGTTTGTATTACAAGGGTGTGTGCACATTAAATGAAACACCAAGAACAAGTAGGGTACGGTTGGTCTAAGTTAACGCTCATATCACGTACCGCACGTACTTTGTTTCACTGTTCCAACTACTGCGTTTACCCCCCTGTAATACAAATGAATAATATCGATTTCAATCTATGATCGTTAGTTAAACGACTTTTATCCTAAGATGAATAAAATTCTGAGATTTAAATGTTCAATTGTCAAGGTAAACTTATGGGGATTCGCAATCTTCATTTCACTATATTTTATGTACTTTTTTTGTTTAAAGTGAAATTCATCGGTACGTTTTCACTGCAAACAGACTATAAAAAACCCCCAAGAATCCGTTGGTATATGACCAGATGGTGGCCACATGAATACGCGCAAACACCTAGTTGCGGGTACAGCAACGTGCAGTAAACTTGGACAAAGTACTGTGAACATGGATCCCAGTCCACCAAGCTATGAATAGGTTGCTCGCAAGAATGGGAAAGACGCAATAACTCGGTGCGCCTGGTGGCTGCAAGAGTTGTATGATCCCCAGGGAGTTGAGATTGATAATATGATGTGCCGTCGAGTTTGACATCCAATGATCGAGGAAACAAATACCAGCGCCTTGAGCATGTACTAGTTGCGTGGATATGTGCGCTATATTAATATCCTATGATAATAAATACAAGCGCCTTGAGCATGTACTAGTTGCGTGGATATGTGCGCTATATAAATATCCTATAATAATAACTCAATAGCTTAAAGATAACTTATGACAGCTTTCAATCGTGGCTTTTTCCTACTTCCGTACAGTCGGCAAACGTGTGACTTTCATATGTCGTTGACACCGCATATGATTGTCACAACTTTCACGTGCATTCTGTTATATATGTATTTTCCTTTCCATAATGGACCGCCTCCGTGGTGTAGTGGTTAGAGTGTCCGCCCGGAGAAGGTCGCGGGTTTGATCCCCGACCGCGTCATACTAAAAGACGTTAAAATATGGTACTTGTTGGTCCCTGCCTGGCGCTCGGCATTAATGGGTACAACAAGGCCTGGCCGGCTCGGAGTCAGTAAAATGTGTCTGAGTGGGGTATTCATACTTCACTGCGGCATGGTATCTCAGTGGGCTAACACTATAAAACCAGCTTAAGTCTGGGCTAGTACAAGCAGCCGCACATACACATACACACGCATGCACGCAATATTCTCAAGCATGACGTTAAACCCAATTTCACCTCACCTCACCTTTCCATAATGTAGCAGGACATGGCGCGTCGTCCCAAAGATGGCATCATCACTTGACTGGCTAAAAATCTTTGGTCACGTGGGCAAGGCCCCTACTTCGGATCAGAAGGTCAGTGGTCAGTGTGCGAAATAGCCACTGACCCGCTAGGAAGTATCCAGTAAATCTCCAACGTCACTGGCCCGACTGGCCAATGAATTTTCATGGGGTCATTTTGTAAATATAATACTCTCTCCGACTTGTTAAGTTAGAATATATTTTTAAATCATGCAAGATTATGGCCTGATAAAAATGTCCATCATATTAGCAGCTTAATGATGAAACCCGTGTCATGCCGATAATATCACATTCTCATCTATTTTTGTCATCTGTTGCTTAATTTCAACATTCAAATTTCGGGCAAGTGAATTATTTTGTGGACTAATAACTTTGAGGCATAGATAGCCCGACTGCCTAGCAAAATTTGGAAACTATTTCGCACACTGACAGTGGTTCGAATCATTCCACGGGACTCGGTACTTTTATGGACGCCTCAATGACATTTCAGGCAGTCCTAAATTGATTGTATATTTAATGTCCATTGAAACTCTCGTGAAAACGAAGTGTGCAACCCCCTCCCCACCCCTCTTCTAAAGAGTGTGCACCCGCAATAGCCCCACCCCCCCCTTCTCAAAAGCTGCATCCGTCCCTTATGTATAAATCATGTCACAAAAGTGTGTACTTGTATCATATATGTCATACAGCAAGCCTCATGTACTCTTGTGTGCTACGTCACGGCTTGTTGTGCACAATGTTTCGGTGGACGGAGAACTGCGCTGCTTGCTTACAAACCCGTGTCTGTTCACGGTTCAGTGACGATCGACATTTAGAGTGACGATCGACATTTACAGTAACGCATTGTTAAACACACTGCCTCAGATAACGAACACCTGAGTGACAATTGCTGTAATAGTATTGCATCTTTCTTGAGTTAAAAAACCCCATTTTTTCATTATTTTCTTTTTCTCATTTTCTCAACAATTTCATTTCTTTTCTAGGACGAATGTGTTAAATGCTAAGTTTATAAAGTATCTTAATCATCTTTTACTTTCTCAGACAGCCACACAAACTCATAAACATACTGAAACAATTCTTCTCTAGTGCAGATAACCCATGTCTTGTTGGTTCAACAACAGCATAATCTAACAGTTTTGCGTACGAAATGAATTCACCTTGTTTGTCCTCAAATTGGAAACAGGTGGGGCCCGAGGTATAAGGGAGCTAACTCAAAATTCTGGTCCGTATGGAGTTAACTCCCTTAGACGACACCAAAACCGTGTTACCTGTCAATAATACACGCAACCCTTCAAACTGGATTTAGGAACGACAAATATTTGAACATGCTTGGATGATAAACGAAGCATGGTTTGAGACAAGCAAAGGTTTGTTTAATTTGTTTCAGAAAGCTGTCCCCTGTCACAAGTAAATATGTCGTCTGAACTGTTCTTGGTAATAGTAAATATCCGGCTTGAGAATACCCTTGAATCTGCAACTGTACCGCTGTACACATGAGATCGGGTTTCACGTGTACAACAGCTGACAATATACGATGTTGAACTTGGTTATATAACCTGAAATTTCTGCATTTTTGCGAGTGTCTTCTCGAAATGAAGGTAATAATTTTCATTTGTGTTATTAACCCACAATTTGTTCAGCAGCAGAGTATTGGGCAATACGTCAATAGACACAGGCTCCCATTCCGGAAACGCAATAGGCTTTTTTAATTTAATGTTGCATTTCGTTTTAACTTAACGTCTGCAGTCATATAACCCATATTGTAGATACACATTGTTTTAAATTGAACAATGATAAGGTAAAGACTTTTTTAAATGGTATTTTGCATTATTACTTTCTATATTCATGATATTCATTTTCCATTCAGAGCAATGCATAGATTTTTGTTCATTGACTATTGTTTATGTAGATGGAAAAGGATGATGCATGTAAGCTATTGTGTAAATTTATGTACTGGAGTGTGAATAGAAACCTTGGCATATGATATGTAACAGCAATTAGACTGGGAACGAGTAATTAATATGAATTCACACTGTTGTGTTGTTTATCTCGTTTTATCAGCTGTTTATGATAAACGAATCTGCCATATGTTACCACTGTCACTTTACTGTTGAAAAATATTTTTTACCTGGAGGCTACATTTATACTGATAGAAATTGTCATTTGAGAGATTGCTATTTATTTACTGGTCGCGGACCACTGATCTTGGGTAATTTCCCTAAGTATTGTCATTTGAGAGATGTTCATGCTGCTGAAATATTGCTAAATCCAGCATTGAACAAAAACACAAACATATAAGAATTGTTTATGATGGCTTTGTATTTTTGATGCATTTCATTATTTTTCATAACTGGAGAGTGGTTATAGACAATCAATCATAATCATTCTTGAACCAACATCATAATTAATTCACATTTGGAACAGATTGAACTGTTTCTTATAAATATTTTGACTAATGAATAATGAATAATTTCTTAAAAACATATCACCAGTGTGATTTGACCTGCATCATTAAATTTGAGGAATTCTAATTATTGAGAATGCAAAATGTTCAGTTGTCAGTCTCACAGCCCCAGTAACCGCACTGTTTTCCCTTTTGCCCAGCTGCAGCATTAAGCCCTAAATGAACATGATGAAGCAAGTCTAGATTTTCTCAGGTTCAGAATCTCCCATCTCGGTGGGGCTCATTTTCAATTTAAAAGGAATTATTTGTTGCTATAAAAATGATATATTCAGAGACTAAGCATTAGTCTAAGTGTTCTGGTATATTTTAAAAATATTTTCCAACATTTTGTCACAGTGTAAATGCAGGGATGTGTTTTAAGTAGGGGAATGTCCTTATAATTCCCCATTGTTTAAAAAACATCAACCTTGACCCCAAGCCCCAGCTTCATTATGTTTTAGGGAGTAGAACTAGAACTAAAAAATGTCCCAAGATATTATTCTGTATATCTCGATAGGGTGAAATTTTCTTTGTTAATGAGTACTGATGACAATGTTCTTATCCGTAAGTTGTCAACCTTTATCTATCAAGCATTGTCTCTAAGAAATAAACATAATAATTCATAGAATGTATGTACTCATATTGTTATTTGTTACGATATGGTATGATGGTGCGATATGATATGATATGATATGATACATGGTGTGATATGACATGATGTAATATGGGGTGTTATGAGATGATGTGATACGACAAAGTATGTGTAATGCGATGTCATATGATGTGATACATTTTGATGCGATATGACATATTGTGATTTGACTATTTTTATTCTTTTCTATGATATTGTGTACTATGTTCTTGTATACTATGGGCCTGTGGCCTTCAGTATGAATAAAGATTGATTGAACTAGAAGGATGCTCAAACCTAAATTCCCCTCTACTATTATCAGAGTCCTGTTACCACATTTGGTGTACAGTGTTTGCCACTGTTTGGGTTTGGCTTTGTGGTCAGTGGTCAGTGTGCGAAATAGCCACTGACCCGCTAGTAAGTATCCAGTAAATCTCCAACGTCACTGGCCCGACTGGCCAGTGAATTTTCATGGGGTCTGGAACAAGTTTTTATGGATAACAACTTCTTTATTTGGTGAGTGCGACGTTTCGATACAGATTCTTGTACCGTTGTCAAGCAAGAGTGACAACGGTACAAGAATCTGTATCGAAACGTCGCACTCACCAAATAAAGAAGTTGTTATCCATAAAAACTTGTTCCATATTGTACGTCTCAACTTCTAAAATGCCACTCAAACAAGTTTTCATGGGGTCATTTTGTAAATATGGCTTTGGCTTTTTTTGGATTTCACAGGATATTGGAGATATTGATGGTTTCATTTCTGTTTTTAAGCAAAGGTTGTCTGATAATCTTTCACAAGATGGGTACTCATCCCTACATAATACAACCAAGTGTTCTAATTATATACTTTTCAAGTCCCTCCTGAATGTTGAAACTTATCTCAGTTTAGATATTGCCCCATATTTAAAAATTATTTAACAAAATTTAGATGCGGTAAATTTAAACTTAGTTCTGAGACCGGTAGATATAACAATGTCCCTTATTATTCAAGATTCTGTCCTTTTTGCTACAAAAATAATCGTAATTTAATTGAAGATGAAATACATGTTTTACTTTATTGTAAAGCCTACCTAGATATAAGGAATAAGTTTCGGGGGTAAATATTTGAAACATCCTATTTCACAACACAATTTTATAAACATAATGACTTCAACAAACATAAATGTTATAAATAATTTATGCCTATTTTCATATAATGTTGGGAAAATAAGAGATTCTGATGTTTTTATGTAAAACGCATGTAACTTCTTATCATACTTATGAATGTATTTTGGGCCATAGGCCTATTACTGAATAAGATGTCTTTTTTTCATTCTGTCTGTCTGTCTGTCTGTCTGGCCTAGGCATAAACATTTAGGAGTCATCATGACTCCCTGATGTGTGAAGCCCATTTCTGGTGTCCCCGGCCGTGATGTTGCTGGAATATTGCTAAAAGCGGCGTAAAACCAAACTCAGTCAGTCAGTCAGTCAGTCATGACTCCCTGGTGTCATGGGAGGGACATGTTTTTGGGAGTCAACTTCAGTTTGGAACTTTCATCAAGACATCAACTGTGTTTAATAATGGCAAAAAATCCAAGGTAAGGCAGGTCAGGTATTTAACCAGCACTGAGCAGTTAACTGGCAAACATTAAACTAAGTAGTTTTAAACAACACCAAATTACAATATGTACTCAAACTGAACTAAGGGCCCAGTAGCATTGCGTCAATAATGGCACAAGCTTCTAAATTCACTGCGTATTTGAGATAATTTGTGCATCAAATACGCAGGTTTTCTGTGTCATGGCAAACACTGGGTGTATCAGGTGTTCTGCCGACTCAGCATCTTTGCTGGATTCTTGCATTAATTGAATCAGCGAATAATATTTACACTCAGTGGGACATCAGGCGCATTCATGTAGGTTGGTATGTGGAGAGTCAATAACTGTATCAAAAAAATATTTTGATATATAGACAGCTGCTTCAGTTATTGACTGAAAGTGTCCTGAATATTTTTGCATTCTGCATCTTAATATACTGTTGGCGATTTTCATTTGGCTGAGAGTCACAAATGGTCCTATTAAAATCGAGCTTATTTTTGCTAAAATTGTAATCATCGTCATGATTCCCAAAACGCAAAGTTATTTCTTCAAAAAACATCTTTGACATTATTGGGTAGTTGGGTTTTACCCCTGCTAACAATTTTACAATATTCCAGCAATATCACACATGGTACCCATGTGGGGATCACCATGAAATAGGGCTTCACACATGGTACCCATGTTGTTTGACATCACAAGAACTGAATGAGCAATCATAGTTTTTTATAAAAAGGTCAAAGGTGATTTTGCTTGAAAGAAAAAAGCTACATCAAGTAATGCCTTCAATAAAGCATGTTGAATATGCAGATCGCCTTTGAAATTCGCTTGCATCCCTAAGAAAGTTATCGCCAGGTGCATTGTTCAGGTGCCCTTGGTTTGGTACCTCCTGATCTCTCTTTCACATTGGGATAATGCAGAAGAGCTGCAGTTTTGGGTGCACAGCCTTTCACACTGGGTAATGCAGAAGGCTGCAGTGTTGGGGAGCCTTCATATTCTCCGTAAAGTCTTGGTGGGTTCCACTTGGCAGATTTTCTTGGGAGAAGTCCCATTCGTTGTCGTGGCTGCGTGCAGAGGGGGCAAGGGCCCTGAGCTGATGATGAGCCTTACGAGCCTGACTGTGCCAGGATCACCAGAACCCTCTCTGCTGCATTTTTCATCTTAATCTGTTAAAAAATAATAATGATGGATTTGTATAGTGTCTACTTTCCACATGCGATGTGCAGCAGTGCTGATTATTATTGCCTCGGATAACCCCAGCCCCTTGTGAGGCGCTAGAAGGTTAATAGTCACATGACTTATCTCACCGGGTACCCATTTCCTGCAGGGTGAGCAGGGGCAATTTTGAATAAACTCACTTGCCTAAGGTGAGACCACATGTATCACATGTGCTTCGTTGTGGGGCAGGACGGAAGTCCTAGAAACTCTCAGGAGTCTGCCAAACACAGTCACCCATCCCCAAAGTCTCCACACCCAACATTGCACGGTACTGGTCTCTTGTTGTGCTCTTAGTTTCTCTTTCTTCGATCACAGGAAACACTTGCCACTTGCATTGGTTTATGATTTTATGAGGTGACTAAAGGGATGGGATGGTCAGGCTTGCTGACTTGGCTGACACATCTCATTGTATCCCAATTGCGTAGATCGATCCTCATGCTGTTGATCACTGGATTGTCTGGTCCAGACTTGAATATTTACAGACCACCGCCATATAACTTGAATATTGCTGAGTGCGGTGTTAAACAACAATCAAACACCCGGAATAGGTGGGAAAACTGGGTAAGATAGTAAAACTGGGTAAGATAGTAAAACTGTAAAAGAGTAAAACTGGGTAAGATAGTAAAACTGGGAAAGACAGTAAAACTGGGTAAAATAGTAAAACTGGGTAAGATAGTAAAACTGGGTAAGATAGGAAAGATAGTAAAACTGGGAAATAGTAAAACTGGGTAAAATAGGAAAGTAAAACTGGGAAATAGTAAAACTGGGTAAGATAGTAAAACTGGGAAAGATAGTAAAACTGGGTAAGATAGTAAAACTCGGAAAGAGTAAAACTGTGTAAGATAGTAAAACTGGGTAAGATAGGAAAGATAGTAAAACTGGGTAAGATAGTAAAACTGGGAAAGATAATAAAACTGGAAAAGAGTAAAACTGGGTAAGATAGTAAAACTGGGAAAGTAAAATTGGGTAAGATAGTAAAATTGGGAAAGACAGTAAAACTGGGTAGGCAGATGGGTAAGATAGTAAAACTGGGTAAGATAAAATTTTTCTACTTGGTTGCAGCATAACTCAGAAAATATCAGCCTTGTATAAATCATAAGATTGAAATCTCACTTGACATGCTCAATGACAAAGCTGAGTTCAAATTGTAGAACAAGAACCTTGAAGATATGTACCGGTACTATGACAGTGATCACCTACAAACTGTATAGGCCATAAATAGGATATCACGTTTCCGCAATGTGTTACATGTGAGAAAGATGCTATGCAAAACGTCTGGATCAATAACATGTTGAGGTTTTTCTGCTTAAATACACCTGGGGCCCGTTTCACAAAGCGACTGTAGCGCGCTAAGGTGATCATAAGTCCTATACTTTGGCACTGGCTAAAGTCAGTCCTTGTGGATTGTGGATTAGGGCCTAGTCTGTCTCACAGTCCCTGAACCACATTATTTTCCCTACTATCAAGCAATGCTAAAGCCCTAAATTAAGCAAGTCTAGATTTCCACAGGTTCTGAATCTCCCATCTCACTTGTTTGTTATTTAATTAGGATTAATTAAGAAGGAATTAATTAGGAAGTACTCACTGTTATGGCTAAACACTACTGATAACGGATTATAGTTTCGAATCAAAACATACTGAGAATCCAATGGGGGTTTTGTGTAATCACGTGACTAGCATGTGATTGTTGAATTGTTTCTAAAGAGTTTGGCGTTCCACAGAACACACTTTCCACATGGATAAAGAATTCTGATAAAATTAAGAAGCGTTTGAGAGCTCATCCTTCTCCCCAGTTAGAAAATGTATGCGCACAGCTAAGTTTGATGATGTAGACAACACAGTATTGAAATGGTTAATGACAGTTAGGGATAACAACATTAATGTATCGGGGCATATGATTATTGCTAAGGCAGAAGAATAAATATAAATAAATGTATAAATAAATATACATGAAATCTACTTTTTTCTTTCATAGTGATATGTGATGATATTCACTGGTCGGATGTCTCGAAGTTCGGATAACTTGATATTTTTTCTTGGTCCAATGAATATGGAGACAAGGGTGCTCGATTGTATTCAGAGACATAGCGTTAGTCTAGATCAGGGCCCTGCATCTCCAGTTTTACCTTCTTCTCAATTTCTGTCAGTGTGACCCAAAATGTTTATGCTGAAGGGCTCTTGTCCTAAATTGTTCAGTTTCTTGACAGAACATTAGTGTAAGTGTTTAGTCCTGCAGAGTGTCAACAAAGATTGCATGTCTACAGATCCTCCTTGAGGAACCTCTATTGTCTATCAGTCGGGTAATGCAATTATTTTTGTGTGAGGGGGTAGCCTAATGGTCAAAGTGTCTGCTTGTCACTCTGAAGACCTGGGTTCGATTCCCCATATGGGTACATTGTGTGAAGCCCATTTCTGGTGTCCCCTGCTGTAAAACCATGCTCACTCGCTCACTATTTCATAGGGCTGCAACGATTCACCCAGACCTCGATTCTATTCGATTTTCAATATTGGACCCTCGATTCGATCATTTTCATTTCGATTTATTCATACAAGTAAAAACATCAGATTTCATTTAACTCTCAGAATCGGCTTTTTTAGCGTGAAATCTTTCAACTTGGCGATGTCTACTAACAACAATTCTCATTGGATTATTAGCCCAGCTTCAACCAATCACATTTTGCCTTATTTCAGTGCTTGAAACTGCTCGAGTTGGAGTCAAAATTACATTGTCGCTGTGTGGAAATAATTTGAATAGATGTTCAAATATCGAATTGAAATAGTGATAATGGTTATCGAAAACTAAGGTGTCAGTATTGATTTTCGATGAATCGAACCGAATCGTTGCAGCCCTACTTTTTCGTATATATTTCTGAATTATATGTAGGTATCAGTACCATACTTGCTTTGATTTTGGTCAAATATGGGGTATGGCAAGTGGTTAAAGTGTCAGCTTCGTCATGTCTATGACCTGGGTTTGAATCCCCATTTGGGTTTAATGTGTTAAGCCCATTTCTGGTATCTAGGACATAGCTGTAATACTGACAAAAGCTACTTAAGACCATACTCACTCATATCTTGAAGACACCTGTTTTGTCACTGACCGAAAAAAACCTCTATCTTAGGAACCAGAGTATTTGTAGTTGTACCTGCATAAACATGCCTAGCTTTTGTCTGTCTCACACATTGTTTTCCTGTTCGCACTAACTTTCTGCAATGCTAATTCCCAAAGTGCAGTGTGCGAAATAGCCACTGGCCCATGGCTAATAAAAATCCAGTCAGGCCAGTAAATCTCTACAGTCACTGGCCCAACTAGCTAGTGAATTTTCATGGGGGTCATTTTGTAAATATATCACTCTGTCCGACTTATTACGTTATAATACATTATGCAAGATTATGGCCTGATAAAAATGTTCATATTAGCAGCTTAACGATGAAACCCGTGTCATGCTGACAATATCGTATTCTCATCTATTTTTGTAATCTTTTGCTTAGTTTCTACATTTAAATTTCAGGCTGGTGAATTATTTTGTGGGCTAGTAACTTTAGGCATAGCTAGCCCGACTGGCTAGCAAAATTTGGAAACTATTTCACATGCTGAAAATGTAGTAAGTCTCTATTTCAGATTCTGAATCTCATGTCTCACTGGTGCTTCTTTTCAATTTATAAGGAATTATTTCTTTCTGTCAAAATTTCATATATTCAGAGACTTTGTGTTAGTCTAGCCTAGGTTGTGTTGTGTTGTATTGTTTGTGTTATTAGGTGACCAGATTGTCTGTATCTCGCTACTTATGGTGCACCAGATGTTTCATTATATAGACCAAGCTGGTGGAGATATCATTTGACCCTGTTGGTTACCTCTGTTGGAATATACTGGTGCTAATTCAAAATTACTGAGCAGGTATATTCAGGGTTCGAAATATTCCATATATTAGGGTGCCATGTCACGGTAAATATTGAAATGGCACAGATAAAATATGTTCTCAGTGCCCTTGTGGCATGCCTAATTCTTTAGGGACATACCTCACCTTTAGACACTTAATCCCCAAAACAAAACACTTACGCAAATGCCAAACAAGCAAAAACATTTATTGACTTTACCGCCCAGGAAATCACTGGAATTATGATGGAGGATGTAAAGAAATCTGGTTGTTTTTCCATTAAGTGTGTTGGGAGTACTGATAGTTCGGTTATTGAAGAGGAAATAGAGTATGTTAGATATATTGAACAAGATAACCTGTCACACAATTCTTAGCTATTAAAGGTGCTCGGAAAGCAGAACAAATGAAGCTTAAGAAAATCATCTTAAACAGATTAGACATATCAGTGATAACAGAAGACAGATTACATATCAGTGATAACAGAAAACAGGTTACATAAATGTAACCTGTTTTCTCTTATCACTGATATGTCTAATCTGTTTAAGATGGTTTTCTTAAGCTTCATTTGTTGTTTACTAACAATAAATTTCAAATTATCATCATTGTTGCCACAGTCATCTATTCTAAAAACATGTGGGCACACTTGATTTCTGAAAGGCACATTTAAAATATTTGCCTGGTGCCATAAGGCACACTTAGAAAAAAAGTATTTCTATCCCTGATATTATTTAACTTAACCAAGCAACTTTGTGTATTTTGATACTTAAGGCCGCACTCAATCAAGTCTTTAGCAAATGCTTGACTGAAATAAAATTTATAAAAACACAAGAATAAGACTGAAGACAAAAATTACAGGCTAACATTTTATCAGGTCTTCATATGGAACTGAGTTTTTATGGATGTCAACTTCGTTATTGTGTTTCGAGGATATACTTTCTCCTGCATATGGTGAATGAAGGAGTAAGTCACTGGGTCATGCGATGAACGATTAAGTATATACACCGAAATATTGTGTTCATCTTAATAAGGGCGGTGGGGTAGCCTAGTGGTTAAAGCGTTGGCTCATCACACCGAAGACCCGGGTTCGAATCCCCACATGGGTACAATGAGTGAAGCCCATTACTGGTGTCCCCCGCCATGATATTGCTTGAATATTGCTAAAAGCGCGTAAAACCAAACTCACTCAGTCCTCTTAATAAAGAAGTTGACATCCATAAAACTATCTTCCCTAAATCATTACCCTAAAGGGTCACCCAAATGAAGAATCTTCTGATGGATTTAAAATTTGTCCGTTTCTTGCACAATTTTAAAGGCACGATTTGACACCACACTTCTCTAAAAATAAATAATGCAATTCTCTTAATTATACTAACAATCAGCTCTCAGGGAAGCTACCATATACTTTATTCCCCCCAAAATTACATATTTCGATAACAACATTAAATTAAAAAGTTTGAATAAATTAATGCAATGTTGCATTAAATCGACGCTCGCGCCGACCGAACATTATTTCAAGCGAATCATAGAGTTACGTCCCTTGGAGCTCACTTTCTGAATATCCTTTACCTTTAGGGACAGAACTGAGTCCTAGACAAAGTGATGCAAATGTCTGGTGCAAAAACATATATGTGCAACTTGTGATTGAAACCAGTTCGGCAAACACCGACAACACTACGTCCGACAGTTTTTGATGGACGGAGCAATTGTTTACATTCCATATATGGCAAGTGTTTCTCTGTTTGGAAGCTGTTCGCTTTGAAGTTTCAATTATCGATTTCAGGCAAGTCATAAGGGATGATAAGTCTTTTATTGCATCAAGTTGCTAAAGTGAGTGCATATGCCACAATATATATATAATAAAGGTGAAAATATTGTCGAAAATGTGTGAAATTGTGCAATAAGATGAAGTTGTTAATCAGCCTGCTTGCACTTCAATTTTTTTTAATCCAATTACAGGGATTTTCTGTATGCCCATCCATTTAACTTCTGTATCCACAATCCACAACATTAGAGGATGTGTTTAGTTGTCTACCTTTGATAAGTACTTAGGGGATAAATCCCAAATAGATTATTCATGATTGCAGAGCTACAGATTAGGTCATTGAGTTTTATCGTACAGATTAGGTCATTGAGTTTTATCTTACCTCACACATAAATGTCGCTTTCTGATTGGCTGAGCGTTCTTCTATTATTTTCAATGTACCCCGCTTACAAGCGAGTAACTTTTCAATGTACCCCGCTGTCAATGGCAACTCATTTGGTACTTCGTGGTAGTAATTCTTTATCTCGAATAACATTGAATCACGTATGATGTACGGAAATTACCAATGTTTTGCGAATGCAAATCGATGGAAGGGAGATAACTCTAAATCTGTTTTTCTTGTCAGCAAAATCTAGCGACGGCTACAAACAATTCAAAATTAACATTAAGGTGTTCGGTAAGATAAATACGTTGTTCACTGGTCCCTCGGGGCCCATGGGTTGATGTACCCTCGATATTTGTTTATGTTCCCCTCCCCCTTCGGGCTCAGGGAACATAAACAAACATCAAGGGTACATCAACCCATGCCCCCCCTTGTGACCAGTGAACAACTTATAATGTACTCGCTTGTGTTCATCTCAATTGGATATCCTAATTTTCCTTTGAGTAAACAAATATATTGTACTCACCTCACTGAGGCTCAATTGGGTATATTGCCCTTTACCATTAATTTTAAAAATATAATAAAGTTTAAATGTTAGTGTTTGTGATTTACATTTGATCTGTAATGTGAGAAACGATAAGAACGACTGCAAGTTCTCAAGGACATGTCCTGAAATAGAACCTCTCAATATACCTCAGTTGTTTTATCTGTCCATATGTACGCAAGCTAAGATAAGATTGGACATTTTTGTGTGTACGCATGTAAGATTGCATTTATTGAGTATTTACAAAAATTCAAGCGTACTTGTATGCAACAGACTTAATAGGAATTGAGTTTTCACATAAATATTTGCATAATTTATGCAAATACGCAGTTTATCTGTACCTCTGTGATTGAATCTCGTCTGCTTGATTGTATATGGTTTATGTTGCCTGACAGGATGCTTGTTTTACTAAACCATAGTTACCATGGTTACAGACATTACTTGTTATTTTGATTATCAATTAGGTCATTTTAAACACTTCATGTGTAAATGTTGTCCAATCTGTGATGTAATCAGCTTCAGTTTGCTTGAGTTATTGGCACGCTTGAAACAGATAATGTAGTTTGTCTAAGTACATATTAGCCCTGTACTGACTCTAAGGGTGGGTATTGCAGAGAATTTTCACATTGCGATATATTGCGATGCGAAAGCATGTATTGCAATATGTATTGCAATATATTGCATGAAGTATTTCTAAACAAAAACTACTTATGTCCAGTTAATGCTTGATTTATAGAGGAAAAACACAACAAAATCACTATGCTTGATTAAGCTTTAATAACAACTTTTAATCATGATAAAATATAAATGTAAATAATATTTGACACAAACAAAACAAGGAAATATCCGAAGATTTCCAAGTGTTACGAAGTTTTCCGAATGCAAGTCAAAATACCGGTTTTCGATCAGCGTATCGCAATACGTATCGTTTTCACGTCTGAACCGGTAAATACCAGTTATATTGAGCAGCCCTAACTGACTCCCCATGCTTGTTGTAAGAGGCGACTAACGGGATCGGGTGGTCAGGCTCCCTGACTTGGTTGACTCATGTCATCATATCCCAATTGCATAGATCGATGCTCATAATGTCAGTCACTGGATTGTCTGGTCCAGATCTGATTATTTACAGAAAGCAGCAATATAGCTGGAATATTGCTGAGTGCAGCATAAAACTAAACTCACTCACTACTATTAATTGCTTTTTGCATTACAAAAAATATCATTGAAATGTTTCAAAACAAGCAGTTATATGACATGTCTGTAATTTAATTCTTTGATATTAAACATTAAGTGTTCATGAATAACATATTTGTGTTTCTTACTGTATATTTGTGAAACATATTGTCTGCACCTCATGGTATATTCATTAAAGCTATACTGAACATACCTCTTAGTGATGTTAGTCAACAGTCTTTTAAAAAAATGATCTAATTTGTATCGCAGATTCAACATGAAATAATATTATGAACAAATCCTGAATCCGTTTATTTACCTATTTACATTTTAGCGTCACCCAGGCCCTATTTACACACTAACTGTTCATTGCCTGAAACCAGCGGACCTTGAACACATCCACCTGTTGTCCAGCCTGTTATTTTTACATCCATCAGTACGTCTAGTCTATGGGAACTCACCACAGTAATGAGTAAGGATAAACTGTATGGATGAACAGCTTGTCTATTTACAATGTGGAGGGACATTTCAGTGTAGATTCTATCACCTTTTTCAAGTCATGTACAGGGTTGTGTTGGGTGGTGGTGGTGGAATTGGGTTTAACGTCGTACTGGAGAATATTTCGCTCATATGACTACGTGCATGCGTGTGTATGTGTATGTGCGGCTGCTTGTACTAGCCCAGACTGGAGCTGGTTTTAGAGTGCTAGCCCACTGAGATACCATGCTGCAGTGAAGCATGAATACCCCACTCAGAGGGAATGGCACATAAGTGTCACATTAATCTAGTTCAAGAGAGAGTCACATTCATCTTGTGAAGGAGGGAGTGCCACATAAATCTAGGGAAAGAGGGAATGGCACATAAGTGCCACATAAATCTAAAAGAGAATGGCATATGACGTCATAAAAGGAAGGAGGGCCACATTGTGCCAGGGGAGGATGGGTGTCATATTGAAGCATGGGTGATGTTTTAGAGGGGAGCGGACAGGGAAATACATAAGCAGAAAGTAGTTTTACTTGCAAGTATAGTTGGTGCCCAAAACAAAAAGTAAAATATTTTATGACTATTAAAGCAAGGCATTCCAATACCTCTAAGCAACAAGTAGAACAGACATGCTTTTTCTGTAACATATCCGGGCCTGTTCATTGACTGTGGAACACAACATTATTTGTTGTAAAGAATCAACACAACAGAATGACAGAATATTAAATTCAAATTCATGTTTACTTCAAATGTTAAACTCAAGGTTAAGATGCTCCCAACGAGTCTCAATGTTATCAAGATTATACAACAGGTATCACATTGTCTATACGTGTTCGACTATGTCACTGTCATCGCTGATAGTACAACTGTTTCTTCCATGCATCACTCATGCACTCACAAAAGCTGATCAACCTTATAGCAGTGTTATCGTTGTACTTTGCAGAAGATAAGAGGAGGGATAGTTGGGTCGTCTTCCTGAGTTAGTCCTGCACTATCGACACCACAGCCATGGCAGAAAGCAGTAATTCTTACGACTTGGCCAAGACGGACTTGAATGAGAAAAATGAGAAGAACCAAACAGAGGACTCTTCCACAGCAGCATCTACGTATTTCAATGAACGGATACCCATCCCTGATGTTGGGAATGTAAGTACAGGATTTGCAGAGTCCTATGATTGCTTGTTTGGTTACTATGGTTACATCATCCCTAGATGAGCTGCTAGGTGTCATACTATGATAGGTCATATGTTTCATTTTTCCTGATGTCAGATTTTGAAGTGTTTAATTATTTTGAATGACAAGTTATTATCTTGTTCTACCAATCCTGCTTTTTAAAATGACATTTTAGGTATGTCCAATGTCCCCCGGTGGGGTGTCAGCAAGTTTGTACGTGAATTTTAGGGGTGGGGCCATTCACATTGTACTTGCTTCTCCATACAAACTAATTGAAGTAAGTAAACTTGCAACATCAACACATTAAGTGGTCTCCCATTTTCTGGTGTTGGGATTCATCGTTTAAAATCTGAATAAGATTCAGTCTTCAAAAACTTTCTAAAAATCAGTTGTTGTTCATTGGGAATAGATACTCTCCTTTTGGATGTAAGTTTATGGTGCATATTTTGGGAAACTTTATGGCATGTGTTTCCTTAATTGGCTAGATGTGGAAGCTCCATTTGAATTAGCCATTGACTTTGTTTGAATTCGCGATTTGAACATGTCTGAAATAATCATTTGAATTCATTTGAACCCATCTGAATTAACCATTTAAATGCATTTGAACCAATCTGAATTAACCATTTAAATGCATGTGAATCCATCTGAATTAACCATTTAAATGCATTTGAGCCCATCTGAATTAACCATTTAAATGCATTTGAACCCATCTGAATTAACCATTTAAATGCATGTGAATCCATCTGAATTAACCATTTAAATGCATTTGAACCCATCTGAATTAACCATTTAAATGCATTTGAATCCATCTGAATTAACCATTTAAATGCATTTGAATCCATCTGAAGTAACCATTTAAATGCATTTGAACCCATCTGAATTAACCATTTAAATGCATTTGAATCTTTTGAATTAGCCATTTGAATCCATCATTTGAATTCAATTAACTATTTGAATTCATTTGAGTCCATTTGAATTAGTCATTTGAGTCCATTGATTCAGCCATTTGAATCCCTCAAAATTAACCATTTGTGGTAATCATTTTATGGAGACCTCTGTTATCATGACTATAGCAAAAACAATTATCCCATAAGTGTTGAACCTTACAGTACTTTAGTCCTGATTGTCTGTCACTACTGACAGCTCGCACAGAAGACTATATTTAGACATAGGGTTTTCCAGAATTATACTGAGCACATGTTGGTTAATTCACAAAGTAAATTTAAAATATACCATACTCACAAATAGTGTCTGTTGGTGTAGCCAAGTGGTTTAAGAGTTTGCTCGTTTTGCCAAAACCCAATTTTGATTTCCAACATGGAAACAATGTGTGAAGCCTATTTCAGGTGTTCCTTGCTTTGATATCAGTGATATTAGATTATTAGTGGGGTACACATGCATTATACTGGATACCTGCCGGAAAGGTGAAAAAATATAAACCTGAGATGAAAATAACCATAACCCTAACCCTAACCCTGCTAGGTATCCGGTATAATGCATTCAAGCCATTAGTGGAATACTGATAAAGCAGTATGAAATCATATTCCCTCACAAATAATATCTTTACAGCCACGGTTCAGTTTCCGGAAACTATGGGCTTTCACTGGGCCAGGCTTTCTGATGAGCATAGCTTACCTGGATCCAGGGAATATAGAATCCGATCTGCAGTCTGGTGCCGTTGCTCAGTTCAAGGTCAGTAATCGTGTTCGAAATATAGCTGGTATTGGAGTCAACCCACAGATGACCCACTTACCTTGTTACCTTACAGAGTTTATCTATCGGATCACAGATCATGTGTATATAGTGTCCACAACATTTCTTGATAACTCGACCGCCTCCGTGATTAGAGCGTCCGCCAAGAGAGCAGAAGGTCGCGGGTTCGAACCCTGGCCACATCATCATGATCATACCAAAAGACATTAAAATATGGTATTTGTTGGTCCCAGCCTGGCGCTCCGCATTCATGGGTATAACAAGGACTGGTGGACCTCGGAGTCAGTATAATGTGTCTTAGTGGGGTATTCATGCTTCACTGCGGCATGGTATCACAGTGGGCTAGCACTATAAAACTAGTACAAACAGCCGCACATACACATGCACGCACATCGTCATATGAGTGAAATATTCTCAAGTACAACGTTGAACCCCATTTCACCTCGCTTCCTAATAACTCCTGCTACCTACTCCTCTGTCAACAGATGGCTAGTCCAGGTTGTGTAGTTAGGTGCTGAGACTTATTTTGCTCAAATATAACATGTGTGTCATGTGATGGGATTTGAAACATGGACATTTGATCCAAAGTTGGAAACCTTGTCCACGTAACCAAAGAGGTCAACTCGATCTGCCAGTAAACAGTTCATACCTTTTACAGGACCAGATTTCTCAACTTCAAAAATTGAAAAATATTGACATCGGATTCACATGTTCACTGATGACTCTTGAGGCGGTGGGGTAGCCTAGTTGTTATAGCATTTTCTTGTTACGCCAAAGGCCCGGGTTCGATTCCCCACATGGGTACAATGTGTGAAGCCCATTTCTGGTGTACCCTGCTGTGATATTGCTGGAGCATTGCAAAAAGTGGTGTAAAACCCCCTCCCTCCCTCTCACTCACTCACTCACTCACTCACTCACTCACTCACTCACTCCACTCACTCACTCACTCACTCACTCACTCCACTCACTCACTCACTCACTCCCTCCGCCACTCCACTCCACTTCACCACTCACTCACCACTTCACCCACTCACTCCACTCACTCACTCCACTTACTTCACCCACCCACCAGCAGTCTATTGCCAGACTCACTCTCTCCATGATCATTCCTGTGTTTGTGTTCCAGCTGCTATGGGTTCTACTGGCGTCCACCCTCCTGGGACTGATGTTGCAGCGTCTGTCTGCCCGCCTCGGAGTTGTCACGGGGATGCATCTAGCCGAGGTCTGTTACCGGCAGTACCCTAAGTCATCCCGTCTAATATTGTGGATCATGGTAGAGATAGCCATCATTGGCTCCGACATGCAAGAGGTCATCGGAACGTCCATTGCTATATATATATTATCAAATGGAAAGTAAGTAAACATGATGATGTTTGTAATTTAAAAAAATATACCTTGTTAGTGCAAGAGAAACTTGATGTTGTTTTATCTTGAAACATATACCACAGTAGTGCAAGAGAATACCCAGACTTGACTTTAATCGGAAACAGATTGCATTAGGTAAGGGAAAAGAGCTGTGACTATGATAAGAATGGATCTCTGAAAATCAAGGATGACACCAGGTGTGATCAAAGTCTAAATACAAAAATGTACCTTGTATCCTAAACGGAGGATGAGTCCATATTCCGCAACCCAAACCAAAACAATGTGTAGTTGTGCCCTTTCGCCTGATTGCGAGTGGTATTGTCCATCTAAAATATTCATTAATGTGCATGCTCAATTCTTATTAACACAATCAAATCCAACTCATACAATAGTATGACTGTTCCTATCAAGAAAAGGCACAATTTGGAATGGACTCGTCCTTGGGTACGTTTCTGCATTCTAATTTTGCCATGGGTATACATTTGTAGTACCTTGCTGACAACCACCCCCCACAGGGTAAGCCATAGACTAACGCTTAGTCTCTGAATATGTATAATTTTGATTGAAACAATTACATCCATTTAAATTGAAAAGGAGCCCCAGGGAAACCAGAAATTCAGAACCTGGAGAAATCTAGACTTGCTTCATTTAGAACTTTAGCATTGCACCTGTGAAGGTCCGGGTTAGAATTGATCTTTAATAACCCATTATTGTCGTAAGAGGCGACTAACGGGGTCGAGTGGTCAGGTTCGCTGGCTTGGTTGACACATGTCATCGGTTCCCGATCACTGGATTGTCTGGTCCAGACTCGATTATTGACAGACTGCCGCCATATAGCTGTAATATTGCTGAGTGCGGCATAAAACTAAGCTCACTCACTCACTTTAGCATTGCAGGTAGGGCTAGGCTGTTGGGAAAATAATTCAGGGAATGTGAGACAGACTAGGTAAGCCACCATTCTGTAATTTTCTAAGAGGACAATTTTTTTGTTTCAGAATCCCTCTGTATGGTGGAGTAATCATCACTATAGCAGACACCTTCACATTCCTGCTGCTGGACAAATACGGCCTACGGAAGTTGGAAGCTTTCTTCGCCTTCCTGATCACTGTGATGGCAGTAACATTTGGCTATGAGGTGACTTGCCCTGGATGAATAGAATGTGTGGTGGTTCCAAGTTCCAAATGCGTTAAACAATTCATTCCCCAAAAATATATGTTTGTTGAGTTGTGAATAGTAAAGAGATATGGTTATTATTGAATATTTCTTGTGTGAAAAATTCTTGCAATTAATTAAAATGAAACAAACTGTAACTGTGAATGATATTGACATATTTGTTTGATTTGTGTCTACTGTTGTATGTGGTGGTACCCCATTGTCTGTTGTTGCCTTGTGTGAGTAATGTGTGGTGTCATCCCATTGTCTGTTGTTGCCCTGTGTGAGTGATGTGTGGTGTCATCCCATTGTCTGTTGTTGCCCTGTGTTAGTGGTGTGTGGTGTCATCCCATTGTCTGTTGTTGCCCTGATATGTGGTGGTGGCCCATTGTCTGTTGTTGTCCTGTGTGAGTGATGTGTGGTGGTGGCCCATTGTCTGTTGTTGTCCTGTGTGAGTGATGTGTGGTGGTGGCCCATTGTCTGTTGTTGCCCTGTGTGAGTGATGTGTGGTGGTGGCCCACTGTCTGTTGTTGTCCTGTGTGAGTGATGTGTGGTGGTGCCCCACTGTCTGTTGTTGTCCTGTGTGAGTGATGTGTGGTGGTGGCCCATTGTCTGTTGTTGCCCTGTGTGAGTGATGTGTGGTGGTGGCCCACTGTCTGTTGTTCTGTGTGAGTGATGTGTGGTGGTGGCCCATTGTCTGTTGTTGCCCTGTGTGAGTGATGTGTGGTGGTGCCCCACTGTCTGTTGTTGCCCTGTGTGAGTGATGTGTGGTGGTGCCCCATTGTCTGTTGTTGCCCTGTGTGAGTGATGTGTGGTGGTGCCCCATTGTCTGTTGTTGCCCTGTGTGAGTGATGTGTGGTGGTGGCCCATTGTCTGTTGTTGCCCTGTGTGAGTGATGTGTTTTGGTGGCCCATTGTCTGTTGTTGCCCTGTGTGAGTGATGTGTGGTGGTGCCCCATTGTCTATTGTTGTCCTCTGTGAGTGATGTGTGGTTGTGCCCCAGTGTCTGTTGTTGCCCTCTCTGTGTGATGTGTGGTTGTGCCCCATTTTCTGTTGTTGCCCTCTGTAAGTGATGTGTTTTGGTGGCCCATCGAGTGTTGTTGTCCTATGTGAGTGATGTGTTTTGGTGGCCCATCGAGTGTTGTTGTCCTATGTAAGTGATGTGTTTTGGTGGCCCATCGAGTGTTGTTGTCCTATGTCAGTGATGTGTTTTGGTGGCCCATCGACTGTTGATGCCCATTCAGAATGCTGTGTTGCATTTCAGTACATAGTGGTGGCCCCTGACCAGGGTGAGGTGATGAAGGGGCTGTTTATCCCATACTGCAGTGACTGTGGCTCCACTCAGCTGATGCAGGGGATCGCCATGGTGGGGGCTATCATCATGCCCCACAATATCTACCTACATTCAGCACTTGTCAAGGTGAGACTTTCCTGAAACCTGATCCTGAACACAGAAATGAAGTTAAATACATTTGGTTGATAGGGTGTTATTTTTAACTTTCTTTGAAATGTGGACATTCAAACAAGATCTGTATTTTGTCACTGACACTGACATGCACTTGTCTGGAGCCCTATAAAACAGGCATACATCTGGAGCCTTGTAAGACAGGCATACGTCTGGAGCCCTATAAGACAGGCATACATCTGGAGGCCTACATGGCAGGCATATGTCTGGAGCCCTAAATGACAGGCATACATCTGGAGCCCTATAAGACAGGCATACATTTGGTGCCCTAAGTCACAGGATATATCTGGAGCCCTATAAGACAGGCATATATCTGGAGCCCTAAATGACAGGAAACATCTGGAGCCCTAAAAGACAGGCATACATCTGGAGCCCTATAAGACAGGCATACATCTGGAGCCCTATAAGACAGGCATACATCTGGAGCCCTATAAGACAGGTATACATCTGGAGCCCTAAATGACAGGCATACATCTGGAGCCCTATAAGACAGGCATATATCTGGAGCCCTATAAGACAGGCATACATCTGGAGTCCTACAAGACAGGCATATGTCTGGACAAGTACAAGCTGCTGAACACACATTTAATCCACATTGATTTGTAAGGGCTACAATGTCAACATTTACAACCCATTTCACCTCACCTCAACTGGCCTAAAAGCTTCAGTAATGATAATCTTTAGTCATATTTTGTCCCAGATTGTCTTTTATGGGCACTTTGTTAGGATCCGAAAACATTCTGCCATGTTCAAAAGTCCTGTAAACTTAGCATTCCTGGACATCAAAAGGACAACCTGACTGGCAATACTATCGTCTCTTTTTATGTTTCAGTCCAGAGAAGTAGACCGGAGCAAGAAGACTGAAGTCAGTGAGGCCAACTTCTACTTCTTTGTAGAAGCTATAATTGCCTTATTTGTGTCCTTCATTATCAACCTGTTTGTGGTGTCAGTGTTTGCTGAAGGACTTTACAACAAAACCACAGATGAGATTGTAAGCATGATCAAGCTTTCTAGATTCTTACTTCTTCTTTAGTCAGCGGTATCCCCACTATGTCATGTCAGTCTGTAAATAACCTGTGAAGATCTCTGTTGGTGTGGTGATGTTCTGTTTTGACTAGTAAGATCTGACTAACGGGATCGGGTGATCAGACTCGCTGACTTGGTTGCTCATGTCATCGGTTCCCAATTGCGCAGGTCGATGTTCATTCTGTTGATCACTGGATTGTCTGGTCAAGACTCGATTATATACAGACCGCCGCCATATAGCTGGAATATTGCTGACTGCAGCGTTAAACAACTAACCAATTAAATAAACCAGCATGTGGCTAACTATTTGATTTGAAATGTTGTCAAATTGGATTTGTAACGTGACAGTTTCTTCCCTTTTCCGACATGTGAAGATCCGGGTTCGAATTGATCTCTCGTGACCCATGCTTGTTGTAAGAGGACTAACTTGATTGGGTGGTCAGACTCTATGACTTGGTTGACACATGTCATCGTATTCTAATTGTGTAGATCGATGCTCATGCTGTGATCACTGGATTGTCTGGTCCAGATTTGATTATTTACAGACTGCCACCATCAAGCTGTAATATTGCTGAGTGCAGTGTAAAACTAAACTCAAGCAATCAATCTTCCCTTTTCCTGTGTTCTGACCGAACTGATTTTGTATTTCGGTCCCATTTCAGTACAAAAGCTGTCTTGCCGCTGACAACATACATGCATCTGTCTTTAATGTAAGTAATTTTGACTTATCATGAATTCTTTTATATTACAATCTCGAGATATCATTATGTTTTTCTCCAGTCTGTTAGACCTGTAAAGGTCCGGGTTAGAATTGATCTTTAGTAACCCATGCTTGTCGTAAGAGGCGACTAATGGGATCGGGTGTTCAGGCTCGCAGACTTGGTTGACACATATCATCATATCCCAGTTGCATAAATCGATGCTCATGCTGTTGATCACTGGATTGTCTGTTACAGACTCAATTATTTACAGGCCGCTGCCATATAGCTGGAATATTGCTGAGTGTGGCATAAAACTAACCTCACACACACCTGTTCATGATGAGAGAGGGTTGTGTCAGTTAACTATCTAATCAGCCAATCAGCTTTGGGGCTTCAAGTCTCCCAATGTTGTTATGGAGTTTGATATACTCTATCACTCTGAGTGCCACAGCATCTGTACTAAGGGAATATTTGTGTCCTTTAAAGGTTTTCTTTTGTATAAGTCCAAATGTATCCATCAAGATGTTTAAGAAATCAAGCTGTTGTTCTCTGTTCTGTAGAACTGTTTTATTGAGGAGACTTCTTGTGTATTCAGCTCATGCATGTTTCCTTCAACAGGTGAGTGATGGGGCTGATAATCTGGTTACAGTCGACATCTACAGAGGGGTGAGTTGATGCCAGCTGATGGTTGGCCAGTGTTGGTTTAGTTGCTGATTGATGAGTAGGAGCATAGTTGGTGTTGTGAGGAGGGTGAGAGGTGAGTTGGGTGAGGTGAGATGAAGTGAGGTTAAATGGGTTGGGGTTAGGTTAGGTGAGATGAAGTGAGGTTAGGTGGGGTGGGTTAGGTTAGGTGAGATGAAGTGAAGTTAGGTGGGGTGGGGTTAGGTTAGGTGAGATGAAGTGAGGTTAGGTGGGGTGGGGTTAGGTGGGATGGGGTTAGGTTAGGTGAGATGTGGGGTTAGGTGAGAGGTTAGGTGGGGTGGGGTTAGGTGAGATGAAGAGGTGAGGTGGGGTGGGGTGGGGTTAGGTTAGGTGAGATGAAGTGAGGTTAGGTGGTGGTTAGGTAGGGTTAGGTGGAATGGGGTTAGGTTAGGTGAGATGAAGTGAAGTTAGGTGGGGTGGGGTTAGGTTAGGTGAGATGAAGTGAGGTTAGGTGGGGTGGGGTTAGGTGGGATGGGGTTAGGTTAGGTGAGATGAAGTGAGGTTAGGTGGGGTGGGGTTAGGTGAGATGAAGTGAGGTTAGGTGGGGTGGGGTTAGGTGAGATGAAGTGAGGTTAGGTGGGGTTAGGTTAGTTCAGATGAGGTGAGGTGAAATGAGGTTAGGTGGTGTAGGGTTAGGTGAGATGAAGTGGGTTTAGGTGAGATGAAGTGAGGTCAGGTGGGGTGACGTGAGGTGAGGTGAGATGATATGGGGTTAGGTGGGGTGAGATGAAGTGAGGTTAGGTGGTGTAGGGTTAGGTGAGGTGAGATGAAGTGGCGTTAGGTGAGATGAAGTGAGGTCAGGCAGGGTGGGGAAAGGTGAGGTGAGATGAAGTGGGGTTAGGTGAGGCGAGATGAAGTGAGGTTAGGTGGTGTAGGGTTAGGTGAGGTGAGATGAAGTAGGGTTAGGTGAGATGAAGTGAGGTGGGGTGAGGTGAGGTGAGATAAAGTGGGGTGAGGTGAGATGAAGTGAGGCTAGGTGGTGTAGGGTTAGGTGAGGTGAGATGAAGTAGGGTTAGGTAAGATGAAGTGAGGTCAGGTGGGGTGGGGTGAGGTGAGGTGAGATGAAGTGGGGTAGGGTTAGGTGATGATGATGTTAATGTTTTAGATGGGTCACATCTTTTTCTTTTGCACTGTTGGTTATAATAATGTGTGTTACATATATTGATAGTGTACCTCCTACTTTAAACAGGTGATGCCAATGTGTAATGTTTTTGTTTGTTGTCCGGTTCATGCCACACTCACCAATATTCCAAGAATGATTCCAAATCAGATCTTTGTTGGTCCTTTATGTAATAATACTATTCATTTGATCGTTCTTTAGGGAGTGTTTCTAGGATGTCAGTTCGGAGTCGCTGCCATGTACATTTGGGCAGTAGGGATCCTGGCCGCCGGTCAAAGTTCCACCATGACTGGCACTTACACTGGACAGTTTGTGATGGAGGTGAGAATATTGTATTAATAAACTAATTTCCTATGTAAGTGACTGAGTGAGTGAGTGAGTATGGTTTTACGCAGCTTTTAGCAATATTCCAGCAATATCACGGTGGGGGACACCAGAAATGGGCTTCACACATTGTACCCATGTGGGGAATCAACCCGGCCTTTGGATTGACAAGTGAATGCTTTAACCACTAGGCTACCCACCTCCCCTCTTGTAAAGGACATGATTAGATCATAAACTGATAACTAATACTATGTTTATCGACTTCAGGGTTTCTTGAACTTGACGTGGAAGAGATGGCAGCGTGTGTTACTGACCCGAAGCATCGCCATCCTTCCAACAGTGTTTGTAGCAATATTCCAAGGCATCGAGAACCTGACTGTGATGAACGACCTGCTCAATGTGCTGATGAGTCTTCAGCTGCCCTTCGCCCTCATCCCCATCCTGACCTTCACCAGCTCCCCTGAGATCATGGGGAGCTTCTCCAACGGCGTGTAAGTACCTCGTTCTTGATCTTCAGGTGAAATTCTTGATACATAGGTCGCGATACTATAATATTGCGATGTGCAGGTAATGATACAATACAGAATCAGAACTATTTTTATGGATATACAACTTCTTTATTCTATATAGGTGTCATTGCCAAGCGAGTTGTGACAACGAAATTAGAATCTATGTTGAAACGTCGCCTATATAGAATAAAGAAGTTGTATATCCATAAAAATAGTCCTCATTCTTCATCTACCCAACTTCTAGAATGGCAATCAAAGAAATGATACAATACATAATGTGATATGTATGCCATGATAATATACCTATTGCGATATGAAGGTCGTGATACTATTCGTATTGCGATATGTAGGTCATGATACTATACTTATTATGATACGCAGGTCACCATACTCTACATATTGTGATACATATGTCATGAAACTATATCTGTTGCAATAAGTAAGTGGTGATAAAACGTATTGTGATACATTGGTCATGATACTGTCATGGTCTGTCTCATAACCCCTGAACTACATTATTGTCCCTACTTCCTAGCCCTCCCCGCATTGCTAAAGCCCTAAAGGAATCTCCCATCTCACTGGGGTTCCTTTTCAATTTAAATGGGATTATTTGTTACTATCAAAATTATATATTCAGAGACTAAGCCTTAGTCTACATGTAGTGTAAAAATTGTGATTCAGATTGTTGATTTCTAATATCTAATCATATGTTATGCATTAATGTTTGTATCCAGTTTGTGTTCGGTTGAACAACAAATACAAAATGCCATTTTTGTTAAAGCCTCATTGTTTCCTTAGATTTAACTTGATGACCAAACTGAAAACTTTGAACACATTTTTGTCTAATTTAGCTTCCAATAACCTTAGATATGCAATTAAAGCAAAACCTCATGTATTTAACTGCACATCACAAATTTGTTTGTAAATGTTAAGACTGTTGAATACAATGAATGCATATTGTGACTGCAATATCATTTATTGATTGAGTTGGTGGGGTAGCCTAGTGGTTAAAGAACTCGCTCGTCACGCCGAAGACCCGGGTTCGATTCCCCATATGGGTACAATGTATGAAGCTCATTTTTGGTGTCCCCTACCGTGATGTTTGCTCCTCCCTCCTCCCTCCTTCACTCCTTCACTCCTTCACTCATAGTGCAACAGACAGCCTGGAATACCAATAGTTTCCAATCTCAAATCACCCCTTGTATGCATATTGGTCACTGATAAGTGATTCATTGGTGCCCAATGTCTTTCTTACAGTGCTAGATATTGTCATTTTCTGGCTCCATGGTGAGCAGTATATACAAGATAATACAGTACTCCCTTTGTTCTCTGCAGTATCATGAAGATCATAACTACCCTTCTGGCTGTGGTCGTTATTGTCATCAACCTCTTCTTCGTCGTCGTCTACATCCAGCAAGCACCTGCTCACTGGGCTATTTACCTTGGTGTGGCCATCATTGTTGCCTTCTACATTTGTTTTGTTGCCTATCTGGTAAGTAGACTCGGCTTGACAAATACCCAGGTCAACGTGACAATTTCATCACTTTCAAATTTCTAGCCCTACCCAGCTTGGACAATAAACTGTTACTTGTTTCCCAAGTTTGAAATACTGGAAATCTGACTGACTTGTTGCATTTTTCAGGCTATAGTTTGTATGGCAATGATGGGAGCAGATTTTCTCAAGAAACTTTCGGTAAGAGATTTATTATCTTCATTTTAGCCCCTGCCCTATTCCATTCCAGGCATCGAGTGTTGGTCATGTTTTCAGTCAAAGATGTGTCTGTCCCATACTCCAGGGCCGCGATCCTCAAAGCGTTTGTAGAGTTACAAGCCGCCGAAACTATATAGTTTATCACTGGATTAAGAATGATGTAGTTCTATGAATGCTTTGTGGATTGGGCCCCTGATCCATAAGTAAGAGAAATAATTTGCTGACTGTTGCATTAAACAACATTCAGTCACTTACCCATGTCCCGTACCCAAGCTGGTGAGAAGTACATGTGCTTGACTTTGTCAGTAACAGATGGGGTGGTGGGGTATCCTAGTGCTTAAAGCGTTTGCTCATTATGCCGAAGACCCAGGTTCGATTCCCCACATGGGTACAATGTGTGAAGCCCATTTCTGGTGTCCCCCGCTGTGATATTGCTTGAATATTGCTAAAAGCGTAAAACTAAACTCACTCACGAACACTGTAATAGACAGAATTCCTGACTGTCCCTGTAATTGTCTTTGAGGTCTTGGTCATCCATGGTTTTAAGTGTTCCAATTGACTTTGGCCTCGTAAGTTCTTGTTTGCACCTGCTACATAATTTTGACAGCTTCTGACAAATATGCAGCTTCAACAATAGACTGATGACAGAAGTTCTTTTTCTATCTGAGTTAAAAAATAATAGAGATCCTTATTGATCTGAGTTCAATAATATTCTGAGATCCTCATTGCTCTAAGGTCAATTATATCCCGATATCCTTTTTGCTCTAAGGTCTATAATATTCTGAGATCCTTATTGATCTGAGGTCTATAATATTCTGAGATCCTCTTTGCTCTAAGGTCTATAATATTCTGAGATCCTTATTGATCTGAGGTCTATAATATTCTGAGATCCTCTTTGCTCTAAGGTCTATAATATTCTGAGATCCTCTTTGCTCTAAGGTCTATAATATTCTGAGATCCTCATTGCTCTAAGGTCTATAATATTCTGAGATCCTTATTGATCTGAGGTCTATAATATTCTGAGATCCTTATTGCTCTAAGGTCTATAATATTCTGAGATCCTTTTTGCCCTAAGGTCTATAATATTCTGAGATCCTCATTGCTCAAAGGTCTATAATATTCTGAGATCCTTATTGATCTGAGGTCAATAATATTCTGAGGCCCTTTTGATAATATTCTGATCTAAGGTCTATAATATTCTGAGATCCTCTTTGCTCTAAGGTCTATATTGATCCTCATTGCTCTAAGGTCTATAATATTCTGAGATCTTATTGATCTGAGGTCTATAATATTCTGAGATCCTTATTGCTCTAATCTATAATATTCTGAGATCCTTTTTGCCCTAAGGTCTATAATATTCTGAGCTCAAATCCTGAGATCTTATTGATCTCATAAGGTCTATAATATTCTGAGATCCTTATTGATCTAAGGTCTATAATATTCTGATCTAAGGTCTATAATATTCTGAGATCCTTATTGATCTAAGGTCAATAATATTCTGAGATCCTTATTGATCTAAGGTCTATAATATTCTGAGATCCTTATTGATCTAAGGTCTTTAATATAATATTCTGAGGTCTATAATATACCAATGCCTCTTATTGATCTAAGGTCTATAATATTCTGAGATTCTTATTGATCTAAGGTCTATAATATTCTGAGATCCTTATTGATCTAAGGTCTTTAATATTCTGAGATCCTTTTTGATCTAAGGTCTATAATATTCTGAGTTCCTTATTGATTCAAGTAATATTCAGATATTTATCCTTGGTCTTTGATAGTCATGATAAACAGTATCGTTTCTGTATACCAATGCCTCACTTATCCAGAAGATTTACTACCATATAGCTTGAATGTTGCTGAGTGTGGTGTAAACCTAAACACAGTCACTCACCTAGAAGATTTCACTTTCAGTGTTCTGTTGAAATTAACAATGTTTCTACTGAAGTAGAAATCTGGATTCCTCAGTCCCAGTTTAGTGCGTACCACTGTTAACACAGACAAATCTACCAACAAAAGGCAGAATATCACATCCAAAATTCTAATGCTTGGTTTCTGCTGTGTTTGTGAAAAAAAGTACTTTTTAGACATGCCATTCATTACTGCAGTGAACACTACTTGATTTGAAACACGAATAATTAAATATTTTATTTAATTAATTATAGGCTATTTATATAGCACACATATCCAGGCAACTAGTGCTTGCTCAAGGTGCTGGTATTTTTTCCGCTCTCTCACTGGATGTCAATCTCAACGGCACATCATATTATCAATCTCAACTCCCTGGGGAGTATACAACTCTTGCAGCCACCAGGCACACCGAGTTATTGTGGCTTTCCCATCCTTACAAGGTACCCATTCACAGCTGGGTGGACTAGGACACATAGTCACAGTACTTTGTCCAAATTTACCGCTCGTTGCTGTACCCACAACTAGGTGTTTGCACGTATTCATGTGGCCACCATCTAGTCATTTAAGTGCACAGGGTTGTGTACTGTACACTAGGGGTTGTGACAACACTGAAAGAGTCTGCACACAAAGTTGACTCCAAGGTTTTTACACCCGGTCACAGGTGGGCTCGATCCCGACGCCTCAACCTTGCTGGATCACTAGCCTGGAGCCTTAGCCAGCTCGCCCACCATGCCCCAATTAATAAAACATAACATTACAAATTGCACCATGGGCAGGAGGACACAAGATGAATTGCATCATTATTACATGATTGATCAGATCTGCCCAAAATATAGTGTTATTTTGACCTTTCTGATAGTGAGTGAGTTTAGTTTTACGATGCACTCATCAATATTTCAGCTATATGGCGTCAGTCTGTAAATAATCGAGTCTGGACCAGGCAATCCAGTGATCAACAGCACGAACATTGATCTATGCAATTGGGATAGGATGACATGTGTCAACCAAGTCAGCGAGCCTGATCACCCGATCCCGTTAGTCACCTCTTACGACAAACATGGGTTACTGAAGATCAATTCTAACCTGGATCTTCACAGGTCCTTTCTGATGGTACCATGCTGGTTCTCCATTTCAACTTTTTGCAAAATTTATAGAATTAAGCTCAAGCTCAGTCCTGTTTATTTTTCAATTTTATGTCACCAGATATTTGGCCACTGGATTGTCCCTAGAAGCAGCAGCCACCTTCAGCATGATGCCATCGACGGCGAACCGGCGACTGAGATGTCAACTGCAGCCAACGAGACCAATAAACAATTGTATCGAAGCATTCCAGAATAACCATGTTTTAGATTATTTTTACGAATAAACTATATTTAGTCCATATATATATATATATACTTAAAGGAGTAAAACCGATCACATCCTTGAATACTGGATCCTGGAATACTATGATGTCATCCTTGAATGCAGTGATGTCATCCTGGAAGAATGTGATGTCATCCTTGAATGCTGTGATGTCATCCTTGAATGCTGTGATGTCATCCTTGAATGCTGTGATGTCATCCTGGAAGAATGTGATGTCATCCTTGAATGCTGTGATGTCATCCTCGAAGAATGTGATGTCATCCTGGAAGAATGTGATGTCATCCTTGAATGCTATGATGTCTTCCTTGAATGGTGTAATGTCATCCTTGAATACTGTGATATGGATGAAGTTACACGCTTTCTTGACAACTAAACTCACATTGTGAGAAGAAAATAACTGATGAAATAAATAAAGTTGTTAAGAATTTATCATGTTTTACAAGGATGAAATCGCAGAATATATTCCTATTTGTTTTACAATGGACAGTGCAATGAGTGGAATGTAGTTTCTATTTTCTGTGTACACAAAGCAAATAGAAAGGTCTACATCATGCTACATATTGACTGAGATTTGTTTTACGTAGTATTTCTGAGACAATAGAAGCTGGGATACTAGAATGGATCTTGGGAACCAGAATCTGTCTTTGGTACTAGAATGGATCTTGGGAACCAGAATCTGTCTTTGGTACTAGAATGGATCTTGGGAACCAGAATCTGTCTTTGGTACTAGAATGGATCTTGGGAACCAGAATCTGTCTTTGGTACTAGAATGGGTCTTGGGAACCAAAAATCAGTCTTTGGTACTAGAATGGATCTTGGGAAGCAGAATCGGTCTTTGGTACTAGAATGGATCTTAGGAACCAAAATTGGTCTTTGGAACTAGAATGGGTCTTAGGAACCAGAATCTGTCTTTGGTACTAGAATGGATCTTGGGAACCAGAATCGGTCTTTGGTACTAGAATGGGTCTTGGGAACCAAAATCGGTCTTTGGTACTAGAATGGGTCTTGGGAACCAAAATCGGTCTTTGGTGTTAGAATGGATCTAGGGAAACAGAGTCGGTCTTTGGCATTAGAATAGATCTTTGGAACCAGAATTGGTCTTTAGGACTAGAATGGATCTTAGGAACCAGAATTGGTCTTTGGCACTAGAATAGATCTTTTGAACCAGAATCGGCCTAGAATGGATCTTGGGAACCAGAATCTGTCTTTGGTACAAAATGGGTCTTTGGAACCAAAATTGGTCTTTGGAACTAGAATGGATCTTGGTAACCAGAAGCGGTCTTTGGTACTATAATGGATATTTGGAACAAAAATCGGTCTTTGGTTCTAGAATTGATCTTGGTAACCAGAATCAGTCTTTGTTACTAGAATCGATCTTGTGAACCAGAATTGGTCTTGGTACTAGAATGGATCTTGGGAACCAGAATAGGTCTTGGTACTAGAATGGATCTTGGGAAGCAGAATTGCTCTTTGGTAATAGATTTGGTCTTGGGTACAGTTAACGGGTATACATTCTGGACCAAGTATGGAAACATTGCACTGAGTATTTAGAATACAGTGTAAATTATGTCAAGATTATCCTTTTTATGTTTATTTGAGAAACACCCAGGACCTCCATCAGTTCAGGTTGCCCTTCTACACCAAACTGACAGGCAGTAATGTACCTAAAATACTGTTTATAGCAGTTCTTAAGCCAATTCACTCAATCAGTGAATACTCATGATCACAATAAATGTCTCAAAATTTAAGCTGTAAGTAAGCTGTGTTCTATTCAATATAGTACAATGTGTGATATCCATTTCTGGTATCCCCTCCCAGAGTGCCTGTGATAGTGCACAGGTATTGGTTTGAGAGGCGTAAAATATTACTTGCTCAATCTTTATCGCAGTTGTAAGATTTTCCTATTATTTACATCATATTTTGTATACTGTGACTACCAATGAAGATTATTGACATTAGAGATTTTTGTCCATGGACTTCATCTGGACTTCTACATGGCCCAGGTGAATATTGCTGAGCCTGTATGACGTGAACGCTTCAAAGGACATGGTCACAATATAGACCTATTACTATAGTAGTCTATCCTTCTTCCAAGAAAGTGTTAATGTGATTACTATTAATCTTGGTGTATACTTTGTCTGCAATGGGTCCCCTCTTTTTAAATATTTTGGTTAAGATGATATTATGACAACTTACAATGCTACCTCTGGTTATGGAATGTCATTTGAAACATACACACAAACACACACATCTTTAGGGGATTACTTTTATATCAGTGAGATGGTTTTACACTTATCAGACAGGTTCACAAAGACCGTGGTCTAGGCTACCAGTTGTCCGACTTCCATTTTTGTGGAAGCCGCGGTAGCTGAGTGGGCTAGACAGCTGTCTTTGTGTGCTGGTGATTAGGTGCCTGTCTCTGAGGTGTAGGTTCGAATCCCGGATGGGACTCAACCCAACAAAATTACTAGAATCTGTACTGTACTAAGAAAGTGTAATCGCAAATATACCGTGTGTTATCTTCTTGTTGTTATTCTCAAATTAAACAGTAAACAGGTTTGCATCGAAATAGACATGTCTATGAATACACAATGACATTTATAAATTTGGGATTACACTTTCTAGTAGATTCTAGTACTTTTGTTTGCTTGAGTCCCATCCAGGATTCGAACCCATACTCCCAGAGTCAGGCACCAAATCGCCAACACATGAAGTCATCCCTTTAACCCACGATCAGGTGCCTGCCTGAGTATGGTACGAGACGACTAAGGGGATCGGGTGGTCAGGTAAGCTGACTTGGTTGACACATGTCATTGTATCTCAGTTGTGTAGGGGGCGGTGGGGTAGCCTAGTGGTTAAAGCGTTGGCTCGTCACGCCGAAGACCCGGGTTCGAATCTCCACATGGGTACAATTTGTGAAGCCCATTTCTGGTGGCCCCCGCCGTGATGTTGCTGGAATATTGCTAAAAGCGGCGTAAAACCAAATTCAGTCAGTCAGTCAGTCAGTTGTGTAGATCACTACTCATGCTGTTGATCACAGGATTGCCTGGTTCAGACTCGATTATTTACAGACCACCGTCATATGGCTGGAATATTGCTGAGTGCGGTGTAATACTAAACTCACTCACTGTGAGTATCATGGGACTCAACCCAACAAAAGTACAAGAATCTGTACTTCACTGAGAAAGTGTAATCCTAAATATATCGTGTTATGCATGTCGGTTTCGGTAATTTAATTTTGAAAATGTTTTAATAGTAAACTGAATCAACCAGTCTTTTTAATATACGAACATTTTTAAAGGTTGGTAACTCTGTACTGAGTTACAGGTATTGTGATGCTATGTTATCTGTGTACAATAGGTCATATCTTTGCGGGAATGAACATTGTATTACATAATGGGTCTAAAGTGATATGTTAATGTCAGTACTGTTATAGATTATTACTAAACATGGTAATGTACAATTCATTTGTAAGTCATATCAGATCATTTACATGCCTTGATAAATACCAACGTGTTTTCTCGTGAAAATAGCACTGAAGTTTTGCTTAGGAGATAAACCAGTGCTTCAGATAAAATATGCAATATCATGACACACAGAGTTTGAACTCAATGAAAGAAAGACTTCAAATTTGAAATTATTGCTGCAGAAATATAATTAATGTAAGATTGTTTTATTTTTTACTTATTGAAAAGGCAAATTAGTCGCTTTTGAGATCACACAAACTGATTGTAAATATGTGAACATCTTGAATATGAAGAAGCTTATCATTATTTCTGGCTTGTCCAGTGCTTGGCTCTGTACTCCCTTCCGCACGTCAGTGCCCATAAACCCCAGCTTATATTCTGTAATGGCAGCAGAGAATTTCTTTTAGCTGTGCCAGCCAATCAGGACTTGTGAAAATGAGTACCGTGTCAAAACACCAGCTGAAGGAGTGAAATAACATGTCCACAGATTTATGGACTGTGGTTGTTTTGTTTATTGTGAGAATGACTTCAGTGATGTCATGAATGGCAGGATTTTTGTAAATATTATATACATATATTTTATAGTTTATATTATATATTTTATATTATACTATCCAAATTGTGGTGGAGGAATTATATTCATATATACTTTTAATGTCATACTCATAGTTTATTGTTAAGTTATGTTGACATTACAGTATGTATTTTGGATGAAGATGATGAATTGATAAGTGATTTGTAGCATCGCAGGATGACCTCTACAGACCAAGACCCGTGAAGGTCTGGGTTAGAATGAATCTTCAGTAACCCATGCTTGTCGTAAGAGGCGACTAACGGGATCAGGTGGTCAGGATCGCTGACTTGGTTGACACATGTCATCGGTTCTCAATTGCGCAGATGGATGCTAATGCTGTTGATCCCTGAATTGTCTGGTCCAGACTCGATTATTTACAGACCGCCGCCATATAGTTGGAGTATTGCTGAGTGCGGCATAAAACTAAACTTACTCACTCACTCTACTGACCAGAGGCTGAAGAGGTAGTAGCCTGAATGCTTAAGGCGTCACAGTTGTCTGTGCTGCATACGGCTATCGACCATCATCTGCTGGTCGTGGGAAACAAATCTCTTCCCCTAATCTTGATCATGTACCTGTAACCATCTAAGTACTTGATCACGATATTATATGTATCGTGATGTGTAGGTCACGATACTACATGTATGGCGTTATGTACCTCATGATACTATACGTATTGCAATATGTAGATCACGATATGGTATGTATTGCGACACGCGATACTATACTCATTGGAATAAGTAAAATCGGTTACTGAAACTTCTTAAACTATTGATGTTTTCAGAGCCGGGTCAAAAGGAGTATCTAGCTGTAGAAACATGTTCCTGGAAAAATGTTTTTAGCAGTGACCTTAAAACGCTTGATAAAGGAGTTAGAACCTTCTTAACTATTGATGTTTCAGAGCCGGGTCAAAAAGGAGTATCTAGCTGTAGAAACATGTTCCTGGAAAAATGTTTTTAGCAGTGACCTTAAAACGCTTGATAAGGGTGTTAGAACCTACACCGAAACGTCGCTCTCACAGCATTAAACAAGTTTTTCATCCATATATTGTTATGCTACCTTACTGCTCCCACTTCTAAATGCCTCAAAGAAGTTAGTTTCTATCCAACAAAGTGTCAGTTGTTTCAGTCCTGTAAAGTGTAGACTTTCCTCCAACTTCGAAAGAACATGCCGTACTCTTGCAAGCCGTATTATGCCAAACACATGAACACCCGATGCCAAACTCATGAACACCCGATGCCAAACTCATGAACACCCGATGTCAAACTTCGAAGGAATACATTGTGAACATTTGGTGTTCGAAAACAAGAAATTACAGTCATTGTGTGCGCCATGTTTGTGATATTTCTGACTGCAATGGCAAATTTATTATTTGGATTATTAACGTCAGAAGGGTATGACTACTGCTCAACATCTGACAGGGATGTTCTGATTGTCCAGTTGGGGACTGGACGTGGTGGACGTGAAGAAGTTGTCATGCCAATAGTATTAAAATATGGTAAAAGAAAGCACATCCATTTATCCATACACACATGCATCCATCCATCCACCCAACCCACCCCCCCCCCCACACATGCATACCATACATAAATGCACACATGCATACATACTTTCTGTTATGATAAGCCAGTGCCTTGTCTGAAGAAGTAACCTTTACACATATCAAACTATTTTCATATGCTGTATACGATCTTGGGTTTTTGTTTTGTTTTATGACATTATACATTCCCTGTGCTGTTAGCATGGTCATTTTTCATATATTCGTAAATTGATGTATACGAATGTTTGCTTTGTACTCTTACTTAAACGACACCATTTACAAATGTAATGATGTGTCTTCTTAATAAAGCTGGCACTGTTTTCTTTTTTCTTGTTTTGTTCTCATAAAACTGGGGTGAAAGGGTAAACATACACGTCACAACTTCCATGTTGTGCAACAGGCATCCTTTATTCCTTTTGGTTGGATACAGAGAACACGTCGTCTGAAAGACCATTAGAATCGTTACAGTGTTCTGTTGGTTGTTTAGTTAATCAGCAAGATCCCAGCAACATTAGACCGCCTCCGTGGTGTAGTGGTTAGAGCGTCCACCTGGAGAGCGGAAGGTCGCGAGTTCGATCCCTGGCCGCGTCATACCAAAAGACGTTAAAATATGGTACTTGTTGATCCCTCCCAAGTCCCTTAATGGGTACAACAAGGACTGGTCGGCTCGGAGTCAGTATAATGTATCTGAGTGGGGTATTCCTACTTAACTGCGGCATGGTTTCTCAGTTAACTGGCACTATAAAACCAATTTTAGTTGGTTCCGTCTTCGCCATAAGATGTCGGTTATGTCCAAATGGTGCCGTTTCGTTGTGGTGTCGTTTTAGCCTGAACCTCTATAAAACCAGCTTACGTCTGGGCTAGTGCAAGCAGCCACACATACACACGCATGCACGTCTCATATGAGTGAAATATTCTTAAGTACGACGTTCAATCCCACTTCACCTCGCCTCCAGAAACATTACGGGTCTGTGATTAGGTTCATCAGCTAAAAGGGAGACCCCGAGAGGCTTAGTGTACAAAGTCATAAACGAGTGAGTATCGTTTTACGCCGCATTTAGCAATACTCCAGGAATATCACGGCGGGGGACACCAGAAATGGGCTTCACACATTGTACCCATGTAGGGAGTCGAACCCGGACCTTCGGCGTGACGAACGGACTCTTTAACCACAAGGCTGTCCCATCGCCCCCATAAACGAATAACAAAGGAAACAGGAAATGGAAGTTAGGTGGATGGATTAAACAGAAGCTAATAAGTGTAGGCAACTATTGGCAACATATAAAACTACTAACGGATAGAAGTAAACGTGCTACATATAAAGTAGTGTCATATTGAAAATAAGATATTTAGTCATTCCTCTCACGTTTTATCAGAGAATAGATCTGAAAAAACCCAAACTTTTTATCTTAATTTTTCTTTATTGGCCCTAAGTCAGATATATAGCCCTGATTATGATCATTCATATATACTCAGCAGCAAAATAAAAAGCGTTAGTTCGAATTCAAAATTAGATAGTTACTGTAATCAAATCATTACAGAAATGGACATAATAGGCGGATCAAAAACATTTGTGTGTATAATATATTGACACATCAATGAATAACTCAGCACAATTTCAAGACATTACGTGAACGTTTGCAGTGAGTGAGTGAGTTAATATTTAACGTCACATCGGCAATATTTCAGCCATATCGTGGCGAGAACATTTTACATTGAAATGGAATATATACTAGCCACATAAAGAAACTGTGCATTGTCAAAATATTATCCCAGTTGATAAGTACGATAACAATGTCAAAGGTACATATAAACTTTAATGGAGGGATCATGAGACCATAACAAGTCGGGAGAATTTCAATTGAAAAGTCAATCACAATGACGTCACGAGTCCACAAGCGGGACAAGGGTCAAACGACCATGTCACACGCTCAATAACGGGTATGTCCACCATCGGCATTGAGAACAGCAGTGCATCGACGACGCATAGAGCCTATCAAACGTGCAAGGAAGGCTTGTGGGACGTCACGCCAGATTCTCTCAAGTTCTGTTGCAAGGTCAAGGACGTTATCTGACGGATGAGGAAGACGGCGTAGACGTCGATCCATCTCGTCCCAAACATGCTCTATCGGGGAGAGATCCGGTGAATTTGCAGGCCAAGGCAGTAAGTCAACGTTGTGGTGTTGCAAGAAATCCATAGCAACCCCTGCCGTATGAGTGCGGGCATTGTCCTGTTGGAATGTTAACCCAGGGCCATGACGTTGCAGAAAAGGAATTGCCACAGGTCGAAGAATCTGATCCCTGTAGCCCACACCAGTTAAGTTGCCCTAAACAATCACCAAAGGAGTTCTTTGGCGTGCCGTTATTCCACCCCAAATCATCACGGAACCACCACCAGAGCGATTCCTCTCCAAGACACAGGCCTGTGCATAACGTTCTCCCACGCGTCTATAGGCACGTTGACGTCCATCACTATGGGAAATGTTAAACCTGGACTCATCTGTAAAAACAACATTTCTCCACCAAAACAAGGGTCTGCGGACATGATTTCGGCACCACAATAGCTCTAGAAACAATAGCAAATCAATCACTGGCCAAGCCGTGGCTGGGCCAGGAGTCTGAAGTAAAATAGAACCCAATGCAGGCTTACATAACTTAACCAAGGGATTAGTTGAGTGCTGTGTTAATCCAAAGGGTTGTTATATTGCTTAACTAAATTATATACTTAAGTTTAAGATACACAATATTTACATTCTGCTACATTCTCCTCTGTCAACAGAAACGTCGTCCCCGACGTACATATGTCACATGGCTGGGTTTACAGATCCTGTTATCAAAGATAACATGGCTCTATATGCGTCTTTGGGAAGATCCTGCAAGAGTCCATCTTCAGCCAGAGTCTTGAGAAATGATGCCCTGGATTTCCAATCACTTAGTGATAATGGCACCATACTCTTGCAGTAATCCCCACTCTTCATCCATGCAGGTTTGTGACGCTCTCTTAAGGATCTCCTAGGTGGCGGAGTTGGGAGAACTCTCCTAGGTGTCCTTCTTGGAAGTTCCGGTACCAGATCTTGCAGTGGTTCTTGTTCCATTTGGTCCTGCATCTCAGTCTCAGCTTGAGATACATTGCCTGCTGTGACCTCAGCCTCTCCTCCTCCCCTTGTTGAATCCATGGCATCGGTAGAACTAAATTCTTCTGATTGTCCATTGGATCAATAGGGTCCTCTGTCTTCAGTATCAGGACTAACATTGGGCGGAATGTTGGTCTCTGAAGAACTATCAGCTTGGTCAACAGGCTGTGAAACTGTCAGCAACATGGGAAAATCATCATCATCCTCATCAGAATCACTCACTGATTCAGATGGATCAGGCTTTTTCTGCTATTTAGTCTCCTTTCCCATGCACATCCTCCTAGGTTTAGGAACAGGAACAGCTGGTGTGTCATCTGGTGTTGAACAAAGTGTACCAACTGGCAACAACAAATTCCTATGAAGTGTTCTTGATCTTCCTTCTCCATTTTCTTTCTGTACGCAGTAAACGGGAATATCTGGATTAGGTTGATCCACAACAATATAGGTGTCCTCTTCCCACTTGTCGGCCAGTTTATGCTTCCCATCAAAAGCAAGTTGTTTTACTAAGACGCGATCCCCCGAACTGAGAGTAGCCCCTCTGATCTTGATGTTGTTTCGATCCTGTTGTTTTTGTCTTTCCATGTATAAACAATTCATTTCATTTTCAGCAGAAGTTTAAAACTGATTATTGATCCATTATTGATGATACCTTATGCAATTCACATGATCAGGACTTAGAAAGACGATCTTTAAGAACGGTGCTCCAAAATGCCACTTGTGGAAATCGATACAAAAATCTGTGACACTTCTGTTTGGCTTAGGTGGTGGGGTAGCCCAGTGGTTAACGTCACGACGAAGACACGAGTTGATCGAATATTGTAAAAAGCGCCGTAAAACCATATTCACTAACTGACTGACTCACTCTGTTTGGCTTATGTATGTGTTATGGTAATACGTCTATATGTTAGTAAACATATGTCATTTGAAATTGAAATTTTGACTTTTTCAATTCAAGATATTGGCATGAACTGTACTCGCGATGAGGACTGTCTCGTCATGATGACGTCATGCTTCCTTGGACGATGTCTGTGTCACCCTGGATACAGCCACAACATTACTAGTAACTCCTGTGACAGAGGTGAGCTCCTTATTGGAAGAAATTTACAAACAGTTTAAACGTTCACCGCCTTGACTGATCACTAGTTACAGGCAGGTTTCTAACAATATGTCCAGGTTTGTGATCAGTCTTCAAGGCATTGAGGGCGGTGGGGTAACCTAGTGGTTAAAGCGTTCGCTCGTCATGGCTAGTTTCGATTTCCCACATGGATAAAAAAAATAATTAATGGTGTCCCCTGCTGTGATATGCTGGTATATTGCTTAAAACGGCGTTAAACTAATCTCACTCACTCACTACTGTGTTCCCCGGCCAGGATCCGATGACCATCAGTTCGAACCCTTGGGTTGGCCTGCAAGCCTTTGTGAGTCAGTGGCATATCGTGGCCATAGATTTCACCCAAGTTGCGAAGGTCAGTAACCAAGAACACTTTCACGCCCGTCCCACAACAAACGTACATGTAACCACATCATGATAGTATTGCTCGAAGCAGCTTAAAATAATCTGACTCACATTTCAGACTGCAAGAGGTTTGGAGACACCATGACTCCGTATAAGGAACTGTCGATAGCGGATCATAACCGGAAGACGGTACGCGTCCATAAGGGGCTTGATGCGATGAAACACTGCATGAGGGCATGTATGAGAGAAACGTCCTTTGTGTGTAAAACTGTAGACATACGTCTTGACGGCTGGTGTTTTCTAAGCAGTGACGGTTACTTGGACGTCAGCGCTAGCTACCGAGAACGGCACCTGCCAAAGTGGTGGATGGCTGTGAGGAGATGTCAGTGATGTTATAGAAACGACGATTTTTGTCACATTACAAAGCCTGGCTGTTACCAAGGTCCTTTATTTTGATGTTTGTTTATATTTATATGTGGTGATTCCCATGTTGAAAAACTAGACGTTAACCGGGAATCAGTTCGTAGAGGCATTAGATGTGACATCAACAAATAACAAAACAATGCGCTGTAGTCACCAATTGTATTTTAAAATTAATTAAGTAAACAAATTAAATACAAATCAATACAAAGGTACACAATTGTGTGGCGGTACACGTTCAGGGGCAGTATAATACACGAGCAGGGATAAAAGCAACAAAGACAATGATGGTAACAAAAAGTTAATCGGGAATCAGTCCGTAAACGAAATAGGTGTAAATTCAATAAACAGCAAGTAAATGCGCTGTAATCAAAAATTGTATTTTAAAATTAACTTAGTAAACAAATCAAAACAAAGGTACAAAAATGTGTGGCAGTACAAGTTCAGGGGTTATATAATACAAGGACAGAGATGAAAGCAATAAAGACAATGGTGATAATATGCACCGCTCAGCAACAGCAATCCAACCTGCAGATTGGGGCTAGGCAGGGTATGTGATCGTCCTACACAATGCTGGTCCTCTGGTGACTTGAGATGTAATGTGAGATGAAAAGCGATAGATGGAGATCACAGTATATCTCTGTGTTAGGATGCTACATGAGTGACTCGCCTGTGTAAAAAGAATTTTCTGCACGCTCAGTCGCTCTCCTCCACGTCGAAAAACGTGAAGTACATAATATGTAAACATGTACACAGTATTATAAGTTAATATAAATCTATCCAAACAACAAGTGTAACGTTGTACAGAATTTAAAAAAACCCATTTGTTCTGTACCATTTGATAAATGGAGGCATTTGGTAACATCAAAATACTTAATAACTTCTTTTTAATAGAATTGATGTTAAGCAAATAGTTTCCAGTAGCACATTTGAATATATTTTGTTTGGCTAGTAGGATGATTACATTTAGAGGATTATTATTTTCACCTTTAATTCCAAACAAAACCTTTTCAAACGTAAAGTTTACTGATAGTTGAACAGTATGAAGCAGTTTTGTTACTTCATTCCATAGTTTCGTTACATCCTCACATTTCCAAAATAGGTGATCAGTAGTTTCTAGATCTTTTTGACAAAAGGAGCAAAGCGGGGATTCTACGTATTTTATAAGGAAAGGATTTTGTTGGTAAAATATTGTGGATAATGCTATATTATAACCACCTAAGTTCAGTACTGTTAGTACATTTGTTTGGAATAATATTATAAATCATCCATTCTTTGTCACTGAAACAGCGATATCAGTCTAAAACACGTTCCCATTTGGAATAGCATGGTAGCGTGGTGAAGGATGAATTCAAAAGAGTATTGTATAAATGTTTATTTCCCGCAGAGTTATTTAATGATTGGTAATTAAAGGGAAAAAATGGGACTTTGCAGCGGTTCTGAAAATTCGAAAATTTTATGTTTGTGTGCGTATGACCTTATTGCTGCTTTGATTCCAAGTTAAAAAAATTGTTTTTATTTGATATTTGTTTCGAAAAATCTTCAAATGTTAATAATCTACCTTCCTCATGTATAATATCCTTGACAAAAACTGCACCTTTTGTCTTCCAGTTTTCATAAACTATTGGTTTGTCATCAATCGTTATGTTGGAATTATTCCAGATAGTTTGACTTTTAGTTTGGTTTTCTGATACTATACTTGATTCATATTTTGCAAGAAAGGATTCCAATACTGTAAAAACACATTTCCAGAATCTATTTGATAAATTTGGGATACTCGTTTCTTCATTTTGCTTTGAATTACCAGAACAAATGGAATATGGACTAGGTGTATTGTCTAGAATAATATGACCCCATTTATTATTCGTAGCAACAAGTCTTCTTATCCATTTAAGTTTTTGAGCATAAATTACATTACGTACTTCTGGTACCCTGATCCCACCGTGCTCTAGGTTTAAAGTGATTATGTTTCTGTTCACATTATCAGGCATATTGTTCCATAACAAATCTGCAACATCCATTTTGTAATTTATCGAGTGGTGATTTTGGTGGATTGAGAAGGGCTGAGAATAGATTATTTAAATGTGAAAGTAGAAGGGATTTTAAGATAGTATTTCTTCAAAATGAAAGTAAAGAACGCGTTGACCAAATATTCATTTGTTTTTCGATTTTTGTAGTTTTGTCCCTATAATTATCTTCAGTCATGGTTTCAAGATCAATATTAAAGTTTATTCCCAGAAGATTAAAATCAGTTTGAGACCAATCAAAGTTATATTATTTTTATAGTTTGTAACGTGATCTCTTTTTTTAACCAATCCAAATGAGTTTTATCTTGTCAACGTTTACCTTTAACCCATAGAAGCGAGCAAATATTTGCAAGACGTTCAGAACTGCATAGAGGCAATTTTTTGCTCCATCTTATGTAATAGTGGTGTCATCAGCAAATTGTGACAGAATATATTATATGTTTCCGATACTAAGTCCTTTAAGTTTGTCATTGTTACGTAGCATTATATCCAATATTTCCACACAAAGAATAAACAATATGGCGCAACAGGATCTCCTTGGCGACACCCACGTTCAATCCTAAAAGGTTGTGTAGCAAAACAATTGACCATAATCCTAGATTCTATATCATTATAAATAATCTTGATCCATTTATTAATGCTTGATCCAAAATTAAAAAAACGATTGTACATTTATCAAATAATTTCTATCTACTGGGTCGAATGCTTTTTCAAAGTCTACTGATAAAAGTAGTCCTGGTATCTGATAGGTCTCTGTGTGTTCCATTAGCTCATAAATCAATCTAGTAACTTCACATATGAATCTCCCTTTAATAAAGCCTTTTGGTATTCATTAATAATACTTGGCAGAACTCTTTTAAATCTATTGGCTAGTGCTGCTGAACCAATGTTATAAGAAGTACTCAATAGTGATATTGGTCGTCAGTTTTAAGGATTTTTTAGGCTTATTTCCCTTAGGGATACACGTTATAAGACCTTGATTTTGGTTGCTTGACAGGTTGCCTTTATTAATCCATAGTTTAGAGATTTTAGCAGAAATGAGCCCAGATCGTTCCAGAAAATGTTTAGAAATTCTGCAGTAAAGCCATCGGGGCCAGGACTTTTTCAATTTTCATTGTTCATAATGCTATTGACAGTTCGGATAATGTTAGATCTCCTTCAAAACTCTCAGATTCTGCTTTTCTTAGTCTAGGTACATCAACATCCTTGAAGTAGTCAGTCAAGTCTATCTGACTATTGTCTTGGTCTGTATATAATTTTTCATAGAAAATGTTAGGTGCAGATGTTAGGTTATTACTTCAGTTTTTGGTTTGTCAGTCTTGTCTTATTGGCATGTCATAAAACAATGTTGTCGATTTTACTGATTGTTAGTTGTATGTCTGTTGTTAAATGCACCACCGGCAATATTACAGTAATTTAACGGCGGTCTGTATGTAAACGAATCCGGACCAAATAATCCAGAGATTGGTTTTACGAGCATCGACCTGATCAACTGGGAGACAATGACATGAACTAAATCAGCTAGCCTGACCATTCCATTCCAGCCAGGGTCTTTATGGGTGAAGTCTGTATGTAACATGTAATACAATATGTACACGTTTTGGAGAGTTTTTGTAACATGCAAACATTTCTTATGCAATGTGTCATGATCAGCAAACGACAGCATTAAACTGTAGTAGCAGAACATGGAAATGTTAGATATAGTTGCAGAATATACACAAGACATGTGTAGTTGCAGAAGATGTGAAGAGTATTTGAATTTGCAGAACATGTAAAGAATATTTGTAGTTGCAGAACATGTGAAGAACTAGTCTTGACACATGGTATGGAAGCAGTCAAGTAGATATTTGTATAACTATTTAAACATCAGTATTAACTGAACCAAGAAAATACATTAACACATATTCATTTGTTCACAAATATAGCTTCAGACCTATGCTAATTGGACCCGTGAAGGTCCGGGTTAGAATGAGCTTTCAGTAACCCATGCTAATCGTAAGAGGCGACTAACGGGATCGGGTGGTCAGGCTCGCTGGCTTGGTTGACACGTGTCATCGGTTCCCTATTCTTCAGATCGATGCTCATGCTGTTGATCACTGGATTGTCTGGTCCAGACTCGCTTATTTACAGACCGCCGCCATATAGATGGAATATTGCTGAGTGTGGCGTAAAACTAAACTCACGTACTCACTATGCTAATTGCTTCCCGCACAGACAACCCAATGTCTCCACCTGATGCTTTTTACACAGGTATAACACGTTACTGTTTCATGCTCCGTTTACTTAGATCAGCATCAACTTCATTTAGAAATGTCACAAACGGATTAATACCAGATGGTCTCTTCTGGTTGACATCTGAGCAGTCTGGACAGGTCGCGGTTTGGTGTTGAGGAATATTGACACGCTCCCGGTTTAGAGTACAGGATACGTTTCTCTATTCTAATTTTGCCTGGGCTACATTTCTGTATATAGAAACATACCCGGGAAACGTGTCTACAACGACCCTTTCAACTCAAATAAATTTGCAGAGTGTGCAGAGACAAAAAAATTCTGCTTGCTGTGCTAGTGCTGTTGATACACGATTCAAATCTGCTTTTCATTTGGTGTCAACACTTGCTCTTAATATTTGTAATGAGACAATATTTGATTCCCTTTTCCATAAGTTCCATTCTAAATATTCTCCGTTTGAAAAACGACAATCTGGGATGTATTGATGTTGCGAAAGCGTCTAATTTTATCCAAAAAAATTCTGAGGCGATCAGTCGTTTGTTAGATTCTCCCACCTAAAACCGTTGAACTAGTTCCATCAAATGCATATAAAAGATAATATGCATATTTCTGTCATCCTCAGGGATAACTTTAAAACAGAATATATATTTGGGGCGTGTTTTATAATCTGATATTTTTCAGCTACCATTTCGTTGATAAATAATGAGAAAGGCATATGACTAAGCATACCTTCCTTTCTGCTGCTTGTAAATACATTTAAAATATTGAGTCAGATCACATACAATACGAGCCCCAAGAGGATTTGAATTATGTGTGTACATAGCCGCCAGAATAATGCTAAGAGTAAGAAAAGCAAGAATTAGAAGTTTAGAAGTCGATAACATAAATATGAATAATTAATACAGTTAGATGCTTTGGGAGAAATCAATGAAACATACATACCATTCCATACAAGGTAATACAGTTACCTGATCATTACCAAGTCATTGCAGAATCAAAAGGAGGAAAACGTATTCAAGAAGGCAAGACGGGGTAGATTGAATGAAAGCTGAATCTGTGGTTACGCGGATTACCAGTATTTCGGGATGTCCATTAAAAACTGCTAATAGAACTGCATCAATGCAACGTTAGTGCATAAAGATGCTTTTTCCGGTGAAAGACCCAAACAATTCATAATAACAGTTGAAATTTTAATATGAATACACAATGTAATTTCAAAAGTGGTGAAATGTAACACATGTTGTGAAATTTGAATATTACATGTCGGATCTCATGAATCCTGCCACTAATACAAGGTTGTCTGAGCTATGGTCAGTGTGACTTAATGACATAATGAATTAACATACAGTCCGTTTGAGTCAGAAACGGACCGATGAATTGCAAATTTTATCATTGTACAAACTTGCCACATAAATATAAATAGTACACATGTTTATCATTTACTAATACCCAACAGCTTTCTTATATTTGAAAATTTTCCGGACTCCACCAAAAATGTTCTTTAAGAAACTATCATTAAAATGTTGACACAGTTCACTATTTGTTACGAGGGAGGAGTGCAGAGAAAGGGACAGCCAGATGTGCGAGAAAGGATGGAGACGGTACAGCACAGGTTAATGAATCAATAACTTGGTGGGCACTTGTGCACGTGCTTCTCTAACACCTGGCTGTCCATTTCTCTCCACTCCTCCCTTGTAACCATCAAATCGCTCAAATGCTTCTGCGGTAGCTTAAAAGAAAGTCAGCAGTTGATGAAAAAAGGACGTTCTTCACACACGATATATCATGTTCCATATCCTGGAAACTAAACGTCAGTACTGTAATAATTTATAAGTAGCGAATAGGGTCTCTATTTCAAAGTAGCATCAATTCAACAGTAGAGGCATCTTGGAATGTTTCGGAAACACAAATCACTATTTCCTATATGTTGTGTGGAACTATTAACGTTCTGAAAAGTCACATGCAACGTAAAACACAACTTTGCAGATTCTGATACCTTTCGGTATGGACTTACAGATACAAATCATCAAAAGTGCAATTTCAACTTACAAAGTTGAAAAATAACGCTATTTCAGGATTTGCGATTGTACGCTTATAATTTTGTTTATGAGTCAATATCAGAATATGCAGGAATGTTTGTCCGGATTACATATCCTTTTCCATTGTTTATTAAATTCCAAAAATGATGTCTCATTATATTTTTAGGGACACATTCTACACATGTAATATAGTTTTCAAACAATATTTACTTAATTTTAATTTTCATAGGCCATATCATCAAGGTAAAATTCACATTTGGGCCTGTCCGAGGTTGACCCCTTTGCTTATACTCATTGCCCCAAATCAACATATTGCATAAAAAAATTCATTAAATTTGTGCAATTGCCCTATAAATTCCTAAACTCTGTTTTGAAATACTAAACTTGTTCAAAAGTATTCGATACATCATGAAAATAAACATATTTGTTCATGGCCTTAAGAAACATGTCCTTCCCATAACAAATTAGTAAATTTCAAAATAACAACTGGTCCCTCCAAGGCTTCTTCACAACTTCCTGTCCTGCTTATGGAACACTTCCTGTTTATTCAAGTGCCATGTGGTGAATGTAGTTGAACTTGAACAGTTTGCCAGAAAATACCCATTTATGGTAGGAATTTCGGGAGTAGATTTTTGTAACGTCCTTCCAGTAACAGCCATCAACCACCTGCATTTATGTTTTTGTGAAGCTGGAATCATTTACCAGGTAGCATCAGTGATACAGATGACCTACATTTACCCTCTAAAGATAAGGAGGCCATTAATTGTCAAATATTTATGTTTTACCATGAATAGAGTCATTCCCGTAACAGTCATTCCTGTAACAGGATGATTTGTTACTGGAAGGACAATTAAAAGGTCATGAAGTTGATGGATTATTATTCTTTCTATTTCTCAAGGGGTAATCCTTACCGTTACAGGAATGACCATATCTGTTACTGGAAGGACTAAGACTACAATAGAATTCAATTAAAGGTCCAAAATCTGAGTTGCATTGAAAATATGACATGTTTCACACAAATATCATGAAATTCTACAATGGCTACACGAAATTGAAAGTAGGTAAATGGCTTGTTTACACAAATCTGCTCATTTCTTATGGGGATTGAAACAGTACAACGCTTGAACTATACACGATTTTGATTCTTGCAGTGCTACAATGGGTATGTCTAATGCTGAAAGACAGCGGAAATTCCGTTTGAATAGAAATAATGATCCTGAGAAGAGGCAAAGCTATTTGGATGCAAAAAGAAGAAGGCATCAGCAGGATAAAGCAGCAGGAAAAAAGAAAGGCATAGGTAGTATGACAGAACGTGAAAAGAGACAACAAAGACGAAAATGGAGAAAAAAACAAAAGTGCACTTAGGAAAAGAGTCAAAATAGCTGCTGCTTCAGAATGCCTGACGCCACCCTTGTCCCCATTTGAAATGCCTGGACCTTCATGTCAAGAAATCAGAAGTAGGAAAAAAAGGAACAGAGTTCAAGCCAAATGCTACAGGGACAATGTATCTTTGAAGAAACAGTTGGAAAGTGAAAAGAAGAAAACTGAATTGTACAGGAAACGATGGCTGAGAGAAGTAAAGAAATCAGAACCTGCCCAAACTGATCATGATACACCACGAACAAAAACTAGGAAGATACTGAAACATTTCTCCAAGAAAACTGTCAGGAAAACCTTGGATTTCCATAATGCCCTCATAGATCAGATCAGACATTCTTACAAATCTTGTTCTAAAGACAAAGAAAAACAAAATATTGCAAAGACACTATCGGGGAACATTTTAAAAAAGTATGGATTTAAATGTGTGGCTCTGTCTGTCTGTGGAATCCGCACCAGGGGAACACAGAAAAAACGCATCTCACTATCAACACGGATGTGGAAGGAAGTGAGAGAGTTTTATGAGAGAGATGATGTCTCACGTATTACTCCTTGACTTAAACGAGCTGTGACATCCAAGAAAGTAAAGAAACAGAGAAGGATCTTGTGTGACTCTTTGAAGAACCTGCATGCTAAGTTTCTGACTGAAACTAATAGGGAACTTAGTTATTCTGTATTTTGTAGGCTGAGACCATTCTGGGTGGTCTTCCCCAACAACAGTGATAGTGGTACATGCTTATGTAAACTGTGTGAAAACTCCCAATTCATGGCAACAGCTCTCATGAAAGCAAAAGCACTTCACACTGACAATTTGGAGGACCTTTTGAATGAAACAGTCTATGATTCTGGTTCCAAAGACTGTATGTATGGTAGCTGTACCAACTGTTAAGAGAAGAGAATCCTCTTTCTTACCCACCATGATGACATAACAGAATGGAGTCGGTGGCGAACAAAAACCGTAAAAAGAATGATCAAAGTAAATAAGACCATGCAAGAGAAAGATTTTACATGCACTGCAAAAGATACCGAGGAAGGAAGAGTTGATCAACTGAAAGATGAGTTTGAAAGTCAACTCAGCAGGTTCAAAAGACACAGTTACAACATCAGAAATCAGTTGGGATATTTTAGGGAAAGAAAGATGACTCTGAAAGACAATGAAGTTTTACTTCACATTGATTTCTCTGAGAATTATGTTTGCAAATTGGGACAGGAAATCCAGAGCATGCACTTTGGTGCTTCAAAGAAGCAACTGTCTCTGCATACCGGAGTCATCTATACAAAATCTTGTAAACCCCAAACCTTCTACACTGTATCTGAGAACTTGAACCATGGTCCTGGGGGTGTGTGTGGGGACACCTGAAACCTGTTCTTCGGAACATCAGAGAGAAACACCCAGCCATAGACAAGTTTGAAATAATCAGTGATGGCCCCGCAGCTCAGTACAAGCAAAAAGGCAACTTTTACCTCCTCTCAACAGAGCCGTATAAACTGGGGTATACAGCAGTAGTGTGGAACTTTCTAGAAGCAGGACACGGGAAGGATGTTCCTGATGCTGTCGGTGGTTCTGTTAAAAGATGTGCTGATAGACAAGTAAAATTTGGCAAAGATATTTCTTGTGCACAGGATTTTTTGAACATATTGAAGAACAGTGAAACTGATATGTATTTGGTACCTGATGACCACATCACACAGGAAATTAATAATGCTGACAGGATTCAACTGAAGTCAATTCCAGGAACCATGAAAATCCACCAGGTCTTTGCAACATTGCATGGTGATATATCATATCGTGACGTAACCTGGACATGCCAATCTCAAAACATTTGTAAAGGACATGAACTGTGCAATGCAAAACTGCATCAAAAGCCACCAGAGTAAGAAGTCGCGAAAATGAAAGGAAGAACAAAAATGAGGAGAAAACAAGAGAAGGCAAAATACATACCCAAAGAACCCAGCGGGCACACAACGTTGAATCAACGTTGAATTTTGGTTGTTTGGTTGATCAACCTTTCATAAACGTTGATTCAACGTTTATCATGCGACCAAAGAAAGTTAGTCGAGATTCGTTTAGTTGTCAACGTTGTTTCAACGTAAGGAACCAACAAAATGTCAACTAATTGTTTCCTTGGCAAATTTGAAACATAATTCATATTGGTAATAGGTATCCAACTTAGCAACTATCATTTCGGAACATTATTTTCATAAAAGATCAAGATCGAGCTAGTGACACATATAATCTTATATATTGTTTGATTGTGCATCGATCAACGGACGGAAATATTACGTAAATCGCAATTGAAAATGAAGACATCAATGATTTTAGGTATAAAGTCATCAGTTATCCGAATTGCACTACATTTGATATTTTCCCACAAAACTGTCAAAATTGTATAATTCCCGACAATTTGCTTTCAAACACATGCCAGATCGCCTCGTTTGGACATATCCGGACATGCGCACAATTATCGCGCGCGCAAAGGCAGCTGATCGTTGTCAGTTTACTATGGCGAAGTTCAACGCAAAATCGTTCTATTTTCAACATCTTCACGGCATGCTGGTGTTTATTTGGTAAGTATGTCCTTCATGTATAATGAAAACGTAGGAATGTTGTTTAAATCTAGCAGGTCAATGTAGCAAGAAACTCCGAATTAGGGCTCATGTTTTATCTCACAAGGGTACCGGTATGTCACGTACATGTTTCTCAAAATTTAGTGGAAGCCCGTGTTTTCCATGAACTTTTTTGTTATTTTTCAATATATTTGCATGCATATATTTGGCATTTTATTATATAATCGAATAAGATTTCCTTTCGTACCCATCACCTGATTTGAATTTTGCAAATATACATTTTCAAATAACCAATGAAGTACATCAATATAAGGGACCATTCATAATTATATGGCTGCGGGTGGGGGTGATGATTGTAAGGGGTGGGTGTGTGGGTGTGTGGGGGGATGTCACCCATTTTGTTCAGGGGAGCTAAGGGGGTCAGCATTTTTGTACACACGCACTATGTTTAATATGATGCTTAGAAATTATGGGAAGGGGAGAGGGCGTCATAGATATTGTACATGACATGCAGGGTGGGGCGTCACTTATTTCGTACATACACTTTACGGGGGGAGGGTAATTCACATTGTACATGCTTCTTCATAAAAATCATCATCACCCCCAAGCCATACATTATGAACGGTCCCTAAGGGCAGCTATACAAAATCGAATAGAATTTATCAACATTTCATATTGCATCACATTATTATGAACATTTGTTCGTTTGAATAAGTCTATCAGTAAATAATGCATTGAGCACGCTCTGAACCCTGTCAACATATGCATATTATTTGGGGGGAGGGGGGTGGGGGGTGGAGAATGGCGAAAGGAAATCTTTCTCAGATCATGGAACGAAAATTCACATCAAAATGTCTTGTGCAAGTCTTTGTTAAGGATGAAATTGCATATAATTCATTTGAACTTTTATTTATTTACAAAATGTGTAACTTCACTAATGATTCTTTGATGGGACAATTAACAAAACTGGACTCACAGACTTTCATTCCTACACTTGTTTGGAAGGATGTGATGATTCATGTCTCTTAAAGGTTAAAATGTTACATACAAAAGAAGTAATTTAGTAAGGAACATTTAATTATGAAATAAGATATAATTTTAATGGAATTTGCAGAAATCTCATCTTCGAAGACTGGGTGGCATCAATTTTGTGGATCACATAAAAGGAGCAATGCTAAGGTAACAAGTTTTTAACATTTCACTTGTTTCCAGTATATCCACCACAAAGGTTGATCATGTAAGAGAATAATTTGACAATGACTTCTCCCGGAGATGTTTAGTTTAATGAGCACTCCCTTGCTTGGCGCCATACTGTTTTTCGCCGTAAAGAGCTGGATGCGAGAAAGCACGCGAGAGGACAGAAGTCATAAATTTATAGAGATATATAGATGTTTATTGCTGGGAGACACACTCTTCAGGTATTTGGTCAGCTGTAGAATTTGAATATGATGTTTCTTTATTATTGTCAAAGTGTAGGTTTTTCATTATTTTGCATTTAAATGTGTGTGCAGTGAAACATACTGAGATTTGGAAGAGTCCATTATTTAGAGTACAGGTATTGTTAGATATCAGCATTTTATGTCCATGTTCCCTTGTCAAGATCATCTATCGAGTATATTAGAGAGAAGGTGTATATTTGTAGTGTTTTAAATCAGAGTTATTTTCAGTGTATGACCTACATTTCAATATGTTTTGGCCACCTGTCACCCCTTTGGTCAAATAGAGTAGGACTTCCATTTCTTGGAATTGAGAGTCAGCGATACACTGTTTCCAAGAATTTGCGTGTGCCAGCGATGTTTGTTTACGAGTACATTCAAGTCTTTTTGAGTGTAGATTGGAGTTGTAAGAGATGTTATTCAGTGTCTTATTATTCAGGGTATGATAGATTATTTCTGGCAGTGTAGAGTTTAATCTCATAATTATATTGTTCATGATTCAGAGAAGCATAGTTATGACGTCGCAGATAATCGATATTATAGGTACACATAATTCATTATATGAGAGATTTTCTAAGCGTTCCTATAAGAGATTAAGTGTAAACATTTCTGAATTATGAAGAAGTTATTTATCTGAGTTTTATGAGTGTGCAAATGACAAAGAGAGACAGAGTAGATAATAGGGAATATATTGTATACTTATGAGAGCTCATTATTGTTTTCAGAACTCCATGATCCATACTTCCTTGTGTTTGGGAATAAATGGTGTTGGAAGACCTCCCACAATAGACTTGTTCTTTGACCTGTGAACCACCACCCATTTTGTTTTCTTATCATTTAATGTAAAATGGCTTTTGTTACAATTTATGACTCCTGTTAGCAAAATTGCTACATCAGTACAACTCCTATTTAATTTGAAATAATCGTTTCCGAGAATCTCTAAAGAAAACTAAATCTGACAGAATAACAACAATCTTCCATTGTTTTGCAGGACAATGTCAAACAATTTGATGTCAAGAATGAATGTTGATGGGCAAAACAGCAAGTTTTCTTTTAAGAATACAAGGTTGTATTCAATCATCTCTGGTAATTTAATTACCAAATGCAGCATTTTCATAATGACCATAGCAAATAATACATGACAGTAAAGCATCGTCTAATTCATCCTAATTCATAGTCTAATTGAATAATCAACTTGCAATTGAGGATTTTCTTTGAAAATGTTTAAGAAAACTTCCATTCCTTTAGTTGAAAATATAAATTGTTTACATTTTTCGTCACATTTTGTATTGATGCTGTTCATATGTTCACATGGCAAGTTACAGCAGTGATTGATTAAACAAATACTTGAATCATTTAAGACAATATATCTTCCATATAAAATTATTCATGTATTTAAATATAAAATTTCAGAATGTGTCATATCTCATGGAAATGAGATGGGAATGCATCCGAAGCAAATTTCAAGAAAGAGTTAGAAACGTTTCTGAAGTATCCACCAGACCGCCAGGCAGGGAGTGGCAGAAAGAAGAGAAGCTGTATGTCAGTTTAATGCTATATGCAGATGATTTTGTGTTATTATCACAACAGAGATCACCTACAGACTATGTCATGTGTGATGTTTTACATTATGCTTTAAACCACGTTTCTCTGTGTGCGTTTGTGTTCATAAAGATTTCATAAAAAGTGACTGGTTTTATGTGCTGTCTTCAGGTATAGTTCCTGTTCATCTTGGATCCCTTTCATGGTGAAAGTAATTGCATTGTGTTTATTCAGGGGTCTGTCTAATAGCTGAAATTCAGACAAAATGTCTTCTCGGGACAATGTCCACCTTTTCAAGATAACAATACAACAGTAAATAGTTTTTCTTAATTTGGAATACTCTTTTCTTCTTACTGGAATTATACGTCCAACTGACATAAAACTTAAATGAACATTATATTAAATGTGGAATTTTAACCAAGTATTTTATCAGGTAAATATTTTTACTGCAATTTTATGTTTGAACACTGTTTATTGCAGGTAGCTTTTGGGGTATTTTAGCTGGATGCATGAGTTTGGTGCTACTTTAGTGTAGTTTAAAGATGAAGTGCGAGTCTATTTACAGGAAAGCGTAATACCTCCCAGACACAACCACGGAACAACCCATTTTCAACGTTAATAATATGTCAAACTTCAACGTTGATTCCACGTCGGACATCTACGTCTAAAAAACTTTCATATACAACCTATTTTCAATCTAATTTCAACGTTGAGGACCAACCTATTCTCAACGTTGAAACAACGTTGATGTGCCTGCTGGGAAGAAGACACTGCAAATACACGCCAAGCTTCGGATGTTGACAAAGCAGAAGTGACACACATGTACTGTCAATACATGGAAGAACTAAAGAAGTGTAAGATCATTAACAACCTGAAGAAACTGTGTGAATCGATTTCTCAAAACAACAGATAACAGGTCCCCTACAAGAGGTTAGCATTACCTTCCATTCCTTGGAAGTTGATCAAGATTCCATTGACATTCTTCCATCAGATTTGGACCATGACAAAGCACTTTTTCCCTGCAAAGTGTTGGCAGATGGCAACTGCCTACCATCCTGTGGGAGTGTGTATGCATTTGGCTCAATTCATAAAACATCGGAGTTGCGAGTACGCTTAGTCACTGAACTTGTCCTCAATGAAGAGTTTTATCTATGCAATGACAGTTTGCAAAGGGGCCTGAAGGAGAAAACAAGACACCATCTGCCAGAGATATATGCACAATATTCAGACACGTTTATTCTTGGGATGTCTCTTACTGAGAAGCTAATTCAGGATATTTTCCGCCTAGAAACTCTCAAGGTGCGTCTGAACAAAACATTCATGGGCATATGGCAGCTTCATGGGCTAGCAAGTGTTCTTAACACTCCAATATTCTCAGTGTACCGGAATCTTGGTAATCCAAATGTGAGAAAAGACTTGCATCGTTTGATCACCTCGAGAGAACATCCCTGTTTCTTCAAATCCGATTTACATCATGTGGACCAGTACAAGATTAGACAAGAATGAAAGACACTGGATTCCAAATCACTTTGTACCAGCTCTGCCAGTCACTCTCGAAACGTACATGGACAACACTGACATAAAACAGATGGAAAGGGTAGAAATGGACAGCATGAAACAGGTGGGCAAGACAGACATCTACAGCATGAAACAGGTGGGCAAGACAGAAATGGACAGCATGAAACAGGTGGGCAAGACAGAAATGGATAGCATGAAACAGGCGGGTGAAACAGAAATGGACAGCACTGACATGAAACAGGAGAAGGATTGTGCAGAAATGAGAGAAGATGGTGAATGCGAACCATCTGTTGCAGACTGTGAAAATCTGATAGAAGAAACCAAACTAGATGTTCCTGCACCTGCAAAACTCATTGGCAAATATGTAATTGTAAGATATGATGACATCCCATACCCTGGGGTAGTGCTTGATGCTGGGGTGGACGATGTTTTGGTGGAATGCATGCATAAAACCAGCAAAATATTTGCCAACTGCTTCTACTGGCCCAAACAATTGCTTGACAGATGCTGGTATGACCACAGTGATGTGATTGCTATCATCCCAAAGCCCACACAGATTCCTGGTTCATCACAGTTTGAAGTTGACAATGATATATGGTTATATGCAGTGCAGTGTGTGGAACAGAATCTGTGAAGTATATTTATGCATGAACTCTTAAAAGCTCAGACTTGAAAAGACAGAAACAACACCCCTGTACTTCAGTAAAAAATGAAACCTGCATTCTTAGAATGGGATCTTAGATAAGCAGAGATGTTATACAGTAACCTTTGTATTCCATTTTCACATGTGTGTCATCATTTATGAGTTTTTGATTGTTTACTTTATAAAACTGTAGAAAAGCATTGACATAAAATCAGAATTAACTTGCATTTGGATGTGAGTGAAAAACATCTATACCTGATTGTCCTTCCTTTAACACGTACGTGATGTTTCGTCATCACTAGCATATTTTATTTGGATCTACAAATGCATTAAACAAAATGGTTTTATTTCAAACACGTTATGTGCCAAATAAAACAAAAAGAATGCTTTCTTGCATTCACAGAGTTTTACATATGGAATGTGCACACTATGCCTGGAGGTCCTTCCCGTAACATCCACATTAAGAATTGACAAGTCATTATGTGCCAAAGTTTGTTCATGTTTGCATTTTGAAATAATCAGCCTTTTGGCGTTTAAATTGTCCTCCCCGTAACGCCTGGAGGTCCTTCCCGTAACATCCACATTAAAAATTGCCAAGAATACGTCTGTGTAATTGCATATCTTTACCAGGACAAGGCTGTGTAAATTGTTTTCTCTTACATTCCAAAGTCATTATGTGCCAAAGTTTGTTCATGTTTGCATTTTGAAATAATCAGCCTTTTGGCGTTTAAATTGTCCTCCCCGTAACGCCTGGAGGTCCTTCCCGTAACATCCACATTAAAAATTGCCACGAATACCTCTGTGTAGTTGCATATCTTTACCAGGACAAGGCTGTGTAAATATGTTTTCTCTTACATTCCAAAGTCATTATGTGCCAAAGTTTGTTCATGTTTGCATTTTGAAATAATCAGCCTTTTGGCGTTTAAATTGTCCTCCCCGTAACGCCTGGAGGTCCTTCCCGTAACATCCACATTAAAAATTGCCAAGAATACCTCTGTGTAATTGCATATCTTTACCAGGACAAGGCTGTGTAAATATGTTTTCTCTTACATTCCAAGGTCATTATGTGCCAAAGTTTGTTCATGTTTGCATTTTGAAATAATCAGCCTTTTGGCGTTTAAATTGTCCTCCCCGTAACGCCTGGAGGTCCTTCCCGTAACATCTACATTAAAAATTGCCAAGAATACCTCTGTGTAATTGCATATCTTTACCAGGACAAGCCTGTGTAAATATGTTTTCTCTTACATTCAAAGTCATTATGTGCCAAAGTTTGTTCATGTTTGCATTTTGAAATAATCAGCCTTTTGGCGTTTAAATTGTCCTCCCGTAACGCCTGGAGGTCCTTCCCGTAACATCCACATTAAAAATTGCCAAGAATACCTCTGTGTAATTGCATATCTTTACCAGGACAAGGCTGTGTAAATATGTTTTCTCTTACATTCCAAAGTCATTATGTGCCAAAGTTTGTTCATGTTTGCATTTTGAAATAATCAGCCTTTTGGCGTTTAAATTGTCCTCCCCGTAACGCCTGGAGGTCCTTCCCGTAACATCCACATTAAAAATTGCCAAGAATACCTCTGTGTAGTTGCATATCTTTACCAGGACAAGGCTGTGTAAATATGTTTTCTCTTACATTCCAAAGTCATTATGTGCCAAAGTTTGTTCATGTTTGCATTTATATGTATTCTGTGTTTTGGGGTTAAAATGTCACTCCTGTAACAATTCTTGTCCCTGCTGTAACGGTTATGTCATTCCTGTAACAGTCGTTATATAAACCACTAACTTCTTTACTAACTAGCTTTAGTACCCATCTGATAGTACGTAGTGTTTGTATATTGTTGCAGTATGTTAGCAACAATCAATCACTGACTTTGTCGCAATTCCAAGGACGAAATATGATGATGTAGAAATTAATGTGGGCCTTTATATGCATTTTCCACCTCAATTATGTGTGTAGTTTATTGAACTGCTGGAGACAAATGTAAATAATCCCCTGAGCTAGACAAGTAAGTGAAATTTGATATAAGTAATATTTTTATGAAGAATAATTGACCGTTACAGGAAGGACATGTGTCACTACTGGTGATACATATATTCGATTTTGTTGTTAAATCCTGATATGTTTAAGGTTGCATTTATATGTTTTCTAGTATTATAGTTATTGTAGTTCCAATAAATAAAAGTCAAATTCTTCTTCACAACATGTGACTTTGGTGAATTTGTCAACATCCAATTCCTGCATATTCTGATATTGACTCTTATATGTCATGAATAAGTGATATTGTGTTTTATGCTTTGGTTGCATGTGACCTTTAAAGTTTCTTACGAATCTTCTGCATGTCTCATAGCAGCAAGGAGTATCGTTGTAAATCAATTTTTCAAAACCAAGGGTTGGCTTGAAAACTGAAGTAATTCGTGCCACCAAGCTCAAGGTAAGACGACATCGAATGTTTCCTTGCGCCTTTTGAGTTTTTCATGTTTTAATTTTGATTCGTCCCAACGTACTTACAAATCTTCATACATAAATGAACTAAAATGGTCACGAGGATACTGAGTGAGTGAGTTTAGATTTTTTTGCCGCATTTAGCAAAATTCGAGCAGTATCACAGCAAGGGACACTCGCAATGGCCTTCAAATATTGTACCCATGTGGGAAATTGATCCCGTGTCTTCTGCGTGACGAGCGAACGCTGCAATAACCGCCCCTTGATCCTGATTGAAGTTGCATGTGTGTCTCACATTTCGAATGAGTTAACCATCTGAGTGTGATATGAAGAGACCGACTCAACCTTAATTTTCCATACATATTTTCTATCTTGTGTAAGCAAATGGTATCGTCATTCTTCCTTCAATAAATTGCTGTAACAATAACATTGCATTTAAGAATGCATATTACGGCACTTGTTCACCAACAATGGAAGTGCAGCTGATTAAATTGGAGGTGGAACCGGAGTATATTAACATGTAATTTGTTTTTCATACATCGTCAGTGATAAATAATCCGTCCGACTATCTATCTGTACATCTTCTGTCTGCAGCACTGACCCGTGAATATCCGGGTTAGAATTGATCTACAGCATTCCATGCCTGTCGTAAGAGGCGAGTAACAGGATCGGGTGGTCAGCCACACTGACTTGGTTGACACATGTCACCATATCCCAGTTGTCTAGATCGTCGTAGATCGTAGGATTGCCGTCATCAATCACTAGATCATCTGGTTCAGACTCGATTATTTACAGACGGACGCCACATAGCGGGAATACTGCTGAGTGATGCGTTAAGCAACAAGCAAACAAGAACAAATGGTAGCTATAATGTACATACACTTATTTTTGAAAACAACTGAATACAATTAGGAGATCAACGTACTGATTTAATTTGAAGCCGAACGCGTAGCGTGAGGTTTCAAATGATTAATTTAGGGACTATCAATTCGGTCTAACATTCATCTAATTTGCAAATCTGTATGTTTATCTCCATTCTACCATAACCGATTTAACATCGAACTTCCTCGTCCTGCAGAAGACACGGCGTAATCCGGCATGGGACAAGAGGCGAATTGAACTCGTCTGTGAAGGGAGTGGTAGGTGCCGATCGTATTTTTGTTAACATTGCAACATAAAAAATATTCTGTCCAGAGAAAACAAACTACTGTTTATTCAATGCAATAATGTAACACCTAAGGGTTTGGTTTTTATAATCATAACTCCACACGACCGAAACCAGCCTATTGTTTTGTGTGCCGTATTACTATACCCCCCTGGCCACACTATAATGGAATCGTCTGACCTACTTATTTTCTTGGAAGTAGACAGTTACGCAACAGTTTGAAATGGCGGACGAGCCAGTGTTTACATTTTGCGAAAGGTTGAAAGGAAAATACTTGACTGACTGTCGAACTTAAACTCTACAGAATCGAAGAATACACCCTTTTCTGATTGACCTATGACCTGTAACTCATCAAAGACTGTTGATTTTTATGACCGGCGAGTGTCGATCATGATTTCACGTACGTGCCTCCACCCCGGCATGCGACGAAAGAGTGACAGTGCTGCTTTGTGTACATGCGACTAACTTGGGATTCCTTGGAACATTGTTCTCATCATTTGGGGCTGGATTGTGCCCAAGCTTTTCAAAGTTTACGAACATAGCAGTGACAGCCTTGCGGGGAAGGTGGCAGAGCGCGGAATTCTCGTGGTTCAATTTTTGACATTTTGAACGATGCAACAGGACATGATGGAGTATGAGTGGCCTAAATTTTGTGTTTCGCCTGACCATTATCTTGCGCATTTCTCATTCTAAACGGAAACAAATATACCATTTACCAGGTAGGTAAATGTTTACGAACGTTTTGCCGCACACATAGGGATAGATAGGGATGTACTTTTACAAGGTTTTCTGATTTATATGTTAATTATTGTTTATTTATGTTTGGAGCTGTGTATTGTAATTGAGTTTGAATATTTATATTATAGAAGGTAATAATTATGATAGCGAAGTTTCCCTAATAATTGTGGAGGAGAAATCGTATAATTGTATTTTTCGAGTTTTAATTAATGTTTCATCAGCATTTCCATCACGTCTGTTGTGTTGATATTAGTCATGTTGGTGACCAAGCTGAAATAGTGCGGCAGTGTTGTATACGTGCGCAGTGAAGCGCCGTGAAATCAGACGCATTTTCAATCCGAATTGATACCGTCTGATTTTATGGATTGACCAATCAAATTTCAGGTATCCATGGTAGAATTTCCAATGATATATAGTATTGTGGCAATCAGTTATCACATACAAGTCAATTTCCAATTCATAAATATTGATACCGGTTGTAACATGGACAGAGTTACGTCAACTGATAAGAGGTTTTATTTTGCATTGCTTTTTAATATTATGAAATTTTAGCCTAGGGAAGTTTACTAGATAATATCTCAAATATTCTTCACACTTCAGCTTACTGTATACGTCTTGGAAATTACATTCTTAATGAAGGTAATTCTTTTAAGTGACCCATTTTAAGGAGATAACAAATGAACAGGTTCGTGATATTTGGGATACCAGTAAAAGTAGTATTGCAGGCTGACTACCAAACGTGTTGGTAATAATAAAAATAATAATAATAATCTCCGGAATGTTCTTGGTGGGTTCGACTAGGCAGCGTTTTCTGGGAGAAGTCCCATTCGCTGTCTGGCCTGCATGTAGAGGGGGCAAGGGCCCTGAGCTGATGATGAGCCTTACCAGCCTGACTGTGCCAGGATCACCCGAACCCTCTCTGCTGCATATTATCTTTAATCTGTAAAACATATTAATAATAAAAGCCTAGATTGGGGAATTATATTCCCTGAACCAAACGTGCATCACCCAGTTAGGGCTGACCGAAGCTGGTTTTTCACTGGGTTACAGACAGCCAAGAGGAAAGTTTAAATTCACTTCCGCAGCCCAGTCAGCCTTCCTCCGGTAGTGACACCAACCATACTGGAGATGGGACTTGCCCCAGGGAAAGGCACAGAACCCGACCAAGAATATCTTGATCAAACCACCTTAAAACCACACTACTTGAGTGTGCGAGAGCGACAGGATGGCCTGAAAATCCACGTATCAATGGCAAGTCGCCGAAGCTGCATTGGGTCAATGCCATGCCCATGTATGCTTACCTGACGGAGCAAAATCTCCGAGATCAATTCCGGCGGCTTTAAAATCTCTTGCCCCGTGAGCCAGTTCAACCCACAACTGGTGCCCGTCAGGAACCTTTGCATGAACAGAATGCTCAAGTGGCAGCAGACCCAAAACTTCTAATGGACGTCCGTGTCAACCTCTTTCCTCTTGCTGATGGCATAGGGCCAATTGGCCCCGAAATTTCCGACCCTCACTCTTCCTCTTCCTCAGTTGCAGATCTTTCCGAAAATCCTGTGTATATTTTGTTTCATTCTATTTATGATGAAATATCTGGCATACCTTTAGAAATTCGGAGGCCAATTAAACAAACAAATGAATCTTTTCCCAAAAATGAAATCAATTTATTAAATGATATTATTTCTATGAAACTTTCATCGGACTGTTCATTACATGAAGTTAATTGTTGTGTCTATGCTGCCGCTCGAACCTTGGAGGAAATTCACACAGTTTCCAAAGAAAAAACATCTAATACTAAGAACAATACACCAAAGAAAAAACGGTTTCAAGTTAAACTAACGGAAACTAGAAAATACATTTCCTGGATAGAGCTGTGCCTGAAGTTAAGATCATCATGGAGTCCAATGTCAAAACGGCAAAAGGCAATTTGGAGAAAATTAAAATTACAATACAAGACAACAAAAGAAAAGGTACTTCTCCAAATTGTCGATTCTCTTAGGCCAAAATAAAGGTTTGGACTGAAAGAAAGAAAAAATGGGAAAGTAAAAATAAATTCATCAAACAAAATAAACTTTTAGAAACAATGAAAAGCACTTCTACAGGCAACTGAAAACAAAGGGTGATGGTGAACATGACAAACGGCCTCCCATAGATGCCAATGAAAGGTTCTGGAAACAGTTGTGGTCTGTACCCGGCAACTGTAACCTTGAAGCACCATGGGTCAGTGATTATGACCATGCAATGCATGAGAAGGTAACTAGGTCGTTTGTCTGTTACATCTCACCAGATTGCCTGAAAAGTGTTATCAAAAAGTCCAAATCTAATACAGCTCCAGGGCCTGATGGCATTCGAAACCGGTACTGGAAACTGTTCCCCTGTGTCCAAACACCATTACTACACTGTTTCAATACTCTCGTGGACACAGGTGATGTTCCTCCATGGTTCTGCAAAGGTCGCACAATACTTGTCCCCAAGAAAGGAGACTTGACTGATCCCAAAACCTTCCGCCCTATCACATGTTTGAATACACAATACAAAATATTCACAGGGTGTTTGACAAACCTCGTGTCATCTTACTGCTCTTCCAATGATATAATTTACAGGGAGCAAGAAAGGGATGTTGGGGGTGCAAGGATCAACTTCTTGCACAGAAAATGATTTTGGAAGAGGCTAAAACATATCACCGCAACCTCTCCATGTGCTGGATTGACTACAAACAAGCATACGACTCTGTGCCTCACGAATGGATTCTGAAGTCTCTTCATTGTATTGACCTCCCTGAGCGACTACTTGATTTACTCAAGCCTTTAATGAGTTGCTGGTCGACTCAACTTGGGATGTACTCGCAAGGGCAGGTGCAGACTTCGGAATCTATTCCAATCAGAAGGGGAATATTTCAGAGGGATTGCTTTAGTCCTTTGCTTTTTTTGTCTGTCTTTAAATCCTTTGAGCTTTCTGCGCAATAAAAAGGCGGGTTACCATCGCGGACCTCCTCAGCACAGATCCCCAACACCTCTTACTTCTCTCCTTTACATGGATGACATCGAGCTCCTTGCCAAAGGAGATTCCAATTTGACAGAGCAGGTTCTCCTTGTCGAGGCCTTTTCTAATGATATTGGGAAGACATTTGGACTCGACAAATGCAATACTCTTCATTTAAAACGTGGCAAGGTTACTAATAATGGATCGGTCAAGTGACAAGGGGGAGGGGTTATTGAGCATCTTGTGGAAGATCAGGCCTACACCTATTTTGGAATGCAAGTTCGAGACAAGCTCCAGAATGCCCAGATTCAAGACAAACTTCGGGCCGAGTATAAATCTCGCTTAAAGAAAATCTGGAGCTCAGAGCTAAATGCTCGAAACAAGGTCAAAGCCACCAATACTTTTGCTGTGCCAGTCCTTTCCTATTCCTTTGGAGTAGTTGATTGGACAAAACAAGACATCCAGAGTCTTGACCGTCTGACCAGAAGGATCATGTCTGATAACAGAGCCCACCACCCTCGTTCCTCTCTCAACCGTGTATATATGCCAATCAATTCTGGAGGTCGGGGTTTGATTAATGTGGAGGCTCTTCATGATATAATTTTATTGTGTATGTTTGCACATATTTATTTATCGGATGATCCTCTGGTGATGCATGTGAAGACTCATGATGAAAGCAAGGAATTCCACAGCTATTTTAGGCGTGCCAAGGTTGTTGGACAGAATCTGAGATTTCAGGTTGATTTTGTTGATGGCGATGTACTGCTGGACGGTACAGTGATGGGAGTAAACCAGGTGAAGTCCTTCACCAAGGCTGCCCAGAGTCGGTCTTTTGTGGAGAAGCTTTCTGAGAAGCCATTGCATCGTGTGTACATGCAGTGTGTTGAACAGAAAAAAATCCCACCGACTCCTTCGCCTGGATGAAGTCGGCTGGTCGTAAATGTGAAACTGAGGGCTTCATTTTGCTGCTCAGGACCCGTCACTTCCCACTCGTAATCGCCAAAATGTGATTCTTAAAGAAAATATCAATATGAAATGTCGACTATGTAATTAATTTACAGAGACTGTCCAACATCTTGTCAGTGGATGCCCTTCTTTGGCACAAACAGCATATCTTAAACGACATGATGGCATGGCTCGTTGCTTTAACTACCGTCTCCGCCATGCCTGTGGCTTTGACTCTGAGGTCCATCCATGGTACGACCCTGAACATGTCCAGGGCGTCATGGAAAATGATTCTTTCAAACTTCTGTGGAATAGGCCTATATACAGCCTCAGAAGAATTACTGCCAACAAACCTGATCTTGTCCTTTCTGATAAAGCCAATGAATTTATTTATATCAGTGAATTTTCTGTCCCTTTTGACAGCAATGTGATTGGCAAGATTCAGGAAAAGCATGATAAATGTGCGGACCTCGCCTTCGAAATGTCTCGCTTGCATCCCAAGTACACTGTCAACAGGCTCCCCATTGTTCTCGGTGCCCTTTGTTTGGTACCTCCTGAACTCTTGGTGCAGATCAGGAGAGTGCCCGTGTTCTCCACCGGGAGCACAGCCCTTCTGAGAATCTGGGTAATGCAGAGGGCTGCAGTGTTGGGGAGCCTTCATATTCTCCGGAAAGTTCTTGGTGGGTTCGACTAGGCAGTGTTTCCTGGGAGAAGTCCCATTCGCAGTCTGGGCTGCGTGTAGAGGGGGCGAGGGCCCTGAGCTAATGATGAGCCTTACCAGCCTGACTGTGCCAGGATCACCCGAACCCTCTCTGCTGCATTTTCATCTTTAATCTGTAAAACATAATAATAATCTTTGGGTTTGGTAGTCATGAGTTGGTGAATGAATTTAGTTTTACGCCGCACTGAGCAATATGCCAGCTATAGGGCGTCGGTCTGCAAAAATCGAGTCTGGACCAGACAATCCAGGGATCAACAGCATGAGCATCGATCTACGCGATTGGGATACGATGACATGTGCCAATCCAGTCAGCGAGCCTGACACCCGATCCCGTTAGTCGCCTCTTATGACAAGCATGGGTTACTGAAGACCAATTCTAACCCGGAACTTCACGGGTGGTAGTCATGAAATCAATGGCAACGTCTTGACAACCTCTGGTTCTGAAGCTCAAGATTTTATTCAGAAAATAACGCTCATTTAACTTTTCAAACACTCGAGGTTTATGCAATGACGCTCATTTAAGTCTCCACTCAAATGCAATGATGTCTCTACGTGTATACTGTTTAAGATGATGGTGATCAAAGCAAGTATCAAAGCAAGTGCTAGCATAGGTATAACCATGCCATTTACGTAATTATAGAAAAACCCCATACATATCCTCAGACTGTACCTCAATACAGCAGACGTACTCTGTTGTGAAAGTGAAAGCTTCTCAAAGTTATTGTGACATGCAATTTTTCATTGGTAATCTTGTGAAAGAGTGTGGTAAAACGGTCGAAGAAACGCATCCAAACAGTTGCTGCTCTACTTGCACGAAATTTGCAAGAATTGTGACATATTCGATGAAAATAACCTGCAAATGTTTACTTTAAGAGGCCAGGCATCCAGACGCTCGTCATTTCACCTCAATACAAACTTAAGAAGTTTAAGAAGTTCGAAACACACCTCTACTCATGGAAACATCACTAATCCCTTCCAGCGACGTTTTCAGCAAAACAATCAAGTAATAGACGGTGCCTGTTTTGCATTCCCGCCATTAAAGACCGCTCGTCAAGACCGATGGATTCGAATCATCTGCCAGCCAGCAACCTGTACATCCCGTACGAAACTGACAATAGAGGTGTATCAATAACAATTCCATGACCTTCACGGGTCTTCAATATTCTTGCCCGACGACCAGCCCAGTGACCAGTTCCACTGCCGGATCATCGACATCTCTAGTGGAGCAGCCGACACTTGCAGGAGCAGCTAGCTGAGTGGAGAAGAGTTCTCTTCACGTTACTTCTTTACCGAGCTGACGACAGGACATGTTTCTACAGGGGCACACGTGATCATTACATCAGATCACGTGTTCTGGAAAGGGATCGCTTGGAGGAGGAGCATTATGATCTGGGGATGGAATCACTGCTGCAGCAAAGATCCCAATGATTGTGAAAGAGACGATCTTGAATGCCTTGAGGCACCTAGGCGAGATTTTGCAAATGGTCTCTTGATCATTTTTTCAATATAACGGCCCAGGAGAGACGTTTAAGCATGACAACTCCAGATCGCACGTTACTCGAGTTGTAATCGGAACCATGTTAATCGGTTATCCTGACACGCAAGGTCCTCCCTTGCTTGTCACCCATTGAACAGGTCTAGGAGGAAATGGAGCGAAATCCTCTTCACTGATGCGAGTCCTATAACAAGGCTGCAGGAACTCCGCCATATCATGGAATGATCATCCCCAGGACTTTCACCGACGTTTAGTGGCCTCAATAAGTCGAAGGTATCATGACGACATCAGCGCACAAGATGGACACACTGTACTGACTGTGTCAACTTTTAAACCCCTCATGTGTTGTGGCTCAGTTGCATATGTCAGGTGCACTGTTTTTTATGGATCGTTACCATAGCTTGAAACATTTGTCTTTTCATGTGCTACCATTTCATTTTCAGCAGCAGGCGTTTAACACTTATTCTGCTTTCTGTTTCTATGTCACAATAACTTTTGAGTACACTTTAATCATACAACACTGCACATAGATCATTTGATGGCTGAAAAGAAGTTTCGAAGGTTAAATTGATATCCAAATTTCTTCATGAAAGCTATTTTGTTGAAATGTTAATGTGAATTTGGTCCTTTGAGATAGTAATCTGCAGTCATTCATTACACCTTATTCAGTTAACATGAACAGGAATCACGATGTAACTGTCAAAGGCTATGCTTGACTTGAACAGGAATTTGGTTCTTTGTGACCCCCGTCTTCCAAATAGCAAGCTTCCATTATTGATGATACCTTATGTAATTAACATGATTTGGAAAAAATAAAGATGATATTTATCCATAAGAACGGTACTCCAAAATGTCACCTGTAGACATCAAGACAAATCTGCCACAAATCTGATTTACTTGGGTGGGTAGTTTAGTGGCTAAAGCCTTCACACGAGAGACCCAGGTTCGATTTCATTTACTCACTCACCGACTCTGTTTGGCTTCCGTGTTATGGTAATACATTTAGCAATGTTAGCATGGTCCCTTGTTGTAGACTTGTTTATATTGTGCTGATTCCCAAGTTGAAGCTAAAAAGTTAATCGGGAATCAGTCCGTAAACGAAATAGGTGTAAATTCAATAAATAGCAAGTAAATGCGCTGTAATCAAAAATTGTATTTGAAAATTAACTTAGTAAACAAATCAATACAAAGGTACAAATATGTGTGGCAGTACAATTTCAGGGGTTATATAATACGCTAGGGTGAGTGAGTGAGTGAGTGAGTTTAGTTTTACGCCGCACTGAGCAATATTCCAGTTATATGGCGGCAGTCTGTAAAAAAATGAGTCTGGACCAGACAATCCAGTGATCAACAGCATGAGCATCGATCTAGGAACGCGAGGGAACAGAAGAGAACAGAACATATAACGTACATACTATCCCCGATGCAAACATTACAGACACTTTGCAAACAGGTTGTAAACAGGCTTGTAATGCCCATAAAATCAAAGTTTACGTGGATTTCAAAGTCCCTAATTTGTAGGCATCCTTTCGGTCGAACGAGCTATCTCCTGTACCAGACATCAAGTATACGTGAAGACAAATGCTTGTTGGCAAGTTGTTGTTCCATGTGTCCAGGAAGTCAAGAATCGAAACAGCACTATGTAACGCATTATGCTGGATTAACATGTAGCCTATGAAATCACATATTTTACAGGGAATCATTCTTGAATAAAATATAATAAAAAGGAGCCAAGATACTATCGTTTTAATTCTAGATTTGCCAAACATTACAGACCTGCAAAACCTTTCTTGTGTATATTTGTTTCAGCGTCTGTATAACGCATTACTCATTTCGTCCAAATGGGATACAAATTAATGAAACCTGTTTCAAGTTGGAGAAGTGTGAACGAGGTTAACACAAGAAATTATAATGTGACGGTAGTTTTGGATCCAATAATGTCCGTGTTATTTTATATTATCGGTGTATTTCTTCTTCATATGTCTGTGTCTGTAGAAGTTGGAGGACTAGTAGAGGGTATGTTATAAGCTGATTCTCATCCACTAATATATGATCAGTGAAGTGCATATTTTGACGGCAGTATTAACTGAACTTAGGAAAATACATTAACACACACTCACTTGTTCACCAAGTTAGCTTTAGACCTTTCCTAATTGGTTCGCACGAAGTCAACACAATGAACAATGCTGTGAAAGGGTTAGTCTCCACCTTGTGCATTTTACACAGGAAAAAATATTTCATACTCCTTTTACTTAGACGAGCATAAACCTTATTAGAAAGGTTTTAATACCAGATTGTGTTCACTAGTCTGTTCTTGTATTCTATAATTTCGGTCGATTTACCTACTTTCCGCACTATTGTCAATACTATGGACTTATATTGATATGAACGAATTTGTGTAAGGTAACTGAGCGAAGGTTCAACGTATTCATCGCGAGTTTTGTCTGATGATTCCTTGGCGAACACTAATAGGTACCAAAAGGTGTTCGGCTGGAAGTCAAGTTTCCCCTCTGACGTCAGATGACGTGATTATGACTCATGAACTCTCAGCAGTATCTGGAATATGGATAGTTTATTAAACTAATATTACCTGTGGAATTTACTCCTTTAAGACACTTGTTTTCAAATGCTTTACAAATGACTCACCCACTCACTCACATTTTACTGTATATCTCCAGTAACATCCAAGGCACATATTCGTAGTCAATGTTGGACCAGTAACGATCTTTAAACGGCGGCGGAACTTGCAGCCTGACCATGGTTGTTGTTATAGAACCTGGGGAGAATACATTGTTTCAGTAAATCTGTAAAATAATGCCTTACTTACAAGTAAAAAGAAAAACTCAGCCAGGTACAGAGCAATACCTATATAGTTCACATTCTTCCTTCGGCATTTCTTGATCGGAACTGTCACAATGTGTGAGATTCAGTCGATTGCGTTATGTGAAAACCGATCATTCCCAATGACGGATATTTCACGATGTAAACTATCAGGCGAAAGGGAAGTACAGCATGTACTGGTCTTGGTTTTGGGTTGAGGAATATGGACCGGTCCCTCGTTTAGGGTATCGGGTATATAATCTGTATTCTAAGTTTGGATAGGGTAAATTACTGTGTACAGGAATGTACCTTGGGTACATATCTATAGCACCCGTGCCTACAACGACCCCTTAAGCTCAAATAAATTTGCTTCAACATGTATTGGTCAAACATGAGTCAAACGTTTTCTACTTTTTGTGCTAATGCTGTTGATCTACGATTCAAATAGGCTTCGGGTGTGAATACTTAATATTTACAATGAGACACAATAATTCCATAATTTCCATTGTAAATATCCTCCATTCCGTATTATTGACAAACGACAAGCTGGGATGTATTTATCTTGAAAGAACGTCTAAACTTATAACAAAAGTTCAATCAAATGTTTGTTGGAGTATTCCAGCTGTATTCACTGAACTAGTTCCATCTTATGCATATAAAAGAGCGTCTTTAAGGATATATATTCTTTCATAGTCAGAAAATATTTTTTAGTTTCCAGTTTGTTGATAAATAATGAGAAAAATATGGGACTAAACATACCTCCCTGTCTGCAGTCTGTAAGAAACATTTGAAATATTGAGTCAGATCACATACGATACGATTTGAGCTAAGTGTATAAATGACTTATGACTGTCAAATAATGCCAAGAGCGTTGTAGTTTAGAAGTCGATGCCATACAAATGAATAATTGACACAGTCAGATGCTTTGGAGAAATCGATGAAAAAGACCTACTTCCTGACCATTCCATCCAAAGTTAATATGTTGTCTTCAGTCCCACATCCCTTTGTAAGTTCTGCTTAATTTTCCTTTATGATATTATTGCCAGTTGACCACTGTTGTAATTTCCATTCAATATCTCGGTGAATACCTTTCCTGTCACTGATTCCTGTTACCCTTTTGTGTAAAGTGGATTAATATAGCGGTTGAAAAGTCTCTGGTGTGACCACCATTTGTTCTATTTGAGTTCACATTGTACAAATACATAATGCTTCTTGCGTGTGACATATTTATACATGAGAACTGCAGGAACAAGCCGTACTTTAAAGCTATCCATTTATGTTTTATGTTAATGCAACTGTATCTGACGCATGAAGAAATATAAATATTGTCTTTCAATACAGTTATAAAAGTTAGGATAAAGTTTAATGCAAGTATTTTTCTATTCGCATTCCTCTCTGATCAACTGGGAACCAGTTCTATAAATTATTCAAAATGTCAAACATTGATATTGACTGGATTACTGGATTATAAATATTAACAATGTTATATTTGCCACTAGTATGGCTGGTATATTAAAACATACCATTTTAAGTGTATGATCTAGTTCTTATATCCTCCATACCCGTGAAGATCCGGGTTAGAATTGGTCTTCAGTAACCCATGCTTGTCGTAGGAGGCGACTAACATAATCGGGTTGTCGTTGACTAGGTATTGTCTGGTCCAGACTCGATTATTTACAGTCCGACGCCTTACAGCTGGAAAATTGTTGAGTGCCGCGTTAAACAACAAACCAACCGAACCAACTTCACCCCCCTTGTTTCCCCAGACAGTGTTATGTCCATGACTCCCCACTCATTGATCTCCGTCTTTACTGACCCAGAGACCGTATATGGTCTCTGACTGGTCCCATCTTTCACGGACTCGTCACGCCGAAGGTCCGGGTTCGATTACCCACATGGGTACAATGTGTGAAGCCCATTTCTGGTGTCCCCTGCCGTGATATTGCCGGAATATTGCCACAAACAGCGTAAAATCCAACTCATTCACTCACTCCTAGCTTTTACGAGGATCCAGTGTTAAATAATCGTTGAAAGAAAGAAGTGAAGTTGACAGTTTGGTCAATCATGAATTATCATTCAGTCTGCATTTTGCGGTAAGCTACAGTCGTTTACATTTTTAAAACTGCACATGATTACTATAAATCAGTTAATAAAAAAACATCACAAACGCAGGTTTTCCAGGTATCACTGCATATTTAAGGGACGTAAATCCAGTTAAAATGGCATTCGGAGGAAAAGCACAGCTTTATCCGAGGTAGCCGAAACTTCATAGCGTTGTTCCGATCATACAATAAGGCTGCTGGTGGACCGAGTGTGTGGTATCAGAAGGAGGTAACGATAGCCGCAAAGAAACGAGTTTGCCATCTCATATCAGACGACATTGTGAAACAGTTTCCTGAAATAAAAAAGATATCCGTTGGACTCTTACACATTCACAGTTAGTTACTACCTGTCTGAGAGCATTCGTATCCACTTGTTCAGTATTCGATCAGCTTATTAGTGTTTGCATCATTTACCAACATAATTTCAAGAATGAATATTATTACGTTGGAGATACATCATAGAGCATTAAGTGGAAAGAGTTCCACCGCCGATTTTATAATGTACTTTTCATTACTTGGTTATCTTTGTAAAAAAAAATTATTAGGTGGGGAATATTGTAAAAAGTATTATTCCCTTGAGAGGGTAGAGTTATTCAAATCATTTATATACTAACCACTACTTAATCAAAGAACGTGTTTGAATATTGATTCGTTGACTTCATCAATATTCATTTGTCCCTTCAATGACTGGTCCAGACGCTGATGATAATTGTCACATTGCTGGAATGACAATCGCTGATGATAACCATCACAATGCTGGAATGCCAGTCGCTTATGATAACCGTCACATTACTGAAATGTCAGTCTTTTGGTATGAGGCGGTTGGGGATCGAACCCGCGACCTTCCGCTCCCAGGGCGGACGCTTTAACCACTACACCAAGGAGGCGGTCACATTCTGGAAACTAAACATAAATAATATATTAACCTATTAGGTGAGGAATTTGGTCTCCATTTTTAAGACCAGACAAAGTATCATCAGGCATTCTTACTGATAAATTACTTTGGAATGTTTCGGAAACATACATCAGTATTTCCTTTTATGCTCATAGCAACAAAATATTGCGAAATATCAAAAACCAAGGGTTAGTTTGAGAACAGAAGTAATTGGTGTCACAAAGCTCAAGGTAAGTGGTCATGGAATGGTTCATAGCGCCTTCTAAACGTTTGATGTCATTCGTCCCAATATACCTACACACGTACATACCGACATGAATGAAATACTGCTAATGCAGGATACTGATTGAGTGAGTAAGTGAGTTAAGTTTTACGCTGTATTTAGCAAATTCAAGACATATCACGGGACACCAGATATGAGCCACCCATTGTACCCATGTGGGAGATCGAACCTGGGTCTTCGGTGTGAAGAGAGAAAGCTTTACCCCCAGGCTACCCCACCGTCCTATATCCTACCATAAAATATTATGATAAGGATGGCGCTTGATCAGATTTTGTCAATCAAAAGAGTTGATGACATCACACTATACCTTTATGAGTCTTCGACAAAATTCCACTTTCAGTCTTTGGGCACTGATGTCTACCATCCTCGTGGCCGCTGTCTGTCTTTGTACCCTGTCCCTGGCACTGCAGGCGAGTAATGACGACTGTTCACATCCTCCCATGCAGGAAGTTGTCCCTGAAAAGGCTCATGGTTACATCCGGTCTGTTTTTGCGCCCTCTATGTACGACTGCGCAGCTATATGCCAACTGTCCCCGCTGTGTCTGTCCTTCATCTTTGATCCTGAGAAACAGACATGTCAACGACTGACCCAGACAAGGGCAAAGACAGATAGCAGCTTTATTGTCGGCAGTGGCGTCTTCTTTAGCAACATCCACGACTGGAAAATGGTTTGTATGAAGGGTTTAATCTACTTTCAGTCACGTTTGAACGGATACATCAGTTTGTGTTCTCTAAACACTCAACCGTAATCTCCACACATTGTACCCATGTGGGAATCGAACCCGGATCTTGGGCGTGACGCGGTAACGGTTGAGTGAGTGAGTGAGCCTTTGGAAAGGGCATTCCGTATCTGTGGAAGGAAAATTGGCAGGGGACACCAGAACATGTTTGATTGCTTGGTAAGATTAGGTCTTCAGCAATCCATTCTGGTCGTAAGTGTCGACTAACGGGATCAGATAGTCATCGTATCCCAGCTGCGTAGATTGATGGGCAGAATGTTGATCACTAGATTGTCTTGTCAAGACTCGAATATTTACTCCATATAGCTGCAATATTGCTTCGTGCGACGTTAAACAACAAACAAACAAATTTATTGCAGGGATGATGTAATTTCAACGTGTATATGTGAACATATGTGCCATGATATAAACTATTTGTATATTTAGTCACTGACAGGTGCCTGTGGTAAAGCTTCCTGTGGCGCTAATACGCAGTGCAAGCTGGGAAGGAATGGCCAACCGCTGTGTGAAATATATGATGGTATGTGCATATATATATATACAATATAAAGACTATACAATTGTGTAATCTGTGTGTTAGGTAGTCATGAAACCAATGGTCGCGTGTTGACAACCTCTGGTTCTGAAGCACATGATGTTACTCAACGAAAAACGCTCATGTTTGTCTCTATTCTCTCGCTATTTACAACGATGACTTCCAGGTAAATCATCAAGCACTCGATATTTACGAAGATGATAAAGTCATTCAAACAAATGCTAGGTACAAAGACGACAAAGGTCTCGACGCACATGCTTTTTAAGATAAAGGTAAGCAAATGCTAGATATAAAGATCATTATTATAAAAAAACACATAAATATCCACACATCTGACCTCAATACATCAAACTTGCTCTGTTGTTACAGCTACTCAGAGGAAAAAGTTACTGTGACATGGATTTCATTCATTGGTAATATTGTGAAAGAGTGTGTTAAAATAGTCGAAGAAAAGAAACCAAACAGTTGATGTTGCAATTGTACGAAACTCGACTCAAGTAAGAAACCTGATATATTCGAGCACAATGGCCAGCAATGTGCACTTTATAAAGTCAGACAGCCTGAAACTTATAATTTCCCCCACAGGCTTAAGAAGTGCAGAAGTACGAAAAACACCTCTTTTCATAGAAACACCATTTGTCACTTCCGGTGTCGTTTTCAGAAAAACAATCAAGTAATAGACCATTCGCAAAGTGGCCCCGCACCAGTTAACCAGTGAACCAGCAAGCAACCAGCAACCCTTACAGCCCATACTAAACGTGGCAATAAAGTTGTATCGATAACAATTCAACGACGTGTGAGCATCTGAAGCACCCTTGCAAGACGCGCAGCCAATGGCCAATTCTAATGCCGGAATATCGACTTCGACGTCAAAGTTTCCAGTAGAGCAGACAACACTTGCCATAAGAGCAATTGAGTGGGGAAGAGTTGAGCTGAGGGCCCAACGTGTGACTTCGGTCGCAGAAGCGAACGTTACATCAGGCCATGTGTTCTGGAAAGTGATCGTTTTGGCGTTGGAGCGTTATGACCTGAGATACAAACAAAGACGCCATGTTTGTGAATGAGACGATATTGAATGCCTTGAGGCACGGAGACGAGATTTTGCAAATGGCCGCTTTACCATATTTTCAAAAGAACGACCCTGGGCTGACGCTTTCAGGCGCGTAGCAAGCCATTTTTTTCATGGAAGCCCGTTAGGTTGCAAAGCTATTTATTTACATAGTATTGAGGGCTTGCCCAACTATAATGGCAAAAATCATGTGATCATTTGATAATGGTAGCTACGCCCCTGGCTTTAGCACGAAAACACCAGACCACTTTGCTTTAGATGTACAGCAGTATCATAATCTGAACAATATTTATTGGTTATCCTGAAACGCACGATCCTCCTTGCTGTCACTCACAGAACAAGTCTGACATAAAACTGAGTGAAGTCCCAGTGCTGCAGCCAGGATTTCCTTGGAAGGGGCAAATTGGCCCTTAACTTTGGAAAATGTGGGCTAATAGGAGAAATTTAGAAAATCATGTGTCTTCATGGTTACTCTTAAACACTTACAGCTAAAAAAACCATAAGTAAACTTTTCTCCTCACATTATTTATTAAATTGTACTGTTTTTTTTCAAAGGGATGAAAGTCAAATCTCTACTTTCTGAGATTTCACACATCTTTAAAAGTTAAAATCTTTCAAAAAGGGCCCCTCAAGTTGAATGAGCATAAGTCTATTCAGTGCTTCTGCTGTTTCTTTTAGAGGTATATAAATTGTTTTGAGAACTGAATCCCCTTTCACAGTCAGAAGTCTGAAGAGGCAACAGCAGACCAATGTGAGACAACCTGAGGATTTCCTGTAGAGTTTCAGAGTGGTTTGTTCTGAGAATATTCCATCGGGTTTGGGTGTTATCTCTTGGATACCTTTGCTCAAGAACGACTGACTTCACTAGTTTCCATTCCAGTCTACACTTGTCAGGATCCACCTTCCTTTCACTGACAACTTCCCCACAAGTTTGATCTGAACCATAGTGTTTCAGTAGAATTTCTAATTTGTCATTACCAAAGTCCTGCTGCACTTATTTTGAGAGGAATGAGACGTTTCTAAACCAAAAGATATCAAAGGAAATAGCAATTTCTGTAGAGTAACTCTCTACCTTACTTGTCAAAGAATCCATGAAATCTTTCCTGATCTTACCACATTCAGTGTCTCTTTAATATTTCCATAACCCAGCTTCTGTTTTCTAAAAGCAACACGATTTTCCACAACTGTTGTGTTTTTCTTGAACATTTTCTGATAGTAAGCATTGCCATCCTTTGCCATTTTAGCATCGTTCAGGCACCCTTATACTGCTGGCTTCACCGCTGCTATGTCAAGGTTGACTTTCTGAAATACCATATGTAGTGGTGTAATAGCAGGTATCACATCCATCATCAGATGTAAAGTGTAGACAAATCTGTAGTCTGATATATTTTCCAAGAGAGAGGTGGCCTTGCTGTCTTTCTGTTTCTTCAGAAACATGACAAGTGCTACCCAACTGTGGTAGACAGCTGAGAGAGCATTGTAGAAAGAAAAACCAACGAATTTGATGGACTCACTTCTGGGTCTTCAAGAACTTTTTGAATTTGTGACAGTGATACAATTCTTGAACTTGAATGTTTAAAGTAATAGTCCAAGTCTGTTAATGATTTCTCAAAAGTCTTTTGATGAAAGGAACATCTTCTGCTGCCTTTGAAGTGCACAGATTGAGGCGGTGTGACATGCAATGAATGTTAATGCAATGAGGACTGACTTCTTTAATCCTAGCTGCGTTCGTATTGCAACATATATAATATTCTGTCCTAAGAAAACTAACTACTGTTTATTCATGCAATAATGTAATACCTAAGAGCTTGGTTTATATAATCCCAACTCCACACGACCGAAACCAGCCTATTGTTTTGCTAGCCGTGTTACTCTAACCCCCTTGCCACACTATAATGGAATCGTCTGACCTACTTATTTTTCTTGGAAGTCTGTAGTTGTTGACAGTTACGCAACAGTTTGAAATGGCGGACAGCCAGTGTTTACATTTTGAGTGACAGTGGAAATACTTGACTGACTGTCGAATCTGAACCCTGCAGAATCGAAGAATAGATCCTTTTCTGATCGACCTACGACCTGTAACTATTCAAAGATTTGTATGGCCAGTGAGTGTGGATAATGATTTCACATACATAGGCTGTAGGTGCCTCCACCCCGGCATGCGACGAAAAGAGTGACAGTACTGCTTTGTTTACATGCGACTAACTTGGGATTACTTGGAAAATTGTTTTCATCATTTGGGACTGGATTGTGGCCAAACTTTTTTCAAAGTGTACGAACATAGACAACCAGCAGTGACAGCCTTGTGGGGAAGCTGGAAGAGAGCAGAATTCTGGTTGTTAAATTTTTTACATGTATTTTTTGAACGATGCAACGGGACATGATGGAGTGTGAGTGGCATAAATTTTGTGTTTCGCCTGACCGTTATCTTGCGAATTTCCCATTCATATTATTCTAAACAGAAACAAATATACCATTTACGAGGTACGTAAATGCTTAGTAAGGATTTGCTGCACATTTTGTATAGATAGGGATGAAATTTACAAGGCTTTTGATTTACATGTTAGATATTGTTTGTTTATGTTTAGGGCTTTGTATTGAAATTGAGTTTGCATGTTTTTATTATAGAAGGTTATATGATAGTGAGGTTTCATAATAATTGTGGAGGAAAAATCACATAATAATTGTATTTTTCGAGTTTTAATAAATGTTTTGTCAGCATTTCCATCACGTCTGTTGTGTTGATATTAGCCATGTTGGTGGTCAAGCTGATGCGGCAGTGTTGTATACGTGCGCAGTGAAGCGGTCACGAAATAAGACGAATTTTCAATCCAAAATTGATAGCGTCTAATTTTTATTGATTGACCAATCAAAATCGAAAATTTCACGTAGCCATGGTAGAATGTCTAATGTTTGGTCATTTGAGATCTCTGTCTTGATAAAGTTGGCTCTTTGTGATCCCCATCTTGGAGATAGCAGGCGTCCATTATTGATGATATCATATGAAATGTTCATGATCCGGAATTAGAAAGACGATCTTTAAGAACGGTTCTCCAAAATGCAAGTTGCCAATATCGACAAAAATATGTGACACTTCTGTTTGGTTTGGTTGGTAGGGTAGTGTCGTGATTAACCCCACGCTGGAGACACGAGTTTGATTACCCACCTGGATCTCATATGCAAAGCCCACTTCTCTCATCCCGTGCCGTGATATTGCTCGAATATTGCTAAAAGCACCGTTAAACCATATTCACTAACTGACTCACTCACTCTGTTTGGCTTATGTATGTGTTATGGTAATACGTCTATATGTTAGTAAACATATGTCATTTGAAATTGAAATCTTGACATTTTCAATTCAAGACATTGGCATGAACTGTACTCGCGATGACGACTGTCTCGTCATGATGACGTCATGCTTCCTAGGACGATGTCTGTGTCACCCTGGATACAGCCACAACATTACTAGTAACTCCTGTGACAGAGGTGAGCTCCTTAGTGGAAGAGATTTAGAAACAGTTTAAACGTTCAGCGCCTTGACTGATCACCAGTTACAGGCAGGTTCCTAACAATATGTCCAGGTTTGTGATCAGTCTTCAAGGCATTGAGGGCGGTGGGGTAACCTAGTGGTTAAAGCGTTCGCTCGTCATGGCTAGTTTCGATTTCCCACATGGATAATGGATAAAAAAAATAATTATGGTGTCCCCTGCTGTGATATGCTGGTATATTGCTTAAAACCGCGTAAAGCTAATCTCACTCACTCGCTACAGTGTTCCCCAGCCAGAATCAGTTCGAACCCTTGGGTCGGCGTGCAAACCTATGTGAGTCAGTGACATATCGTGGCCATATATTTCACCCCAGTGGTGAAGGTCAGTCACCAAGAACACTTTCACGCCCCTCCCACAACACACGTACATGTTATCATATCGTGATACTATTGCTCGAAGCAGCTTAAAACCATCTGACTCACATTTCAGATTGCAAGAGGTTTGGAAACACCATGACCCTGTATAAGGGACTGGGGGTAAAGGAGCATAACCGGAAGCGGAAGCCCTTCTTCGGATTTGCTGAATTTGTGATGAAATATTGCATGAGGGCATGTATGAAAGAAAGGTCCTTTGAGTGTAAAACTGCAGACATAGGTCGTCCAAGGAGGTGTTATCTGAGCAGTTACGGTTACTTGGATGTCAGCGCAAGCGACCGAGAACGCAACTTGTCAAAATGGTGGATGGCAGTGAGGACATGTCAGTGATGTTATAGAAACGACGATATTTGTCGCATTACAAATCCTGTTTTTTACCAGGGTCCTTTATTTTGAAATTTGTTTATATTGTTGATTCCCAAGTTGAAAAGCTAAAAGTTAAACGGAAATCAGTCTGTAAACAAACTAGATGTGAAAACAACAAAGAACAAAGCAATGTGCTGTAGTCACCAATTGTATTTAGAAATTACTCAAGTAAACAAATCAAATACAAAGATACAAACGTGTGTGTTGTACAAGTTCAGACACAGTAAAATATACGAGCAGGGATTATTGCAAAAAATACAATAATGGTTATATTCATCTCTCTACAAGATTAAACCTGCAGCTTGGTCTAGGCAGGGTATGTGATCGTGAAACAAGATGATGGTACTCTTGTGACCTGAGCTGCAGTGTTCGGTGAGACGCGATAGATGGAGATCACAATATGTATGTGTGTTAGGATCCTACATTAGCAACCCACCTGTGTCAAAAGGATTTTCTGCACGCTTACTGTCCATTTTTAGCTGTTTACACGTTGTAGCTAGTACCATCTTTGTATAATTTGCTGAACACTGAGCTATGGGTCGAGTTCAAATTTTCGATGTGATGGTTCATTCATAATATTTGTAATATTTAATGCTGTCTTGACCTTTACTCCATATGGAATCTGTTTCGTGGAACATCAGTATTCATGCCACAATCATGCTGGTCCATTTGGACTAATGTCCCACAATTACGTTTTTCGTGTTTTGAAAAATGCACGACGTTTTCCTACACCTGCGTTGTTATCGGAACCATGACGCGTTTTGGCGAATGCTTTATGCTTGGTTCAAACCTCTGCCAGCGTTTTTGTTTTTTTATACAGTTACTTTAAAGTGATAACGTTCTATTACCTGGTACTTTAGAACAATCTTTGAACATATAACACTGCCCTATACCAACAGGTTTATTATCCCCAGCAACAACGAAGTTGCTGGGGATATAGAAACGAGTTCCGTCCGTGCGTCACACTTTGTCCGAAGCATATCTCCTAAACTATTGGTGATAACTTAACCAATCTTGGTACACAGGTCAACGATGATCCCCAGATGTGCCTTTTGGGGTTGGACCCGGATCTGAAGTTTCCATGGAAACACGACTTAGGCCGTGAATATGAGGATGTCATCTTATCCGGAGCAGATCTCCTAAATTATACATGCTAGCTTCATCAAACTTGGCACACATATCAAGCATGATCCCTAGGTGTGCCTTTTGGAGTTTAGACCAGATATGAATTTTATTGTTTGTGGTTTCCATGGAAACGTGACTTAGGCTGTGACTATGAGGATGTCATCTTGTTGCATTTCATGGCAACAAGTTAGGCTTCAACAGAATTTGGTGGTAGTGCTCCTCTCTGGAGCAGATCTTAAAAACCTTTCAATACTCTCTTTCCACTTTGCTGTATACACTCCAAAACATTTCACATAATCATAAGTAGTAGACATATTTATAAAGAGTATTTTGCGGATGCGGGGGATATTGATGACTGTTTCTTCTTGTTTAGTTATTTTTTATAAGGCGCATGTAAAACACATCAACGTGTCCATTTAAAGAATGGAGGGCACAGTATTGGCTGTTATAAGCTTAATTGCAAATTCCCGCTGTTTACACGTTGTAGCTAGTGCCACGTTGTAATTTAAACATAACCTTTGTATAATTTGCTGAACATTGGACAATAAAATCCGCTCATGGAAGAAATATTTTCTTTGTTCAACCTTCTCTAAAATATGATTCAATTTAGTCCCTAAACAATTTGTCAGATGAGATCTGTTTTGTCTCGTGTTGCGAATCGTAGTTAGTTCAGGTGAATAGAACGCCTATCGCTTGGGGTTCGTGTAAAAGAGGAACGATTTGGAGCATCTCTGCTACAGTTACATTTCTTGTGACTCGTGTATGTTGCCAGGGACTGCCAGCCTTTTAAAACATGAACACCAATGCCTGTCTCTTAATTTTTCATTGGTAGAGTTCTTCGTAATAGATATAGGTCATAATAACCATTCTCATGTTATTGTTATTGTGAAGTCTGTGATAAATGGCTTTACACATGAGGATCCGATATCCTGATGAACGTTTTTCAGTTGAGCAAAACGCACACACTTCAAGCAAGTGGTATTATTATGCTAGAATAACGCCTAAATGCTGCCGACAGATAACTCCATGTTATCTTTGTCTTATTTGTATGTCATGAAACAATTATTTCGATTTTACTGATTCTGTTTTTGTTAATTATGTATGTATGTCGTTAAATGCACCACGAACAATATTACAGTTTCAAACAATCCAGTGCTCAACTGAGATACGATGACATACATCAACTCAAACAACCAACCTTACTACCCGATCCCGTTAGACGCCTCTAAAAACAAGAATGTACAAATTTGGAGAGTTTTTGCAACATGCAATATTTTTCGGATGCAAGTAGTCATCATCAACAAACGACATCATTTAAACTATAGTTGCAGAACATGTAAAGAATACATGTAGTTGCAAAATTTGTGAAGAGTATTTAAATTTGCGAAACATGCAAAGAGTATTTGTAGTTACTGGATGTGAAGATTCCTTACTGTCTCACAGTTACGAAGTGCAGTTTCAAAATATGTTAGAGAATAGGCCTAAATTCGACTAAGAGGCGACTAACGATATCGGGTGAACAGGCTCACTGCCTTGGTTGATATATGTCATTGTATCCCACTTGCGTATAAACGATGCTCATGCTGTTGATCACTAGAATGAGTGAGTCAAAATTTATAGTCACGCCGGCAATATTTTAGCCATATTGCGACTTAGAAAGTTATAAATTAACAATAAACACAATTACATTATATAAAACACCTGTCGACAAGTACAGTAAAACAACTAGATTATCACAGAAATAAATAAAAGACTAGTGAGTGAGTGAGTGAGTTAATAGTTAGCGTCACATCGGCAATATGTCAACCATATCGTGACGAGAACATTTTATAATTATATTAATGATCAAGAAAGTTAGAAACTAAAACCTGTTCACGAAGAACAGTAAAACTACTAGTGTATCACAGATATCCATTTAAAACTAGTAATGAAATCTAAAATATTGGAACTATAAATGACAAAACAATATATAAACAGGCTATAGATTGATCACTAGAATGTCTGGTCCAGACACGATTATTACAGAATGCCGGCATATAGCTAGAATACTGCTGAGTGCGGGGTTAAACAACAACCAACCAACCAATCAAACACCGGCTATAAATCTGATCATGTATGATGTGTAAAATGCTATGTCAATTAATTAAGTCCTCAAGTCACCACTGACCATAGCTCAGACAACCTCATGTTATTGGCAGGATTCATGAGTACCGGCGTGTAATATTGGATTTCACAACATGTGTTACATTTGACCACTCTATTAAAAAACTCAACTGCTATTATGAATTATTTGGGTCTATACCAACTGAAACAAAAGGCATGTAGCTCACCGAAAAAAGCATCTTAGTGCACTAGCCTTGCTGGGATGCACTTCTATTAGTAGTCTTTTAATGGACATCCGGGGATACTGGTCATTTTAAATCCGCGTAACCACAGATTCAGCTTTCATTCAATCTATCCCGTCTTGCCTTTTTGTTACCGCCGTGATGTGGTTGGAATATTGCTAAAAGCGGCGTAAAACTAAACTCAGTCAGTCAGTCAGTCTTGATAACGTTTTTCCTTTTGTGATTGTATCATGACTTGATACTGATCAGGTATCAATAACATAATTGCACAAATGGCCTTGACAACTATTTTCACAATCTACCACTGTAGTTTCAGTGAGTCTTTAATGGGCCGCTGTCCTATGCAGCACAAATGGTGACCACGCCTGAAAACTTTCTACCGCTATATTAGTCCACTTCACACAATTCAGTAACCCATGCTTGTCGTAAGAGGCGAGTAACGGGATCGGGTGGTCAGACTCTATGACTTGGTTGACAAATGTCATCGTATTCTAATTGTGTAGATCGATGCTCATGCTGTGATCACTGGATTGTCTGGTCCAGACTCGATTATTTACAGACCGCTGCTACATAGCTGGAATATCGCTGATTGCGGCGTAAAACGAAACTCACTCACTCACTCACTTCACACAAAGGAACACTAGGCGTAATACGTAACTGCCGTGAAATATCCTGTCCGCAATAAGAAAGGTCTTCATGAAGCTATTGATTGAAAACACTGGTCAAATGACAGACTTTTAGTCATCTTTATGAGGAAAATCAAGCAGAATTTAGAAAGGAATGTGGAACTGCAGACAATATCTTTACTTTGTATGGAATGGTATGCAATTTTCATTTATTTCTCCCAAAGCATCTTAACTTCATTTTTATGGTTGGTTTCGATGTCTAACCATCAACATTCTTGGCATTATACTGACAGTCATACGATATGTACACGCATAGCTTAAATCCTCTGGTAGCTAGTATTGTATGTAGTCTAAATCAATATTTTAAATGTATTTACAAGCAGCAGGCAGGGAGGTAACTGAAAAATATCAGATTATAAAGGAATATCTACCTCCAAAGACGCCCCAAATATATATTACTAGTATGTTGTACATTTATCCCTGAAGATGGCACAAATATGCATATTATCTTTCATATGCATATGGTGGAACTAGTTCAGCGGTTACAGTTGAGAGACTCCAACAAACGACTGATCGCCTCAGAAAATTTTGTCATAGGTTTAGACGTTTTCGCAACATCTATACAACCCACACTGTCGTTTTTCGGAACGGAGAATATTTAGAATGGAAATTATGGAAAAGGGAAATAAAATATTGTCTCATTACAAATATTAATTAATTATAATATTACCCAATGAAAAGCCGATTTGAATCGTGGATCAACAGCACTAGCAGACCAAGCAGAAAATGTGTATCTCTGCACACTCTGCAAATTTATTTGAGTTGAAAGGGTCGTTGTAGACACGTTTCCCAGGTACGTTTCTGTATACAGAAATGTAGCCCAGGCAAAATTAGAATAGAGAAACGTATCCTGTACTCTAAACCGTGAGCGTGTTAATATACCTCAACACCAAACCGCGACCTGTTCAGGCTGGTCAGATGTCAACCAGAAGAGACCATCTGGTATTAAACCGTTTGTGACATTTCTAATGTCTGTGCGCGAAGCAATTAGCATAGTGAATGAGTTTAGTTTTACACCGCATTCAGCAATATTCCAGCAAAATGGCGGCGGTCTGTAAATAATCGAGTCTGGACCAGACAATCCAGTGATCAACAGCATGAGCATCGATCTGAAGAATTGGGAACCGATGACGTGTGTCAACCAAGCCAGCGAGCCTGACCACCCGATCCCGTTAGTCGCCTCTTACGATAAGCATGGGTTACTTAAAGCTGATTCTAACCCGGACCTTCACGGGTCCAATTAGATTAGGTCTGAAGCTATATTTGTGAACAAATGAATATGTGTTAATGTATTTTCTTGGTTCAGTTAATACTGATGTCTAAATAGTTATACAAATATCTACTTGACTGCTTCCATACCATGTGTCAAGACTAGTTCTTCACATGATCTGCAACTACAAATATTCTTTACATGTTCTGCAACTACACATGTTTTGTATATATTCTGCAACTATATGTATCATTTACATGCTCTGCTGTCACGGTTTAGTGCTGTCGTTTGCTGATCATGACATAGTGCATAAGAAATGTTTGCATGTTACAAAAACTCTCCAAAAAGTGTACATATTGTATTACATGTTACATACAGACTTCACCCATAAAGACCCTGGCTCGAATGGAATGGTCAGGATAGCTGATTTAATTGATGTCATTGTATCCCAGTTGAGCAGGTCGATGCTCGTAAAACCAATCTCTGGATTATTTGGTCCGGATTCGTTTACACACAGACCGCCGTCAAATAACTGTAATATTGCCGGTGGTGCATTTAACAACACACATACAACTAGTGAGTGAGTTAATATTTATCGTCACACACACACATACAACTAACAATCAGTAAACTCGACAACATTGTTTTATGACATGCCAATAAGACAAGACTGACAAAGCAGAAACTGAAGTAGTAAAATCTTACGGAACAATGATGAAGGATAACGATGCAATACAGCACGAACCTAAAATTTTCTATGAAAAATTATATACAGACCAAGACAATAGTCAGATAGACTTGACTGACTACTTCAAGGATGTTGATGTACCTAGACTAAGAAAAGCAGAATCTGAGAGTTTTGAAGGAGATCTAACATTATCCGAACTTTCAGTAGAATTATGAACAATGAAAATTTAAAAGTCCTGTCCCCGATGGCTTTACTGCGGAATTTCTAAACATTTTGTGGAACGATCTGGGCTCATTTCTGCTAAAATCTCTAAACTATGGATTAATAAAGGCAACCTGTCAGGCAACCAAAATCAAGGTCTTATAACGTGTATCCCTAAGGGAAATAAGCCTAAAGAATCCTTAAAACTGGCGACCAATATCACTATTTAACACTTCTTATAAAATTGGTTCAGCAGCACTAGCCAACAGATTTAAAAGAGTTCTGCAAAGCATTATTAATGAAAGGGAGATTCATAGGTGACGTTACTAGATCGATTATGATCGAATGGAACACAGAGACACCTATCAGATACCAGGACTACTTTTATGTAGCAGACTTTGAAAAAGCATTCGACTCAGTAGATAGAAATTATTAATTTTGATAAATGTACTATCGTCTTTTAAATTTTGGATCAAGCATTATTAAATGGATTAAGACTCTTTATAATCATATAGAATCTAGGATTATGGCCAATTGTTTTGCTGCACAACCTTTTAGGATTGAACGTGGGTGTCGTAAAGGAGATCCTGTTGCACCATATCTGTTTATTCTTTGTGTGGAAATGTTAGGTAACTGTAATGCCTCGTTAAATGGGTGAAAGAACTTACATTCAGCATAAACCTTCTGCAGAAAACTCACAACGTCGAAGTTCTGGGGGAAGCTTGTATTGTGACAAACTCTCCAGTTTTTGGACTGGTAAAAAGACTGTGGCATGACCCGTTGCGAACACAAACTGTACGTGCAGAACACTAAGTTTAGCCTCTCAATTTAATTTTTTTTCATTTAAAGTAAAAGTTAATTTAAATATTTAAAAAATTGTCAACACATCTGTACAAGTGCTTGTGGTGTAAAGGATTGTTCACTGGAAACGCTTATCCAGACACTTGGCTGAGTGTAGTGTTGCAGAAACAGATGACCAGACAGTTACAGAAACGGAGGAACAGCCTTCAACAGAAACGGAGGAACAGCCTTTGACAGAAAGTAACAGTGAAGCAACAAAGACGAGAAGCACATCTGATACACCAGACCAGCAGTTTCCTGATAGTGAACAGCAACTGGGGTCAGGTGTTGATGCTGGAAATACAAGGTCAGTTCGTACTAGGACACAAACTGAAAACGGACAAGCTGAGCGACTATGAAATGTTAAAGAATAGACAAGCAGGTTTACTTGGAGCCATCACAAGGAAGAGAAATGAACTTTATAGGCTAATGTTAAGTAGTACTAGTGAAAGTTTACACTTGGTGAAATTGAGTTATGTTGACTTTACTGATCTGTGCCAACAGTTTGAAAAATGTTTCACGTCATATTATGATGAGATTGTTTCACAGCAGACAAGAGATGCTGAGAATAAGCGACATGAAGATAAAGAAATTTCAATCTTGCATTTCCGAAATGAGGTAGATCGGAGATAATGGATCCTACAGGAACTCGCAGTCATCTCGGAACTCCATGCGTTCAACTAGATCTGCTTATGCAAAGGAACGGGCAAGGTTGGCAGAACTTTATGCTGAGAAATCTTTGCTAGAACAATCTAAGAAAGTTCAGGAACTTAAGCTTGACATTGAAATTACCAAAATACAAGCAAGAGAAAGGGCATATGCTGATGTAGAAGATGCATCCCTGAGGCACAGATACATCCCTGAGCCAATTTCTGATGGTAAACCCAATGTTTCTGGAATTCCAGATGAATTTTATGCAAAACCCAGTGTCCTTGGAATTCCAGATGTATTTGATGTTAAACCCCGTGTACATGAGGTACCAGATAGCTTTGGCGTCGAAGTTAATATGCCTCGTAATGCTACTGTCCCCGGAGTTCATTCTTCCATGCTTGATAATGCAGGTAATTGTAGACCACGAGGGAATATTCCATATGAATGTTTCATCTCAGCAGCTGAATCCCAATATTAAAGAATTTAAGCCTTCACACTTAGCTTCATCTGAGGATGCCACGATGCCTGCTCATAATACATCTCCATCTATGCAAAGACAGAATGAACTAATTCTTTTAGTAGTTTCATGATGTCCTTTGATGCACACGTCGTTCCCCATACTACCAATAATACAGATAGATTGTATTATCTTGATCAACAGCTGGAAGGAGAACCTAAAGATTTTATAGCGGGTTGTCTGTATATGAATTCTGCTGATGGTTATCAAAAGGCCAGAGATTTGTTGATCACAGACTATGGAAATCCTTACACAGTATCAACAGCCTATGTCAACAAGGTTCTTGCTTGGCCAGAGATCAAATATGATGACTCTCGTGGATTAAAGCAGTTTTCCTACTTCCTCATCAAATGCCTCCATGCCATGAAAAGGATGTCTCACATGAATGTGCTGAATCATGCTCCAAACATACAAGCTGTTGTTCTGAAGCTGCCAATCTATCTGCAGAATAAATGGCGAGATCACGTCACTAAAGCTCCAAGGGTTAAGGTTATTGCCTTTGAGGATCTTGTACAGTTCATTGAGTTTGCATCCAAGTCTGCAAACGGGCCGGTTTACAGTAAGGATGCAATGTCTAAAAATCAGGTCCACTTACGAAGGCAAGGCAAAGATGCCAAGAGGGATAAACAGACTGTCCACAAACTCAAGTCAAAAAGTATTGTGACAAGTAGAAACTACTCAGATTCGACAGATCGTCACAATTAAGGCAGAAGGCTTGCCTGTTACTTCTACAAAGAGCAACATGTTATGGCTGACTGCAAACAATTTGCGCAGAAGTCTCTAACAGATAAGCGAGCATACCTGAGGGACAATAAAATGTGTTACGGTTGCTATGGTTACAAACATGCTGTTAAAGGTTGTATGAAGAACCGGACCTGTAAACGGTGTGGGAAGTGCCATCCAACAGCTTTACATGATGATGACTTTCGTCCTGTAAGGAATAGACAGGAGGGATGAACAGATACAGGTAACATCATGTCAAAGGCAGATGGACATGGCACAACGCATGCCACAGCTGACTCTGTTAACACATCTTGCAGTCATACAAAATCGGACACAGTGGATACGGTGCTGCAACCTATCATCCCTGTTATTGTGCAACAGAGAGGCAACGAGAAATCAGTAAAGACATATGCACTGTTGGACAATGGCAGTACTGGTTGTTTCATCACAGAAGATCTGAAACATGAACTTGCAGCAAAGTCTACCAAATCAATGCTAAAGCTTCGAACGATGCATGGCGGTAGTACAGTAGCAGTGGAGGATCTCATCATGTCAGATATAACTGAGGAAAATGCAATCTTATTACCAAGGACATTTACTAAGGAAGAGATACCAGTTGGTCACAGTCAGATACCTAATCCCGATGTTTTGTTAACATTCCCTCATCTTAGTGATATGGCAAGCAAGCTACCAGAGTACCAGCCTGATCTTGATATTGGGTTGCGAATTGGAAGCAACTGTCCTCTTGCCCTGCAGCCACAGGAAGTCATTCCATCACAAGGTAATGGTCCCTTTGCTGTACGCTATAAACATGGATGGACAGTTAGTGGACCACTCGATATTAAGTACAACCCATCTGATAACTCCCTTACCTGCAATCGTGCAATTTTCCAAGAAGTCCATGCAGTCCAAGAATATCCTACTCGAGACGCCATTCTGAAGATGTTTGAAATGGACTTTAGTGAGCGTGACATTGGAACAGTACCTGGTAAACAAGGCTACTCCAGAGAGGATGAGAAGTTCACGGAGATTGCAAAGACCAACATGAAGCAAGTTGATGGCCATTATGAGCTACAATTGCCCCTTAGAGATCCCAATGCAACATTCTCCAATAACAGAGAACAAGCTGAAAAAAGAGCAAAGTGGCAGAAAAAGAAAATGTTTCAGAACGAGCAATATCATCAGGACTACACAACATTCATGGACAAAATTATCTTGAAAGGCTATGCCTATACGATCCCCAACAATAAGTTGACAACAGAGGCAGGGAAGGTGTGGTATTTACCCCACCATGGTGTTTACCATCCAAAGAAACCGACGAAGATACGTGTAGTATTTGATTGTAGTGCCAAGTATGACGGGACATATGCTCCTTCAAGGACCAGATCTCACAAATTCACTGATTGGAGTGCTGACCAGATTTAGAGTGCAGCCTGTGGCATTCATGGCTGATATCGAAGCCATGTTCTATCAAGTAAAGGTTCCTCCCCAGCAGCATGATCTCCTAAGGCGTGACTCCTTCACAGTTGATTGGGTGCAATTGCTGGTTCAAAGGTCCCGAGTTTCTTATGAAACATGAATCCGAGTGGTCCTTGCAACAGCCAGCTGTTCTGAAAGATTGTACTTTTGAAGAAGTGGTCACTGCAACAGAAACACTATCAAAGAATTCCCAAGACACTATGTGTCAGCTGATGGATCATTCCTCTAGTTGGTGTCGTTTGAAGCGGGCTGGAGTGATATATCACAGATTATTTGACATTCTCCACAGTCGAAAACTGCAAACTAACAAGTCTTCATGCGGACGATTCAATCAGCCTTTCACAGTACGGGAACTGGACAGAGCAGAGAATGTTATTCTCAAGTTCATTCAGTTACAGCATTTCGACAAGGAAATGGATTCAAGAAGCAAACGGGGCCGAGTACCCAAGAGTAGCTCAGTGTACAGACTAGACCCCTTCTTAGACAATGGACTACTCAAAGTTGGTGGTCGACTCAGCAGAGCAGAGATTCCAGAGGAGAGAATATCTGGTGAACTTACAAGTACGGCAAAAATGGAATGAATCGAAACTCACATGCAAGTAGATGATATTGCTCTAATCATGGACCAAAACACACCAAGACTGCAGTGGCCTATGGGTCGAGTGATTGCAACTGAATCAGACAAACGAGGACATGTGAGAAGTGTAGTGTTGAGAACACTAAAAGGTGAACTGCATAGACCAGTACACAAATTTGTGCTACTTCTCACTTCAAGTGAATGAGTGACATGTATTGAACAATAGTGTCACACACTGGTCTCATACCAAAAGTTTTGCAGTGACATATTGTGTTAATTCTGCACGTTTTAAGTTTAGTTAAACAGGTATGTTTAAGAAGCCGAGTGTGTACGTGCAGAACACTAAGTTAAGCCTCTTAATTTAATTGATTTAATTTAAAGTAAAAGTTAATTTTAATATTTAAAAAATTGTCAACACATCTGTGCAAGTGCTTGTGGTTTAAAGGATTGTTCACTGGAACCGCTTATGTTAATATTCAAAAACACACAGGTTGCAAGTTCAAAGTGAGGTTGCTGCCTAAACTTTTGCAGTTTTAAAACATAATTCACATCCTGGCAATCTGATCACATGATCAGAAGCACATGGGCTCAGTCAGACAGAAGGCCTCCATGTTGACAGGAGCACACATGAGTTATGGCAGAACACAGACGTGAGTTATTTCTTGAATTTATGTTGCTTCTATGTCCAAAACGAGTTAAGAGAAAACATATATGATTCAATTAATGCTTATTTAGAAAATATGGATTTTGAATAATTGTACACTTTATTAGGTTCAGGTTTGGATTGTATACTAAACACGTATTTTGTTTCTCCTTTATAGTTTCTCTGAACCTCTCGTCAACTGTTTTGTATACAACGATACAACGTATGTACTTAATGCAACGCTACAACAACGATAGACATAACGACAACGGAAATAGACTTTGGTGAGAGTGTATCAGACTAATGTGTTTCTTGCCACAACACAAACCAACACGTGTTTCCGGTGCAAGTTTTACCCCTCCTCCACAGAAGAGCACAAATGAAAACAATATAGAAGCATCGTAAAATCTTTACCGTCTGCCTTAATTTACGTGTTGTTACGCAGTAACATTACAGTAACAATGACAAAATGAAAGGACTTAGTATCGGAAACCTATTATCTATTCTGTCACAATTTGCTGATGACACTACTCTTACATAAGATGGATCCGAAAAATGCCTCTATGCAGTTCTGAACGTCTTGCGAACATTTGCTCGCTTCTCTGGGTTAAAGGTAAACGTTGACAAGACTAAACTCATTTGGTTTTATTGACAAAAGAGATCACGTTACAAACTATGTAAATATAAGTGGCATTTTTTTCTTTATTCTTTATTATAGCTAAAATACATGGAATTATCATGAAACGGCCTTCCCGTTATCAGAAATTTGCGGTCCGCTGCAAATGATATTGGACCGCTCAACCTTAACGACGGGCCACTATCAGTTCTGTTGTCAAGTGACGTCATAGTTCGACATTAATTGGCTTTCGACTGGCAGATATTTTGGGTCAAACAAGTCAAAACAAGTCAAAACAACCCAAATTCCCGCTTTAAATAGCGGTAATATTGGCTTTCTTGTTGGTGCTAACCTTAACAATTGCATTATTAAGACTGTTGATGGACCAAAACCGAACACTGTCATAGCTTGACATGTTGCAGGCTATGGTCTTGGCAAAGGCAAAGGTCGAATATCGTCACTTTCTGTTGTGACGTCACTTGAATTGTTCGATGACGTAATTGCATTCGGGCAGTCAACCCCGTCAGAAGTTGATTTGGGTAAACTTACAGTCGAATTCCTTCACTGTTTTCTTCTTCTTTTCAACACAAATTCCATGTATTTTAGCAATAATAACGGTCATGCTATTGTCGTAACCGGGATTTGGGTGTTATTAAACCCTACTACCAGTTACCTATTAAGATGGCCGTTCCGCATTGTCAGGGGTGATGTAAGCTCAAGTTACATACTCGCTTGGTCCGTCCGGGGCTTCTGGGTTTAGGAGTGAGAGGTCTGACGACCGTGACTCCTAACTACAACATTACATTCATGTACTGGCACTCTGGCATACAAGGAATAACTCAACACTAGGTTCTATACTCACATAGGTTTACTCGATCTCTCTCGTCATTACAAGGTGACGTGGTCAGGACAGGATAGGGCAAGCTCTTCACCAGATATGGAACTGATCGATCGCGATGCGAACGTTCTGCTGACTTTGTAACCCGCACCACTTTCTAGTGCTGACGGTTTCTTTTTAAGGTGTCCGAGCCTGCTCCACCCTTGTCACATGACCCTATACAATCCCTCTGATTTGTTAAAAATTACATCATTCCATGGTCTCATGTCTTGCCTCGTGATCAGAGGATTACTGTAAACTAATCGATGACTCACCGTTGATTGCTACTTTTCTGTCCTGTCACTGACAGTAATCCTGTTCTCTATTCCTAGATTTATTGCCAATCAGTAACAGTATTGATTTTATGAATAAATACTCGTAATTCTTAATAATAGATTTGTTATACGTTTCTTGAGTGACGTATGCACTTTCGCCTTATAACAACACCACCACCTCACCAAGTTACTCATCCGGAAGTATGATGAGGATCGTAAGCACCCTGGATCAGAGAGTGTTGGCTGAGATTAGACGGACATTCTGGATCTTACAAGGCAGAAAAGCAATCAAACAACACCAACATAACTGTACTGAATGTCAACAATGGCGTGGTAAACCTGTTGTTCCCAAAATGAATGACCTGCCTAAAGCCAGGCTTCGACTCTACAATCCTGTGTTTTATTCCACCGGAATTGACTGTTTCGGACCGATGTAAATATCAATATTGGCTTAGAGAAGCGGTGGGGAGTTATTTTCAAATGAACGACCACCGGTGCCGTTCATTTAGAGTTGTTGGACAGTCTCAATACTGGTGCTTTTCTTATGGCTTTCCGGAGATTGATCTCAAGGTGAGGCAAACCGTTTGAAGTCCTGTCAGACCAATGTATAAACTTTAAGGGACCTGATACAAAACTTCAAAGAGCCTTTTCTATGATGGAAACAGTTCTGATTGACAGACTTTCTGAACAATCCTCCAAACTCTCCACAATTTGACGGAGTTTGGGAACGTGAGATCAAGTCATTGAAGTCTGCATTGAGAGTTATACTCAAAGAGCAATATGTGACCAAAGCGGTACTCTATACAGTTTTGGTCAAGACAGAAGGTATTTTGAACTCTTTTTGAACCTTTAGGGTATACCTCCCCTGATGTGAGAAACATTCAAATCACACCAAACCTCTTGCTTATGGGAAGACCTGATCCTTCGTTTCCGCAAGTGGTGTATCCAATGAGTGAACTTATGGGGCGGCGGCGCTGTCAAGTGACAGCTGACCAGTTTCTGGGTTCACTTCATCAAGTACTACTGGCGTGAAATACAACTACATCGAAAGTGGACGAAGGAGAGCGGTGACCTTATCTGTAGGGACATTGTAGTGATTGTGGATCCGTAGGTCAGCTGAGCTCAGTGGCCATTTGGGAAAATTGTAGAGACAATTCCGAGCAGTGATGGTCGAGTCAGATCGGCTCGAGTATGTGTGGGAGACAAACATTATGAGAGACCTGTTGTCCGCCTTGTGCGATTGCCTGCATCCTCGATAATCTCCAGGGTATACGTTACGATCACTCTCCACTATACCCTGGATGCATCCATGGCTTGGCTCGATGATTTAATTACCTCCCTTGGCTGGCTTTTTATCCAATCAGGTATCTACGCTGTGAAGTTGAGCGAACCAATTACAATTCATTTTCGCTTCTTAAATTATCTAACCGTTTAAACTTGGCAACACAATTGATGCAGAGGTACTCTGAAATATGTGGAAGGAGTTCTTTTATATATTTTTGGAAAGTTTCAGATTTGTCAGTTTGTCTATATTATTTCCCCAAAAATATGAGTGGTACTGCGAACAAACCTTCGTGAGTGTGACCGCAATCTTTGTTGACACTGGCAAGCTCGGATGTAACAGCAGCAGCTGATTGTCTACTGTGAGAATGCGGATCCAGCAAAGGGTGGGGTGGGGTGGGGTAGGCTAATATAATTATCGAGTCAAGCCGTGGATGTAATCCAGGGAATGGTGGAGAGTGATCGTAAAGTATACCCTGGAGATTATCGAGGATGGATTGCCTGAACCTTTGGACTAATGCCCTTCGTGGATCGAGTTCAGATCAAGTCCCTTAATTTGGGGGCGGCTGTTCTGAATGACATTATTTCTTTGTTAACTCCTATTTCGTTTCTTTACACCGAATCATTTTCCACAACTCAGTTACAGTTTTAAGTTCTTCAATTCTTAGTTTTCAATACAACCTTATTTTCCTGTCCATGCTCATTATAAAACATAACCTGTTACCAGTAACCCATGCTTGTCAAACGAGTAGTGAATAAACAGTTTTGAACCTAACCTTGTCCTTATGTGTTACAAATACATGAAATCAGTTGTGATGTTAATATGGATACACAATGCTAATTAGAAAGTGGTCAAGTGTAACAGATGTTATCCGGGTGGGAATCAACCCAACAATACTAGAATCTGTACTTCACTGAGAAAGTAAACATAACGTGTGTCACACATGAGGTTTATATGATACATCTCAGAACTCAGCCATCAAGTGCAATATAAGGGATCACATGTATCAGACCATAATAACCAAATTTTTCACCGTCGTGCATCAACAAATAAGGCCCTTCTGAAATTTCAGAATCAAGGAAACTTTTTGGGAAGCAGTCGGAAAAGAATAACAGTTACTGTCCTGTCCGTAAATAAAGCAAATAGATCAGTTTGTTTGTTGTTTAACGCCACACCGTGTAATGTTCCAGCTGTATCGCGGTATCAGATAATACTGTAATTGACATCATAAGCATCGATATACACAACTGGGACTCGATGGGGTGCATCAAAATAATTGTACTTATTGGTCAAGGTGAAAGTGCAGAAGTAATGAACTGATAAATAGTTGTGTGGTACCACCTAACATTGTCAGGAGTATGCTCTCAGTAGACTTTGGAATAGTGTAAACGTATTGACCCCTTAGAGGGAAGAGTAAGACCAAGTCATTGAAAGTATTTCTGTATTTACCACTGTTTAGGCGAAGAATGCTGTTGAATATTGATTCGGCAACTTAATTGATTGCAGTGGATCGATATTCATTCATCCAGGTCAATCACTGGTTCAGACGTTGATGATACCCGTCACACTGCTGGAACGCCAGTCCCTGATGTTGTCAGTCACATTTCTGGAATGCTGATGAGGTAGCGTAAAGGAAATCAGTTGATGAATAAAGGATGTCCTTGACACGCGACACATCATGTTACACATCCTGGAAACTGAGGTGGGGTGAGGTGAAATTGGGTTTAACGTCATGCTTGAGAATATTTCGCTCATAGGACGACGTGCCTGTATGTGTATGTGCGGCTGCTTGTACTAGCCCAGACTTAAGCTGGTTTTATAGTGCTAGCCCACTGAGATACCATGCCGCAGTGAAGCATGAATACCCCACTCAGACACATTATACTGACTCCCGAGCCGACCAGTCCTTGTTGTACCCATTAATGCCGAGCGCCAGGCAGGGACCAACAAGTACCATATTTTAACGTCTTTTGGTATGAAGCGGTCGGGGATCGAATCCGCGACCTTCCGCTCTTCGGGTGGACGCTCTAACCACTACACCACGGAGGCGGTCACATTCTGGAAACTAAACATAAATAATATATTAACCTATTAGGTGAGGAATTTGGTCTCCATTTTAAAGACCAGACAAAGTATCATCAGGCATTCTAACTGATAAATTACCTTGGAAAGTTTCGGAAACATAAATCAGTATTTCCTATTATGTTGTGTGGAATTATTAACGTTAACTTCGACCCTTCTACGTTTTTTCATAGCAACAAAATATGGCAAAATATCAAAAAACAGGGTTAGTTTGAGAACAGAAGCAATTCGTGTCACAAAGCTTAAGGTAAGTGGTCATGGAATGGCTTATATTGCCTTCTGAAAGTTTGATGTCATTCGTCCCAATATACCTACACACGTACATACCGACATGAATGAAATACTGCTAATGCAGGATACTGATTGAGTGAGTAAGTGAGTTAAGTTTTACGATGTATTTAGCAAATTCAAGAAATATCACGGGACACCAGATATGAGCCACCCATTGTACCAATGTGGGGGATCGAACCTGGGTCTTCGGTGTGAGGTGAGAAAGCTTTACCCCCAGGTTAACCCACCGTCCTATATCCCTACCATAAAATATTAAGTATATATAGACGCTTATGATAAGGATGGCGCTTGATCAGATTTTGTCAATCAAAAGAGTTGATGACATCACATTATACCTTTATGAGTCTTGGAGTCTCCCGGTACTGATGTCTACCATCCTCGTGGCCGCTGTCTGTCTTTGTACCATGTCCCTGGCACTGCAGGCGAGTAATGACGACTGTTCACATCCTCCCATGCAGGAAGTTGTCCCTGAAAAGGCTCACGGTTACATCCGGTCTGTTTTTGCGCCCTCTATGTACGACTGCGCTGCTGAATGCCAACTGTCTCTGCTGTGTCTGTCCTTCACCTTTGATCCTGAGAAACAGACATGTCAACGACTAACCCAGACAAGAGCAAAGACAGATAGCAGCTTTACTGTCGGCAGTGGCGTCTTCTTTAGCAACATCCACGACTGGAAAATGGTTTGTATGAAGGGTTTAATCTACTTTCAGTCACGTTTCAACGGATACATCAGTTTGTGTTCTCTTAACACTCAACCGTAATCTCCACACATTGTGCCCATGTGGGGAATCGAACCCGGATCTTGGGCGTGACGCGGTAACGGTTGAGTGAGTGATTGAGTGAGTATGGTTTTACGTGCTTTTAGCAATATTCCAGCAATATCACAGCAGGGGACACATGATATTGGCTCCACACATTGTACCCATGTGGGGAATCGAACCCGGGTCTTCGGCGTATTTAAGGCCTGTAAAAAGGCAAAAGCCTTTGGAAAGGGCATTCCGTATCTGTGGAAGGAAAATTGGCAGGGGAAACCAGAACATGTTTGATTGCTTGGTAAGATTAGGTCTTCAGCAATCCATTCTGGTCATAAGTGTCGACTAACGGGATCAGATAGTCATCGTATCCCAGCTGCGTAGATTGATGCGCATAATGTTGATCACTAGATTGTCTGGTCCAGACTCGAACATTTACTCCATATAGCTGCAATATTGCTTCGTGCGACGTTAAACAACAAACAAACAAATTTATTGCAGGAATCATGTTATATCAATGTTTATATGTGAACATATGTGCCATTATTATATACTATTTGTATATTTAGTCACTGACATGTGCCTGTGGTGACGCTTCCTGTGGCGCTAATTCGCAGTGCACTCTGGGAAGGAATGGCCAACCGCTGTGTGAAATATATGATGGTAAGTGCATATATATATATACAATATAAAATCTATACAATTGTGTAATCTGTGTGTTAGGTAGTCATGAAACCAATGGTCGCGTGTTGACAACCTCTGGTTCTGAAGCACATGATGTGACTCAACGAAAAACGCTCATGTTTGTCTCTATTCACTCGCTATTTACAACGATGACTTCCAGGTAAATCATCAAGCACTCGATATTTGCGAAGATGATAAAGTCATTCAATCAAATGCTAGGTACAAAGACGACAAAGATCTGACGCACGTGCTTTTTAAGATAAAGGTAAGCAAATGCTAGATATAGCGATAATTATTATAAAGAAAACACATAAATATCCACACATCTGACCTCAATACATCAAACTTGCTCTGTTGTTACAGCCACTCAGAGGATAAAGTTACTGTGACATGGATTTCATTCATTGGTAATACTGTTAAAGAGCGTGTTAAAATGGTCGAAGAAAAGAAACCAAACAGTTGATGTTGCAATTGTACGAAACTCGACTCAAGTAAGAAGCCTGACATATTCGAGGAAAATGTCCAGCAATGTGCACTTTATAAACTTATAATTTCCCCCACAGGCTTAAGAAGTGCAGAAGTACGAAAAACACCTCTTTTCATAGAAACACCATTTGTCACTTCTGGTGTCGCTTTCAGAAAAACAATCAAGTAATAGACCATTCGCAAAGTGGCCCCGCACCAGTTAACGACTGATGGATGTGAATCAGCAAGCAACCAGCAACCATTGCAGCCCATACTAAACGTGGCAATGAAGTTGTATCGACAACAATTCATCGACGTGTAAGCGTGTGAAGCACCCTTGCAAGACTCCCAGCCAATGGCCACTTCTAATGCCGGAATATCGACTTCGACGTCAAAGTTTCCAGTAGAGCAGACAACACTTGCCATAAGAGCAAGTGAGTAGAGAAGAGTTGAGCTGAGGGCTCCACGTGTGTCTTCGGTCGCAGAAGCGAACGTTACATCAGGCCATATGTTTTGGAAAGTGATCGTTTTGGAGTTGGAGCGTTATGACCTGAGATACAACAAAGACGCCATGTTTGTGAATGAGACGATCTTGAATGCCTTGAGGCACAGAGACGAGATTTTGCAAATGGCCGTTTCACCGTATTTTCAAAAGAACGACCCTTGGCTGACGCTTTCAGGCGCGTATCAAGCCATTGTTTTCGTGGAGCCCGATAGGTTGCAAAGCTATATATTTACATAACATTGAGGGCTTGCCCAACTATACTGAGTCAAAAAAGAAACTTCACATTCTTTCTTCAGGGCACTATAAAAGAACAAGAGATGGTAAGATGGTTAAATTGTTATTATTTCATTGCTGAGATTTGTGTGATGTACTCGATACACTGACAGTGCCATAATCAGTTCCATTAGGCTACACCGCCGTTCCAAAACATGGGTATACAGAATGTCAAGTCACAAGAATAAAAATGCGAAATTTCTCAGTTCAATATCGTGTATGGCCGCCCCGCGCATTCACCACTGCCTGATGCTTGTGAACACGTGGTTGGGGATTCTGCGCAATTGCTCTTGCAAGGCAGCGCCAAGTTCCTGCAAATTCTGAGGTTGGTTCCTAAGACCACGAAGCCTTCTCCCAAGTGCATCCCAAACGTGCTCTATTGGATTAAGGTCAGGGGACCTCGATGGCCAGTCATGACGTTGATTCCAGCGTTTTGAAGGACATTTCGTGTCAACATCGCGGTATGCGGCCGAGCATTATCATGCTGGAACTGTAGACCTGGGCCATGAGCCGCCATGAAAGGAACGAGTTCAGGGGTGAGCACCTGGTCGCGGTAAGCAGCAACTGTGAGGTTTCCACGGATGACCAGAAGTCGGGAACGGTTGTTCCCACAGAAAGCACCCCACACCATGCAACTTCCGCCCCGAATCTGTCGACTTCCTGTACGCAACATTGGGCATACCGTTCACGACGTCGTCTCCAGACTCTATGCCTGCCGTCCGCGAATCTGAGGGTAAACCTGGATTCATCGCTAAAGACGACTCGATTCCAGTCTCTCTGGGTCCATCGGAGGTGACGTTGGGCCCACAGCAGACGTTGACGTTGATGAAACGGCGTCAATATTGGCCCACGATATGGACGTCGAGAATGGAGATTGGCAGCCCGCAACCGAGATTGGCAACCCGCAACCGATGGTCTGTGAGGACAGTCGACCTCTAAACATCTCAGCCCTGGTTCGTGTAGCCGGCAGAAATCTGTCACGTAGGTGACGTAGGACGATTTGACGGTCTTCTGCTCGTGACGTCACACGTGGTCGACCCGACCTTGGGCGATCGGAAGTGGTGCCAGTTTGTTGTAGACGACCTCCCAAGTCATACACAGTACGACGGCTGCATCCCATTGCTCTTGCGACGTCAATAACTGATTTCCCGCTTGCAACATGCCAACGGCACGTTCACGTTGCACATTTGACAATCGTTGCATTTCAAGTACCGTTAGAACTGTGGTTTAAAAGTGTTTTTACAATTCTCGAGGCCAATGCAAACACGTGCATATGAAGAAAACTTCGATGCGAAGATCACGTGATCGACTGCATGTGCAAAACCTAATTTGGCACTAACGTCATTTGCACGACGAATGGATGGGTTTGAGTGGGTTTTGCTAACGTTTTTCTAGAGTTAAAAGATAGGGATCCCATTTCGGATACATAGATGTCTCATCAGAGAAAAATTATTCATTATTTTTCAAATTACATTTGTGAAGTTTCTTTTTTGACTCAGTATATAATGGCAAAAATCATGTGTAAGCCCGGGCTTTTTTTGATAATGGTAGCTACGCCCCTGGATTTAGCACGAAAACACCAGACCACGTTGCTCTAGATGTACAGCAGTATCGTAATCTGAACAATTGGTTATCCTGAAACGCACGATCCTCCTTGCTGTCACTCACAGAACAAGTCTGAGATAAAATTGAGTGAAGTCCCAGTACTGCAGCCAGGATTGCCCTGGAAAAGGCCAATTGACCCTTAACTTTGGAAAATGTGGGCTAATAAGAGAAATTCAGAAAACCATGCGTCTTCATGGTTACTCTTAAACACTTACAGCTAAAATACCATAAGTAAACTTTTCTACTCACATTGTTTATTAAATTGTACTGTTGTTTTTCAAAGGGATGAAAGTCAAATCTCTACTTTCTGAGAATTCTTCTGTCTTTCTTGGCTTTCCAAGACTTCACACATCTTTTAAAGTTAAAATCTTTCAAAGGGGCCCTTCAAGTTGAATGAGCATAAGTCTATTTAGTGTTTCTGCTGACAATGTGTTTCTTTTAGAGGTATGTAAATTGTTTTGAGCACTGAATCCCCTTTCAGCAGTCTGAAGAGGCGACAGCAGATCAATGTGAGACAACCTGAGAATTTCCTGTAGAGTTTCAGAGTGGTTTGTTCTGAGAATATTCCATCGGGTTTGGGTGTTATCTCTTGGATACCTTTGCTCAAGAACGACTGACTTCACTAGTTTCCATTCCAGTCTACACTTGTCAGGATCCACCTTCCTTTCACTGACAACTTCCCCACAAGTTTGATCTGAACCATAGTGATTCAGTAGAATTTCTAATTTGTCATTACCAAAGTCCTGCTGCTCTTCTTTTGAGAGGAATGAGAGATATCAAAGATATCAAAGGTATCAAAGGAAGTAGCAATATCTGTAGAGTAACTGGGGAATCTTCTCTCTACTTTACTTGTCAAGGAATCAATGAAATCTTTCCTGATCTTACCACATTCAGCCTGTGTCTCTTTAATATTTCCATAACCAAGCTTCTGTTTTTTAAAGCAACGTGATTTTCCACAACTGTAGTGTTTTCCTTGAACATTTTCTGATAGTAAGTATTGCCATCCTTTGCCATTTTAGCATCGTTCAGGCACCCTTATACTGCTCGCTTCACTGCTGCTATGTCAAGGTTGACTTTCTGAAAGACCATATTTAGTTGTGTAATAGCAGGTATCACATCCATCATCAGATGTAGAGTGTAGACAAATCTGTAGTCTGATATATTTTCCAAGAGAGACGTGGCCTTGCTGTCTTTCTGTTTCTTCAGAAACATGACAAGTGCTACCCAACTGTGGTAGACAGCTGATAGAGCATTGCAGAAAGAAAACCAACGAATTTGATGGACTCACTGCTGGGTCTTCAAGAACTTTTTGAATTTGTGACAGTGATACAATTCTTGAACTTGAATGTTTAAAGTAATAGTCCAAGTCTGTTAATGATTTCTCAAAAGTATTTTTGATGAAAGGAACATCTTCTGCTGCTTTTGAAGTGCACTGATTGAGGCGGTGTGACATGCAATGAATGTTAATGCAATGAGGACTGACTTCTTTAATCCTAGCTGCTACACCCTTTTTATGTCCTGTCATTATAGAAGCTCCATCACTGCCAAAAGCAATGACGTTAGACATCGAAACTCCATGCCTCTCCAGATACAAATGAATTTCACTGAAGATGACTTCTGCAGTCACACTCGCTTCCTTCAGAAGAAGACTGCCTAAGAAATGCGTTTCAACTTCTGCATTGTTCAACAATTTGATGTACACAACCAGTTTTTTTTAACGAAATATCAGTGCTTTCATCTGTCATTAGAGATATAAACTCACTCTTGAGCATAAGATCATCTAAGTCTTGCTGAATAACAAAAGACAATTCTACCTGAAATTCATCAGCAATATGTCTTGACATATAGGTTGCATTGCTACCACAGTTTAGTTCTAGAATTGCTGGACAGTTCATTCACATAAAAACTCCATGAATTTTGGGTATTTGGCGGTTGCAATGCCTTCCTTTCCCATAAAGTACACGGCCTGCATGGCTCCAATCATTGCTTCACACTTCTTGGAGACAGCTGTCTCTGTACATGTCGCCATGCTCTCCCTCAGCCTGCTATCCTGTAACACAAATCAGATCATTATCAGACCAACATATCACCTGACAAATCAACCTTGCCTGATAAGCAATAAAACATCTTATGTTTACACTTGGTATGCAAATTCAAATTTGTATTTCTTAAGGAATAGGAATATAAATCAGCCATCAGGTGATATATAGGTAGCACGATAAATACAGTAGAACACAATAATTTAAATGAATGTTGACGAAAAATTAATTCTGGAAAAATAACACTCTATTTTGACAAATTGTCTTTTTCTTTTTCTTTGTAGCATTATGGTAATGAGTAAGATTTAAAAGGAACCAAAAACTTAAGTTTAAAAAAAAATTATTATAAAAATTTGGCTACTTGCCCGGTCGAGGGAGCAATAACTTCTCGGCAACTTCACCCCTTGAGGCACATGGACCACTGTCACATGCATGCAATGCCCCTAATACAAAAAGAAACCTTACTTTCTACTTACCTGCATTTTTTTAAAGAAAAGACTTTCATTATTTCACAAAAATGAAATTAAGTTATCTCAAACTTACGTTGATAATATAACGTACCTTTAATGACTTTTGATGATCCGAAGAGTTCATGTGTCTATTCAGCATCGAAGTTCTGAAGTTACAACATCCATCCGTGAAAGTGTTGTTTTTTCCTTAACGAATGCACATGTTACAAGTCATAGTGTCCTTCTGTTTGTCGTAAGAAAGCCAAGGATATGTAGATAACCAAGACGATTGAAACTTGTGTACCCATTTAGTTTTAACTGTGTCATCAACCACGTGACTAGGCCTTGTAGCCCTTGTTTCCGTTTCGTCTGCTTGGTCAAGATTTTCAGCAACATCAATCGTGTCTTCAGAAAAACCATCGATAGCTTCGATATTCCGATTGCCTGCCTCTGATGGTTCAATGTCGCTGACAAGTGATATTTTTTTTCTGGCTTTCATTCGTAAAATAATCTGTTATCCTTCTCATCAGCATGTTGACGTCCCAAAAACATGGAAGTTCGGTGATAAACTCCATACAACACATCAAGCTCGAAGCTCCACATCGCGACACAAGCTCCTTACATCAAACATATTAATGTTCCACAATGCAAAATACCCGCACTAGCAATATGCGGAGCTTAAGAAACCTCGTTTATAGTGTCTTCTTTCTGGCATACGTTTATGAATAAAGCGCCGGAATCCCGCAATTACGCAGTCTGGCTGCAGCGCTGATGTCCTCTTCATTCCGAGTCCTCTAACAATGCTGCAGGAAATCCACCAAATCCTTTCTAGGATATGGAATGAAACTCCCCAGGACTTTCATCCAATCAATTTAAATTTTAGGAAAATATTTGACACAAACCATTCCATGGTGAATGCCAACATGTAGAGGAATGGTTGCCGATGACAAAGCGTTTAAAAACAGAAACGTTGAACAAAAACGTATGAATACACTCACGTTTGTAGTGAATCGATAAAACGCACACTACCTAACATGCACATGCATCATGAAAGTGTGTATCACCCAGAGCTGAAACCTGACTGCAGGTTTTAAAAAGCTACATCAACGGTACTCCACATGCATTGCTGTAAGCCACTATAGACGACAAAAGAATGCCAAGACTGACAGAAGTTCAACGGGACAACGCCATCGGCCGTTTAGAAGGAGGGGTATCGCAGCATGAGATGGCAAGGCACTTCGGCGTGTCCAGACAGACCATATCAAACCTATGGACCCGATACACACAAAAAAAGGGGTGTTAAAAAAAATGACAGATCCAGGTCAGGTCGACCTAGAGTTACTACCTCCGCCTAGGACCTACATCCAGTTGAGACATCTTCGTTTATGCACCACGACATCCGCAACATCCACAACAACCCAAATCCCTGGACTGCGCCGAATCTCCGACCAGACAGTGCGCAATCGGCTACAGGAAGCCGGACTTTTTGCCAGAAGACCAGTTCGACGTAACGTCTTGACACAACATCACCGGGCTGAACGTCTACAATGGTGCAGACAACGAGTGAGATGGCCATGGGCAAGATGGAGGATACTTTTGTTCTCAGACGTTCTGATGGACGTTTACGTGCATACAGACGTCGGAACGAACGCTACTCCGATAACTATGTACAGCAGGTCGATATATTTGGAAGTGTAAGTGTCATGGTGTGAGCAGGTATCCACCCTAATGGCCGGACATCTCTTGTGCACGTGGCAGGTGCACAGAATGGGGACGAGATTTTGCAACGTCACGTCGTTCCCTTGATCAACGTCAACAGTGGATCTTTCTAGCATGACAATTCTCGACATCACGTTGCACGTGTTTGCCAGGACTTCCTCCAGCAAAGTTCAGGTGTTACCATGGCCATCTCGATCACCCGATTTCTCCATCATTGAACATCTATTGGATACTCTTGATGGACGCTTGTGCCAGCGTAATCCGCCACCTCAGACACTACAAGAACTGCACGCATACTCCACCAAGAGTATCAAAACATTCATCAAGACAGCATTCGGCATCTCCTTTCTTGTATCGGCCGACGCTGCCAAGCTTTTATCGATGTTCATAGTGGTCAGATACTGACATTTTGCTCTGACCAAGTGACTTTAATAGCCCTCTGTGGTTTTACCAAATACGTTCTGGATAATCATGTTTTTGAAATTTGTAAAGTGATGATGTTACTGTAATTGAGCAATGATGTCACGTTTGAACCAGATATATACACTCAGTACATAAACTCAAAAACAGCATGTCATGTTTCTTTTGTTTGTTTTTGTCTTTGAGTATACCTTAATCATGCAACACTGTATATATTTCTTTTGGTTGCTGAACAGAACTTTCGAAGGTTAAATGGTATCTAATCTTCTCCTTGAAGGCGATTTTGTTGAGATGTTAATTAGGAGATAAACGTACTGTGTTGGGAAATTAGATGAATGTTAGGCAGAATTGATAGTCTCTAAATTTCATTTGGAACCGAACGCGTAGAGCTACGCGTTCGGTTCCAAATGAAATTTAGAGACTATCAATTCTGCCTTACATTCATCTAATTTTTCCAACACAATACGTTTATCTCCATTCTACCATAACCGATTTAAAATCGAACTCCTTCCATCCGCGGAAGACACTGCGAAATCCGACAGTGTCGTAGGCGAATTGAACTCGTCTGTGAAGGGAGTAGAAGGTGCCGTTCGTATTTTTTTAAACATTGCAACATATATAATATTCTGTCCTAAGAAAACTAACTACTGTTTATTCAATACAATAATGTAGTACCTAAGAGCTTGGTTTATATAATCCCAACTCCACACGACCGAAACCAGCCTATTGTTTTGTGTGCCGTGTTACTCTAACCCCCTTGCCACACTATAATGGAATCGTCTGACCTACTTATTTTTCTTGGAAGTGCAGTCTGTAGTTGTTGACAGTTACGCAACAGTTTGAAATGGCGGAAAGCCAGTGTTTACATTTTGAGTGACAGTGGAAATACTTAACTGACTGTCGAATCTGAACCTTGCAGAATCGAAGAATAGATCCTTTTTTGATCTACCTACGACCTGTAACTATTCAAAGATCAGCGAGTGTGGATCATGATTTCACTTACATAGGCTGCAGGTGCCTCCACCCCGGCATGCGACGAAAAGAGTGACAGTGCTGCTTTGTGTACATGCGACTAACTTGGGATTCCTTGGAACATTGTTTTCATCATTTAGGACTGCATTGTGGCCAAACTTTTTTCAAAGTGTACGAACATAGATCACCAGCAGTGACAGCCTTGTGAGGAAGCTGGCAGAGAGCAGAATTCTGGTGGTTCAATTTTTTACATGTATTTTTTGAACGATGCAACAGGACATGATGGAGTGTGAGTGGCATAAATTTTGTGTTTCGCCTGACCGTTATCTTGCGAATTTCCCATTCTTATGATTCTAAACGGAAACAAATATACCATTTACGAGGTAGGTAAATGTTTAGTAAGGATTTGCTGCACATTTTGTATAGATAGGGCTTTACAAGGCTTTCTGATTTACATGTTAGACATTGTTTGTTTATGTTTGGGGCTGTGTATTGTAATTGAGTTTGCATATTTTTAGTATAGAAGGTTATATGATAGTGAGGTTCCCTTATAATTGTGGAGGAAAAATCATATAATAATTGTATTTTTCGAGTTTTAATAAATGTTTTGTCAGCATTTCCATCACGTCTGTTGTTTTGATATTAGCCATGTTGGTGGTCAAGCTGATGCGGCAGTGTTGTATACGTGCGCAGTGAAACGGTCACGAAATTTTCAATCCAAAATTGATAGCGTCTAATTTTATTGATTGACCAATCAAAATCGAGCATTTCACGTAGCCATGGTAGAATGTCTAATGTTTGGTCATTTGAGATCTCTGTCTTGATAAAGTTGGTTCTTTGTGATCCCCATCTTGGAGATAGCAGGCGTCCATTATTGATGATATCATATGAAATATTCATGATCCGGAATTAGAAAGACGACCTTTAAGAACGGTTCTCCAAAATGCCAGTTGCTACAATCGACAAAAATATGTGACTCTTCTGTTTGGTTTGGTTGGTAGGGTAGTCTCGTGATTAACCCCACGCCGAAGACACGAGTTCGATTCCCCACCTGGATGTCATATGCAAAGCCCATTTCACTCATCCCCTGCCGTGATATTGCTCGAATATTGCCAAACGCTCCGTAAAACCATATTCACTGACTGACTCACTCTGTTTGGCTTATGTATGTGTTATGGTAATACGTCTATATGTTAGTAAACATATGTCATTTGAAATTGAAATCTTGACTTTTTCAATTCAAGACATTGGCATGAACTGTACTCGCGATGACGACTGTCGCGTCATGATGACGTCATGCTTCCTTGGACGATGTCTGTGTCACCCTGGATACAGCCACAACATTACTAGTAACTCCTGTGACAGAGGTGAGCTCATTAGTGGAAGAGATTTAGAAACAGTTTAAACGTTCACCGCCTTGACTGATCACTAGTTACAGGCAGGTTTCTAACAATATGTCCAGGTTTGTGATCAGTCTTCAAGGCATTGAGGGCGGTGGGGTAACCTAGTGGTTAAAGCGTTCACTCGTCATGGCTAGTTTCGATTTCCCACATGGATAAAAAAAATAATTATGGTGTCCCCTGCTGTGATATGCTGGTATATTGCTTAAAACCGCGTAAAGCTAATCTCACTCACTCGCTACAGTGTTCCCCAGCCAGAATCCGATGACCATCAGTTCGAACCCTTGGGTCGGCCTGCAAACCTATGTGAGTCAGTGGCATATCGTGGCCATATATTTCACCCCAGTGGCGAAGGTCAGTCACCAAGAACACTTTCACGCCCCTCCCACAACACACGTACATGTTATCATATCATGATACAACTTCAGGTGTTGGCGATTTATAGCCCAATTTTACATTGTATTGTCCCAAAATAGTTTTCTACTTTTAAAGATATATGCTAGCTAGTTTAACTCAATCTGTGATAATCTAGTGGTTTTACTGTCCTTCGTTGACAGGGTTTTATATATTATATGTATGTATTATCAATTTAGAACTAGTTTTAGTCACGATATGGCTGAAATATTGCCGATGTGACTTTAAATCTTAACTCACTCACTCACTCATATCATGATACTATTGTTCGAAGCAGCTGAAAACCATCTGACTCACATTTCAGATTGCAAGAGGTTTGGAAACACCATGACTCTGTATAAGGGACTGGGGGTAAAGGATCATAACCGGAAGCGGAAGCGCCTCCACCTCTTCCTATCGGTTGAATTTCTGATGAAATACTGCATGATGGCATGTATGAAAGAAAGGTCCTTTGTGTGTAAAACTGTAGACATAGGTCGTCAAGGGACGTGTTATCCGAGCAGTTACGGTTACTTGGATGTCAGCGCAAGCGACCGACAACGCAACTTGTCAAAATGGTGGATGGCAGTGAGGACATGTCAGTGATGTTATAGAAACGACGATATTTGTCCCATTACAAATCCTGTTTTTTACCAAGGTCGTTTATTTTGAATTTTTTTTATATTGTTGATTCCCAAGTTGAAACGCTAAAAGTTAAACGGAAATCAGTCTGTAAACAAACTAGGTGTGAGAGAAACAAAGAACAAAGCAATGTGCTGTAGTCACCAATTGTATTTACAAATTACTCAGGTAAACAAATCAGATACAAACGTGTGTGTTGTACAAGTTCAGAGACAGTATAATATACGAGCAGGGATTATTGCAAAAATACAATAATGGTAATATTCATCTCTCTGCAAGATCCAACCTGTAGCTTGGTCTAGGCAGGGTATGTGATCGTGAAACAAAATGATGGTACTCTGGCGACCTGAGCTGCAGTGTTCGGTGAGACGCGATAGATGGAGATCACAATATGTATATGTGTTAGGATCCTACATTAGCAACCCACCTGTGTCAAAAGGATTTTCTGCACGCTAACTGTCCAATTTTAGCTGTTTACACGTTGTAGCTAGTACCGTCTTTGTATAATTTGCTGAACACTGAGCAATAGGTCGAGTTCAAATTTTCGATGTGATGGTTCATTCATAATATTTGTAATATTTAATGCTGTTTTGACCTTTACTCCATATGGAATCTGTTTCGTGGAACATCAGTATTCATGCCACAATCATGCTGGTCCATTTGGACTAATGTCCCACAATTCCGTTTTTCGCGTTTTGAAAAATGCACGACGTTTTCCTACACCTGCGTTGTTATCAGGACCATGACGCTTTTTGGCGAATGCTTTATGCTTGGTTCAAACCTCTGCCAGCGTTTTTGTTTTTTTATACAGTTACTTTAAAGAGATAACGTTCTATTACCTGGTAGTTTAGAAAACATCTTTGAACATATAACACTGCCCCATACCAACAGGTTTATTATCCTCAGCAACAACGAAGTTGCGGGGCATATAGAAACGAGTTCCGTCCGTCCGTCCGTACGTCCGTCCTTGTGTCCGTCACACCTTGTCCGAAGCATATCTCCTAAACTATTGGTGATAACTTAACCAATCTTGGTACACAGGTCAACGATGATCCCTAGATGTGCCTTTTGGGGGTTAGACCCAGATGCGAATTATATTTCTTACGGTTTCCAGGAAACGTGACTAAGGCTGTCATCATGTCCGGAGCAGATCTCCCACACTATACATGCTAGCTTCATCAAACTTGGTACACATATCAAGCATGATCACTAGATGTGCCTTGTGGGGGTTACACCCGGATATGAAGTTTATTTTTTGCGGTTTCCATGGAAACATGACTTAGGCTGTGACTATGAGGATGTCATCTTATCCGGAGCAGATCTCCTAAATTATACATGCTAGCTTCATCAAACTTGGCACACATATCAAGCATGATCCCTAGGTGTGCCTTTTGGGGTTTAGACCAGATATGAATTTTATTTTTTGTGGTTTCCATGGAAACGTGACTAAGGCTGTGACTATGAGGATGTCATCTTGTTGCATTTCCATGGCAACAAGTTAGGCTTCAACAGAATTTGGTGGTAGCGTTCCTCTCTGGAACAGATCTTAAAAACCTTTCAATACTCTCCTTCCACTTTGCTGTATACACTCCAAAACATGTGACATAATCATAATTAGTAGACATATTTATAAAGAATATTTTGCCGTTGCGGGTGATATTGATGACTTTGTCTTCTTGTTTAGTTATTTTTTATAAGGCGCAGGATTTGCTGCTAATGTAAAACACATCAACGTGTCCATTTAATGAATGGAGGGCACAGCATTGGCTGTTATAAGCTTAATTGCAAATTCCCGCTGTTTACACGTTGTAGCTAGTGCCTCGTTGTAATTTAAACATAACCTTTGTATAATTTGCTGAACATTGGACAATAAAATCCGCTCATAGAATTTTTGTTTGTTTGTTCAACCTTCTCTTAAAATATGATTCAATTTAGTCCCTAAACAATTTGTCAGATGAGATCTGTTTTGTCTCGTGTTGCGAATCGTAGTTAGTTCAGGTGAATAGAACGCCTATCGTTTGGGGGTGCGTGTAAAAGAGGAACGATTTGGAGCATCTCTGCTACAGTTACTTAAATTTCTTGTGATTCGTGTATGTTGCCAGGGACTGTCAGCCTTTTCAAACATGAACACCAATGCCTGCCTGTTAATTTTTCATTGGTAGAGTTCTTCGTAATAGATATAGGTCATAGTAACCATTCTCATGTTATTGTTATTGTGAAGTCTGTGATAAATGGCTTTACACATGAGGATCCGATATCTTGGTGAACGTTTTTCAGTTGAGCAAAACTCAAACCTTTCAAGCAACTGGTATTATTATACTAGAATAACGCCTAAATGCTGCCGACAGAAGAGGGCTTTTGAATTCCATGTCATCTTGTCCTTTTGTATGTCATGAAACAATTATTTCGATTTTACTGATTCTGTTTTTGTTAATTGTGTATGTATGTCGTTAAATGCACCACCAACAATATTACAGTTCCAAACAATCCAGTGATGAATATCACGAGCATCGACCTACTCAACTGAGATACGATGACATACATCATCTAAAACAGCCAACCTTACCACCCGATCCCGTTAGTCGCCTCTAAAAACAAGAATGGGTTGCTGAGGACCATTCCAGCAGGGTCTTTATGGGGGAAACCCGGAAGGAAATACAATATGTACAAATTTGGAGAGTTTTTGCAACATGCATTTTTTTTCGGATGCAAGTAGTCATCATGAACAAACGACATCATTAAAACTATAGTTGCAGAACATGTAAAGAATACATGTAGTTGCAGAATTTGTGAAGAGTATTTAAATTTGCGAAACATGCAAAGGGTATTTGTAGTTACAGAACATGTGAAGAGTCATTACTGTCTCACAGTTACGAAATGCAGTTTCAAAATATGTTAGAGAATAGGCCTAAATTCTAATAGCAAAATTACAACACTTGAAAACGAAGGAGCGTCGTTCTGTGATACTTATAAACAGAACAGATCGGACCGGACTGGTCTGTTCCGTTCATTAGCATCACAAGAAGATAGCATCACAGAAAGATACTGAACTATGGTCAGCTGTGACTTGATGATTTAATTAACATAGTATTTTACACAAGGTACATGATCAGATTTATGGCCATCAAAGGAAATACAACGGATCCCATATGTCAGATCCTATTACCTAAAACTTTTATAAGGCATTGAATCCGGCGAGACGGGGTTTCATTGGCTGGTTGATTGTTGTTCTACGCCGCACTCAGCAACATTCCAGTATGGCGGCCGTCTGTAAATAATTGAGTCTGGTCCAGAACCTCAATCTCAACAGCTCGGAGAGCAGCCGATTGAGAAGTTATTGAACGTGGATCTTGAGGTTGCTGAAAAGGTGCTGATATATGCAGCTTGATTAGGGATTAGCTATGTAAGCAGGGAGTATACTAATGGGAAGGTCGTAGTCCCTTTCCTTGTATGAAGGATGAACAGCTTGTTCCAGAGGTGCAGGACATGCTGTGAACGTTCCGTTTATGTATAAATAACGGCTGCGGTTCGAAGCGCCATCGCAGAACTCTGTTGCCATCGCATGTGTCGTCCAGGTTGCCCACAAAACAGAGGACATCTTCTGGAGGATGGTCCTGATCAGTCACATTCCGAACACAGTCGACGACTGTAGTGCATTTACGGTTGCATGTTGTTACAGTACATCTATTTTAAGTACATCTCCAAAACGGTACTAGTCTGTCACTGCCTGTTCTTGTAATAAAACGTCGTCATATGAGCGAAATATTCTCAAGCACGACGTTAAACCCAATATCACCTCACCTCTTGTAATAAAGGTAACCCTGAAAGAGCACCTGAATGCTGCTTCGTGAACTGGTGATATATTTTACTTGCTGAGGGGCTGCAATAATGGTGATAGAAAAGAGCATCAAAGTTTAATAAATACATTTTTATTAATTATATTAAATCATTTTATTGTTACATTGTTTAAATACGTAAATCTGAGAAGGTAAATTAATTTCTCTTTCAAATGATCACGAAGTTATTTACAAAAAGAGTTTAGTTTTTAAAGACATTTACACGAGGAGGTTAAAAAAGTTTCATTACGTTACCCCCACAAGATTCAGTTACATAGCTAATCCCTAATCAGCTGGGGTTAATCCATTTTATCAGATAAGGGAGATAGACACACCTGGGGGCGGTTATTGTACTGTTCGCTCGTCACGCCGAAGACCCAGGATGGATTCCCCACATGGGTACAATATGTGAAGCCCATTTGATACTGCTCGAATATTGCTAAATGCGGCTAAAAAACTAACCTCACTCAGTATCCTCGTTAGCGTTTGTGTTCATTTATGTATGTATATATGTAGGTATGTTCGAACAAATCACCGTAAAAGATGAAAATTCTCAAAGGTGCTAGGAATCATTCGGTGACGACCTACATTGATCTTGGTGACACGAAATACTTCAGTTCTCAAGCTAACCCTTGGTTTATGTTTCGTGCCACGATACTTGTTGCTATGAGACAACGCAGAAGGGTCTTAAGAAACTTTAAGAGCGTTAATAATTTTACTCAACATAATAGGAAATAGTGATTTGTGTTTCCGAAACATTCCAAGATGCTTCTATTGTGCCATTGATGCTACTTTGAAATAGACTGAATTCCCCACGTAGAGATTATTACATTATTGATGCTTTCAGGGTATGGAACATAAGATCGTGTATAAAGTACACGATTTGTTCATCAACTGATGCTACCTCAGAAGCATTCCAGCAACTGGCACTGCAGCAATGTGACCTTTAGCATCAGAGACTGGCATTCCAGCAATGGGACTGTTACCATCAGCGACTGACATTCCAGCAGCCTGACTGCTACCATCAGCGACCTACATTCCAGCAATCTGACTGTTACCATCAGCGACTGGTATTCCAGCAATGTGACCTTTACCATCAGAGACTGACATTCCAGCAATGTGACCTTTACCATCAGCGACTGGCATTCCAGCAATGTGACCTTTACCATCAGAGACTGACATTCCAGCAATGTGACCTTTACCATCAGAGACTGACATTCCAGCAATCTGACTGTTACCATCAGCGACTGGCATTGCAGCAATGTGACCTTTACCATCAGCGACTGACATTCCAGCAATGTGACCTTTACCATCAGCGACTGACATTCCAGCAGCGTGACCTTTACCATCAGCGACTGACATTCCAGCAATGTGACTTTTACCATCAGCGACTGACATTCCAGCAGCGTGACCTTTACCATCAGCGACTGACATTCCAGCAATCTGACTGCTACCATCAGCGACTGGCACTGCAGCAATGTGACCTTTAGCATCAGTGACTGACATTCCAGCAATGTGACCTTTACCATCAGCGACTGGCACTGCAGCAATGTGACCTTTAGCATCAGAGACTGGCATTCCAGCAATGGGACTGTTACCATCAGCGACTGGCATTCCAGCTAGATTGATGCGCATGATGTTCATCAATAGATTGACAGGTCCAGACTCGATTATTTACAGACCATCGCCATACAGGTGGAATATCACTGTGGCCGGCGTTAAACAACAAACCTATCTACGTTCCTTATATTCGGACAATATATATATTTCTCCAGTTACGTCAACCCGTGAAGATCCAGTTAGAATTAGTCTTCAGTAACCAATCCTTGTTGGAAGAGGCTACTAACGGTATCGGGTGAACAGGCTCACTGCCTTGGTTGATATATGTCATTGTATCCCACTTGCGTAGATCGATGCTCATGCTGTTGATCACTAGAATGAGTGAGTTTAAATTTATGGTCACGCCGGCAATATTTCAGCCATATTGTGACTTAAAAAGTTATAAATTAACAATCAACACAATTACATTATAAAACACCTGTCGACAGGGACAGTAAAACAACTAGATTATCACAGAAATAATAAAAGACTAGTGAGTGAGTGAGTTAATATTTATCGTCACATCGGCAATATTTCAGCCATATCGTGACGAGAACATTTTATAATTACATTAAAGATCAAGAAAGTTAGAAATTACAACCTGTAAGAATAGTAAAACTACTAGTGTATCACAGATATCCATTTAAAACTAGTAATTGAATCTAAAATATTGGAACTATAAATGACAATACAATATATAAACAGGCTATAGATTGCTCACTAGAATGTCTGGTCCAGACACGATTATTTAAAGAATGCCGGCATATAGCTGGAATGCTGTTGAGTGCGGGGTTAAACAACAACCAACCAACCAATCAAACACCGGCTATAAATCTGATCATGTATGATGTGTAAAATGCTATGTTAATTAATTAAGTCCTCAAGTCACTACTGACCATAGCTCAGACAACCTCATGTTATTGGCAGGATTCATGAGTACCGGCGTGTAATATTGGAATTTCACAACATGTGTTACATTTGACCACTCTTTTAAATTACGTTGTGCATTCATATTAAAAACTCAACTGCTATTATGAATTGTTTGGGTCTATACCAACTGAAGCAGAAGGCATGTAGCTCACCGGAAAAAGCATCTTAGTGCACTAGCCTTGCAGAGATGCACTTCTATTAGTAGTCTTTTAATGGACATCCGGGGATACTGGTCATTTTAAATCCGCGTAACCACAGATTCAGCTTTCATTCAATCTATCCCGTCTTGCCTTCTTGATACCGCCGTGATGTTGCTGGAATATTGCTAAAAGTGGCGTAAAACTAAACTCAGTCAGTCAGTCAGTCTTGATAACGTTTTTCCTTTTGTGATTGTATCATGACTTGATAATGATCAGGTATCAATAACATAATTGCACAAATGGCCTTGACAACTATTTTCAGAATCTACCACTGTAGCTTCAGTCAGTTTTAATGGGCCCCTGTCCTATGCAGCACAAATGGTGACCACGCCTGAAAACTTTCTACCGCTATATTAGTCCACTTCACACAATTCAGTAACCCATGCTTGTCGTAAGAAGCGAGTAACGGGATCAGGTGGTCAGACTCTATGACTTGGTTGACACATGTCATCGTATTCTAATTGTGTAGATCGATGCTCATGCTGTGATCACTGGATTGTCTGGTCCAGACTCGATTATTTACAGACCGCCGCCATATAGCTAGAATGTCGCTGATTGCGGCGTAAAACTCACTCACTCACCCACTCACTTCACACAAAAGGAACACTAGGCGTCATACGTAACTGCAGTGAAATACCTGTCCGTAACAAGAAAGGTCTTCATGAAGCTATTGATTGAAAACACTGGTCAAATGACAGACTTTGAGTCATCTTTATAAGGAAAATCAAGCAGATTTTTACAAAGGAATGTGGAACTGCAGACAATATGTTTACTTTGTATGTAATGGTATGCATTTTCCATTTATTTCTCCCAAAGCATCTTAACTATTCATTTTTATGGTTTCGATGTCTAAACTTCAACATTCTTGGCATTATACTGACAGTCATACGATATGTACACACATAGCTTAAATCCTCTGGTAGCTAGTATTGTATGTAGTCTGACTCATTATTTTAAATGTATTTACAAGCAGCAGGCAGGGAGGTAACTGAAAAATATCAGATTATAAAGGAATATCTACCTCCAAAAACGCCCCAAATATATATTCTGTTGCACATTTATCCCTGAAGATGGCACAAATATGCATATTATCTTTTATATGCATATGGTGGAACTAGTTCAACAGTTGGGAGACTCCAACAAACGACTGATCGCTTCAGAAAATGTTGTCATAGATTTAGACGTTTTCGCAACGTCTATACACCCCACACTGTCGTTTTTCGGAACGGAGAATATTTAGAATGGAAATTATGGAAAAGGGAATCAAATATTGTCTCATTACAAATATTTAGGACAACTAGTGTTGACACCCAAACCCGATTTGAATCGTGTATCAACAGCACTAGCACACCAAGCAGAAAATGTTTGTCTCTGCACACTCTGCAAATTTATTTGAGTTGAAAGAGTCGTTGTAGACACGTTTCTCAGGTATGTTTCTGTATACAGAAATGTAACCCCGGCAAAATTAGAATACAGAATGGTATCCTGTACTCTAAACCGGGAGCGTGTCAATATTCCTCAACACCAAACCGCGACCTGTTCAGGCTGGTCGGGTGTCAACCAGAAGAGACCATCTGGTATTAATCCGTTTGTGACATTTCTAAATAAGGTTGACGCTGATCTAAGTAAACGGAGCATGAAACAGTAACGTGTTATACCTGTGTAAAAAGCATCAGGTGGAGACATTGGGTTGTCTGTGCGGGAAGCAATTAGCATAGTGAGTACGTGAGTTTAGTTTTACGCCACACTCAGCAATATTCCAGCAAAATGGCGGCGGTCTGTAAATAATCGAGTCTGGACCAGACAATCCAGTGATCAACAGCATGAGCATCGATCTGAAGAATTGGGAACCGATGACATGTGTCAACCAAGCCAGTGAGCCTGACCACCCGATCCCGTTAGTCTCCTCTTACGACAAGCATGGGTTACTGAAAGCTCATTCTAACCCGGACCTTCACTGGTCCAATTAGATTAGGTCTGAAGCTATATTTGTTAACAAATGAATATGTGTTAATGTATTTTCTTGGTTCAGTTAATACTGATGTCTAAATACAAATATCTATTTGACTGCTTCGAATTCCATACCATGTGTCAAGACTAGTTCTTCACATGATCTGCAACTACAAATATTCTTTACATGTTCTGCAAATTCAAATACTCTTCACATCTTCTGCAACTACACATGTTTTGTATATATTCTGCAACTATAAGTATCATTTACATGCTCTGCTACCAGGGTTTAATGTTGTTGTTTGCTGATCATGACATATTGCATAAGAAATGTTTGCATGTTACAAAAACTCTCCAAAAAGTGTACATAATGTATTACATGTTACATACAGACTTCACCCATGAAGACCCTGGCTGGAATGGAATGGTCAGGCTAGCTGATTTAGTTGATGTCATTGTATCCCAGTTGAGCAGGTCGATGCTCGTAAAACCAATCTCTGGATTATTTGGTCCGGATTCGTTTACAAACAGACCGCCGTCAAATAACTGTAATATTGCCGGTGGTGCATTTAACAACACACATACAACTAACAATCAGTAAAATCGACAACATTGTTTTATGACACGCCAATAAGACAAGACTGACAAAGCAAAAACTGAAGTAGTAAAATCTTACAGAACAATGATAAAGGATAACGATGCAATACAGCACGAACCTAACATTTTCTATGAAAAATTATATACAGACCAAGACAATAGTCAGATAGACTTGACTGACTACTTCAAGGATGTTGATGTACCTAGACTAAGAAAAGCAGAATCTGAGAGTTTTGAAGGAGATCTAACATTATCCGAACTGTCAATAGCATTATGAACAATGAAAATTGAAAAAGTCCTGTCCCCGATGGCTTTACTGCGGAATTTCTAAACATTTTCTGGAACGATCTGGGCTTATTTCTGCTAAAATCTCTAAACTATGGATTAATAAAGGCAACCTGTCAATCAACCAAAATCAAGGTCTTATAGCGTGTATCCCTAAGGGAAATAAGCCTACAAAATCCTTAAAACTGGCGACCAGTATCACTATTGAACACTTCTTATAAAATTGGTTCAGCTGCACCAGCCAATTTAGTTCTGCAAAGTACTATTAATGAAAGGGAGATTCATAGAGACACCTATCAGATACCAGGACTACTTTTATGTAGCAGACTTTGAAAAAGCATTTGACACAGTAGATAGAAATTATTAATTTTGATAAATGTACTATCGTCTTTTAAATTTTGTATCAAGCATTATTAAATGGATTAAGACTCTTTATAATTATATAGAATCTAGGATTATGGTCAATTGTTTTGCTGCACAACCTTTTAGGATTGAACGTGGGTGCCGTAAAGGAGATCCTGTTGCACCATATCTGTTTATTCTTTGTGTGGAAATGTTAGGTAACTGTAATGCCTCGTTCAATGGGTGAAAGAACTTACATTCAGCATAAACCTTCTGCAGAAAAATCACAACGTCGAACTTCCGGGGAAAGCTTGTTTTGTGACAAACTCTACAGTTTTTTGACTGGTAAAAAGACTGTGGCATGACCCGTTGCAAACACAAACCAACACGGTGCAATTTTTACCCCTCCTCCACAGAAGAGCACAAATGAAAACAATATAGAAGCGTCGTAAAATCTTTACCGTCTGCATTAATTTACGTGTTGTTACCCAGTAACATTACACTCCCCGTCTGATGACAAACCTTTGTCATCACAACCTTTGATAAACTTAAATTTTTGACTAGAAGTTACAGTCCATAATGAAGTGATGAATTGCAGAACTAAATCAGTAATCGCTCTGAAAAACTTTAAAGTCAGATTCAAAGGCACAAAATGCAACCAAATGTCACTGATCTGGTCTCTCTGAAACCAGCAACACCATCTCAGACACCGGTCGAGTGAGAATTGTCACTTTCCCATCCTTCTGGACACGCAGAACAGCTTTACGGACCTTGTCGTCCGCACCTGGTAGAACAGTCATGACCCGTGCCATGGGCCAGTGGTTTCTGTGCTCATTCATATCCCTTAAGAGCACAACGTCTCCTTTTTGGATGTAAGGTCTGTCAGAAGTCCATTTTTGACGGGTCTGTAACGTGACGAGGTACTCGTTTCGCCAGCGTTTCCAAAACATTTCAGCCAATATCTGAACTTGTTTCCATTATGAGCGATATAGATCCTTCAAGTCATACCGGACAGTAGAGCATGACTCATGACCTGTCTTCTGAGTCAACAAGGTGGCAGGACTGAGCACAAAGGGTTCCTCAGGGTCTGAGGACACAGATACGAGAGGCCGTGCATTGATGATTGCACCTACCTCGGCCATGAGAGTCACAAGAACATCGTGAGTCAAGTCCTTCTGATTAATGTCCATCATCATGGAGTCAAGAATACGACGGGTTGTCCCTATCATGCGTTCCCATACTGACTGACTGACTGACTGAGTTTAGTTTTACGCCGCTTTTAGCAATATTCCAGCAATATCACGGCGGGGGGACACCAGAACTGGGCTTAACACATTGTGCCCATGTGGGGAATCGAACCCGGGCCTTCAGCGTGACGAGCCAACGCTTTAACCACTAGGCTACCGCACTGCCCCCTCGTTCCCATACTCCTCCCATGTGAGAAGAGTGGGGTACATTGAATATCCATGTGGATCCTGAGTTGTACAGGTGGTGACTAACAGCACTGTCCTCAACATTAACAGCATTTATCTGAAGGTCATTCGTGGCACCCACGAAATTGGTTCCGCAATCTGATCTGAAGATCTTGACTTTACCTCTGACTGATTCAAAGCGTTTTAAAGCATTTATGAAAGCAGATGAGCTCATTTCCTCCACTACTTCAATGTGCACAGCTCTTGATGTGAGGCAAGAGAACATGATGGCCAACCACTTGCTTTGGGCGGCTCCACCTCTCGTACGTCGAGTAACAATTGTCCATGGTCCAAACGTATCAATGCCAACATTTGTGAATGGAGGGCAGCTCGACACGATCCACAGGCAGATCAGCCATTTTCTGTGTCTCTTGTCTACCTCCAACCCGCAAGATATTTTCATCATCAAGATATGGATCAAGATTGAGGATTTTGCTGTCCTTTGGGAGAGGTTTTTTTGGGCACACGCTTCAATTTCTCTAGTATACACCTCACGTTGCACCTGACGTAGGAGGAAGGCTTCAACCTCCTTGTAGGTTTCACCACTTTTCTCCATTAGCAATGGAGTACGAAATCTTCTGGCAAAGCTTTTCAGCCTTGCAAAGGCCAGGACTTACCTTTTCCAAGATGAGTATCTTTGAAAATGATGATCTCCAATTTGTGTCGAAGGTTTTACACTGGTCATCAGTGTCACTTTCTCTGTCTGGACCTCCTGATCTGTGTCTGCATCAGACAGTGGATAGTCCAGAATGTCCTGTGATGCATTTTCTCAAGTAACCAGGAATTAACTTTACTGGTTGAGGCGTTGGAAGGCCGTGTTCCATGGTCAGCAGGGTTCAAGTCCGTGGGGACATATTTCCACTGCTCCGGTTTTGTAGACTTGTGGATTCTCTCCACTCTATTTGCCACATATATGTAGAAACGTCTTGTTCTGTTGTGGATGTAGCCCAAAACAACTCGGCAGTCTGTGTAAAAGTGGAAACAGTTAAGGGGAATGTCCAACTGCTCTGACACTAGCTCACCTATCTCAACTGCTAGCACTGCAGCACATAGCTCCAATCGTGGTATGGTATGTCCAGTAGTTGGTGCAACCTTCGCTTTCCCAATGATGAAGCCAAGGTTTCCTTGATCAACGGGGTTTGCACTTCTCATGTAGGCTACTGCAGCAATGGCTTTTTCTGAGGAGTCAGAAAAGATGTGGACCTCCTTGGGTCCACTGTAGTCTACACCTGGCAAGTACATACGGGGTACCGTGAGGGTTTCCAAGCGTCCTAAGAGTTCCTTCCATGCCATCCATTTAGGCTCATGTTCTGAAGGCAAAGGTTCATCCCAGTCCTTTGATCCTGAGATAAGTTCTCGAAGGAGGATCTTACCTTGCACAGTTATGGGGGCCACAAATCCGAGAGGGTCATAAACACTGTTGACTGTGGACAGGATACCTCTTTTGGTGTAGGGTTTTTCTGTTCTGGACACAATGAATTTAAATGAGTCAGTACAGAGGTCCCATCCAAATCCTAGGCTTCTTTGAATAGGAAGTAACCGTGACCCTAAGTCCAAGTCCTTGAGGTCCTTCGCACGATCCTCCTGATGAAATGCTTCCATCACCTGACAGCTGTTGGAGGCGATTTTGCACAGTCGAAGATTTCCATTTTCTTTCAGAGCCTCTTGCGTTCTTTTTAACAGGTCAACAGCCTCACTGGCTGAAGCAATGATTTTAGTCCATCATCGACATAAAAGTTTCTGGTCACAAATTGCTTCATGTCGGTCCCATATGCTTCTTCTCCTGCCTGAGCAACTTTACGGAGACAATGAGTTGCAACTGCTGGTGATGATGTATTACCGAATACATGTACACGCATTCTGTAGTCTATCAAATCTCTGGTTGGATCACTGTCACGATACCACAAAAACCGCAGGAAGTCTCTGTGACACTCTGCTACTTGAAAGCAGAAGAACATTTGTTGAATATCAGCAGTGACTGCAACTGATTCTTTCCTGAACCTGAGAAGTATCCCCTGAAAACTATTGCACAGATCTGGTCCTTGCAATAACACACTGTTCAGGGAAACTCCCTCATGCTAAGATGAGGAATCAAACACAATTCGGACTTGTCCTGGTTTTTGAGGATGGTATACACCAAAGATAGGTAAGTACCAGCATTCCTGGTCCTTCTCAAGTGGTGGAGCCACTTCTGCATGCTTGTTGTCTAGAGCCTTTTTCATGTACTCTGTGAAGTGTTCTCTCTTCACCTGATCTCGTTGCAAGGTCCGATCCAATGTTACAGCTCTCTTCATGGCTTGGGACGGTTGTTTGGCAGACGTGGTCTGCATTCACGAAAGGGTAATGGGGAAACCCAACTTCCATCAGAGTTCTGATGCATTTCAGTGTCCATGACATGAAGAAATGATTTGTCTTCAAGAGAGGGTCCAATCTTATTGTCCTCTTTTGTAAGTGTGAACAGTTCTCTTCCAAGACAGTCGTTCTGAGGCCTTTCCTTCACAGTATAGTTGTTTGGACAGGGTGTGAACAGTGATGTTCGACCATCATTTAGAAGGTGTCTTGTTGACATGCACACTGTTTGGGGGATGGACTTTTCCTAGGCACATTTTTCCAATGACAACCCAGCTTAGTGGAAGTCTTTGAGCATAAGGAGACGAAGGGGGTCCGATGCGCTGGTCGAGAACGTGGTGGCATCAATCAGATCCCTGCCAATTAACAGCATGATCTCAGCATTTTCATGCAGAGGAGGTATGAGTCCAACAATGTCAGATAGATGGGGATGATAACTAACAACAGCTGGTGTCGGTATCTCCTCTCTGTGATCTGGTAAATCTGAGCATTCGATCAAGGTCGGAAGCTGTAACTTTGCAAAACCATCAAGGGATTCTACAACAAATCCGCTAGCTGTTCTGCCAGACATATTGGTTTGTCCTGAACATGATGACAAAATGTAAGGTATCTTGTCACTATGAATATCCATCATATCGAAGAATTCACTCTTACCAAGCGTTGTGTTGCTCTGATCATCGATGATTGCATAGGCCATGATAGTCTTTTCAGGATGTCCTTCTGGAAAGATGCTGACAAGAACTGTTTTCGCACATGATTTCCCAACAGTTTCCTTGTGGACTTCTCTCCCCGCCATAGTGTTGTGCACCCTGACTGTTCTGTCTATCAGTTTCCCGTTTGTCACTGTGCAAAGCAGATAGGTGACGCGTACTCCCACATTCATCACATTTCACTGCTGTTTTACAGTCAGAGACCTGGTGTTCTGTTGACGCACATCTGAAACACACATTCCATTTCTTTAGGAGTTGCCTTCATTCATTATAAGGCTTTGCTCGAAAAGCTATGGATTCTTTCAGGGAATGCTGTGTCTTATGCAGAGGACACTTCACTGGACCTGGACCCTGCTGTGCCCTAGATGCCGCACTCTCACTGGCTGTAACACCAGTTTTTCTGTTTAACACAAAGTTCCTTGAAGGAGGGCGCAACTGTTCACTTGCCCTTCTTGATGGAACGTGACTTTGACTTTGAACTTGATACCAGAAGCTACGGTCATTTTTTATCTTGCTCATATCACTAATGAAGTCAACAAAAACATGAAAAGGTGGAAAGGTCACACTGTATTTTCTTTTGTACCTAACAGCGTGTGTTGTCCACTTTTCTTGGATGCCATACGGAAGCTTGTTAACTATCGGGGTGACGCCTGAGGACGTGTCAAGGTAAGCAAGCAGGGCACTGTACATCTCTTGCTGTTTAACTGATTCTATTTCGGAGAGTAGGTCCGATAATTCATAGAGTTTTTTGTTATCATTGTTGGATAACTTAGGAAAGCTTGAAAGCCTGGCTTTCAAAGATGCTTCCACAAGTTCAGGGCTGCCGTACCGTTCCTCAAGTCGATCCCAGATTTGCTGTAATCCTCTAGTTGGATTTAGAACGTTAGCCTGCCTTAGTCTCTGGGCGTGTTGTGAAGACATTTGACTAGCAAGTCCATCTCTTCATTGGAGCTTACACTTAGTTCTGACATGACATTCTGGAAGCTAGCTTTCCAAATGCAGTAGGACTCTGGCATGTCATCATACTTACTCAAGCGAGTTAAAACAAGTTCTTTCTTTAGAAGAAAGTTGGACAGTTCACTTGTAATACGATTCTCCTGTCGACTCATGGGAGTGGTCACCCTGGTAACCCGAGGAGGTAACTGTTGGTCACGGAAAACACGAACATGTTGGTCATGGGTAACACGAACGTGTGTGCCCTCTTCCCTCTGCTCACTTGTTCCTGTGATGACATTATCATGTTGTGTCCGAAGCTCTGTAGGATTTTGAAGAAGTTCCCCAACATACTGCTTCGTACGATCTTCAGCTGAGAGCTGTGGAAGTTGGTTAATATCAGATAACCTCGGACCACGAATGTCCTCCGATTCTAGAGCCATATATTCTGCCTGAACAGCAGCTGCATCCTTCTGTATCTTCAATAGTCCAATATCTGCTTCCATATCTGCTCTGTTACGAACGGTCTGAGCTACCAGTTGTTGCTGACGTTCCTCCATGAGAGCATGATTTTTCTTCATTTCAGCCTCCTTTTCTGCAAACTGAAGAGCTGCTCGTGCTGCCTCTGCCTTAGCACGTTTTCGAGCCAGAATTGAACTACTACCTGAAGCTGCACTTGTTCTGTTTGACCTGTCACCGTGTTTCGAGGATGCACTTGTTCTGTTTGACCTGTCACTGTGTTTCGAGGATGCACATGATGGACGAGACGATGACTCCAATAACTTCTGCAGTCTGCTGTTCAACTTGCTTGAAGCTGCATCAACCCGTTGTCGAAGCTGCTCAAATGCAGGTCTCAAATATTCACGTTCATGTCTTAGCTCTGGAATATGACTTCGACATAAAAAGTCCTCATAATTAGAAACCGCAGTTATGTGTCCGTCAAAAACTATAGCAAGTTTCTTTTCACATTCATGAAGTTCACTTATATCACCACCACAAGTGTCACAGGCTACCAACATGTCCTTAACAGCATCACATGTGTTCTGCAATTTCAGCTTGTATTCCTTAAAATATGTCATTTGTAATTCTTTTCCTTTCTCAGTTAATGTTCTTTGTCGTTGAGAACATGTTTCCTCATTGTCAGCATTTTCATTGGTGTAATCATCTTTATTAACTGTTTCTTTATCATTTTCTAATATCTGTTGTTGAAAACATGTTTCCTTATTTCTTTCAGGATTTTCACTGGCAGACTCTCCTTTAAGAACTGTTTCTTTACCACTTTCACTCTGCATCATGAGTTTATGACCTTATCAGTGTGCCATAAAACTCGGACGAGGTGAAGTGTACATTCGTTAGTTTGTAACACTGACAGCGTACCGTAACACACAATCACTCGGCGAATGGATTACACATTGACTGCCTTCTTGTAAAAAGTGTCACAAAGTTCATTTGTCAATGTTCCGATGTCAGAATAATGTTGTAACACACATACCATGTCCAAAGAAGCTCAACCTCGAAATCCAGTTGGTTGTATCGGCGATACGAATGGTCAGGTTGAAGTCTTTTCACTGTAATGCCTCGTTCAATGGGTGAAAGAACTTACATTCAGCATAAACCTTCTGCAGAAAAATCACAACGTCGAAGTTCTGGGGGAATCTTGTATTGTGACAAACTCTAGATTATAATGACTGGTAAAAAGACTATTGCATGACCCGTTGCGAACACAAACCAACACGTGTTTCCGGTGCAATTTTTAACCCTCCTCCACAGAAGAGCACAAATGAAAACAATATAGAAGCGTCGTAAAATCTTTACCGTCTGCCTTAAGTTACGTGTTGTTACGCAGTAACATTACAGTAACAATGACAAAATTAAAGGACTTAGTATCAGAAACCAAATAATATATTCTGTCACAATTTGCTGATGACACTACTCTCACATAAGATGGATCCGAAAAATGCCTCTATGCAGTTCTGAACGTCTTGCAAACATTTGCTCGCTTCTCTGGGTTAAAGGTAAACGTTGACAAGACTAAACTCATTTGGTTTAATTAACAAAAGAGATCACGTTACAAACTATGTAAATATAACTTCCTTAAGTGGCCTTTTTTTCTTTATTCTTTATTCGCAGAGTGTATGTAGGCCATCGGCCCATAATACAAATATTAAATGTTTGCAGCCATATATGATTGGCGGTGCTTTACAGCATAATAAACCAACATTGCTACATTTCTGATGACAAAGGTATTGTTTGAGGTCATCAATATATTGTAATTTGACAAAGAAGAGTATGTGTAAAACGTGGTAGGAATATATATAATATAGTGCGCAAGGAACTGTATGCAGTACACACTAAAAGGAAATGATACTCGTTTTCTATATATCCATTGTCGCACATGTTACATAACCTGTGATGTCTGGGCTTATTTGTGTATCTACCTGTCTCAATATTTAATTGATGGGAACCACAGCGAAACTGTGCGGGTGCAATGCGGAATTTACTAACGTTAAAAACCCTTAGATATGGTTCCATGGATAGATTACACTTGAAAAGAGAATATGAATACGTTTTAGAACTTGATGATAACGAATTATGCCATTCTTGATGGGATATATGCATGTAGAAGCTGGCATGATGAAGTGGAACACTTTTTATGGATAGACAACTTCTTTGTTGCAGTGGTAGTTGCGACGTTTCGGTGAAGATCCTAACACCGTTATCAAGCAAATGATACACAACATTTGCACAAGGAGAAATATATACATGGCGGGTATTGGTTTATGCAATAGAAGAGGTTGATGTACGGTGTGTTGACATGAGACTTGTTGTGATAGGAATGATTGAAGCCAGTAGACAAAGGGGGGGTTATTCTTGATTAGCCTTGATTAGTTGATCCAGAGACCATATAATAGATATGTCTCTGGTGAGTGTAAGAGAAGCAGAATTTACATTGTTGAGGGTTTTTGCGTAATGGGTGAACTTTGTATGTGAGTGCGCCAAATGTACTCTGTGATGGAAGAGTGGTGGTGTCAAATGTGGGGAAAGTTGTTTGTGTGTTGGGGTTGTATTAGGTGGGTTGTCTGTTGTTGATTGTGCTGAATTGGCTGATTTTGGGTTGAGTGGAGATGGTGTTGGCGGCGATGTCGATGTACTGTTGGATGTTTTCTTGTGTTTCACGAGCGTCTATATGTATAACCCCCTGTATTGATGATTGCTAATTTGTTTTCCATCTATGAGAGTGTGTTTTAGTGTGTTGTTGAGTTGTTGTTTGTCGGCAAATGTAATTTTGAAGCCTCGGTCGCAATTGTTTATATGTATTTGTATTGAATGTTTAATTGTTTGAGGCATAGGGCAAATTTGTTAATTGAATATGTGTGGTTGAGTGGTGTGTGTGTGTTGGTGGCAAATGCTAGGAGAATGTACTTTTTGGTTTGGGCTTGGGGTGGGGTTGCTTGGGTGCATTGTTTCTTACTTGATTGGGTGTTTTCAGTAGGTGAGATGTGTGGACGTTTTGCGGTTTTGGTTGTAGTAGTAGTTGTAGTAGTTTGGGTTGGTGGCTGGGGAGTATGATTGGTTGGTTGGGATGGTAGAAGGGAATCAAGGTCAATGCCGAAATTTATGGGAATGGGGTCTATTTGATGCGGGGATGTCAGGGATGGGAAGTCTTTGGATGGTGTGGAGAAGAGAGATGTGGACAGGAGGGGGGAGGCCATGATGCATTGGGAGGCGAGGTTGGGGAGGGGGGTAGTGGGATAGCTGGGGGACGGTGTGGATATGTACACTATATATAAATTCAAATGTAAACAAATGATAACGAGTGAGCATATATACAAAATGATAGAGAAGAAAAAACCTTTTGTGAGTAATGAGAGTTCAAATTGATGAAAGTTCAGTGATAGCTATATACACAAAAGTTCTTGATGGCTATATACACGAAAAAGTCAATGGAAACACTTGCGTTTTCCTGGCCTGGTCGGGCACGGCACGGCGGCCGGAGGGGTGAGGGTGTCAGATCTGTGCGTTGAGCTTAAGGGTGTAGAGTAGGAGGATAACTGCGTAGGCAGGGCCAGATTTGATTTATAGGTAGGTGACCAACGATCGGTGAGGCGCACTTCGTACGTCCTGCTCCAATTAGAGTCAAAGCAATGGGTAACGTGTGTAATTGCGTTTAAGTAGTCTCCGGATATGGTGGGTGATTGTATCGACGTATGGTATACTGATGATGAACGGGTCTGATTGTTGACGTGGTGGTTTGTCTTGACTGTGGTGTTGATGGTTCATCATCAGTATACCATACGTCGATACAATCAGCCACCATATCCGGAGACTACTTAAGAAGCAAGCCAACATAGATGTTGTGTTCCAGAGAGGCACATCAATTCAGCATATCCTACAAGCCAACGGTAAACCACCTACAAGCAACAAAGAAGACACTTCAGGCGTCGTCTACCACATTCAGTGCCACTGTGGTGACTAATACATAGGGGAAACGTGCCGCCCCTAAACCCTCCTCACTCCCCTCCCCCCACACCTCCCCCAAACCCGCACCACCCAAATCCCCCCGAAACCATCACACCCCCACCTCCCAAAGTTAACCCACCCCTACCAGCATAACCCCGCCACAAAACCCACCCAACTAAACAACCCCTCCTCCCCACACACCCCAGCCCCCAAAACAGCACCCCCACCAACCAAACCCCCTACCCACACCACTACCTCCCACCCTAAACCACCCAACCCCAACCTCTCCTCCAAACCCACCCAACCCACCCTAAAAAAACATACCGCACCCCACAAATAACCACTCTCACCCTCACACCACAGAAACTCAACCAAAACCTTAACAAATTGGTTGAATTCATCATCGCAGCAATACTTATGGAAAAACCCACATCCAAAAAACTCCACATACTAGCACACAAGTCCAAACTGTATCACAAAAGTCTAGCCAGCCTCCTCATAGCCCTTAGACACCCTTTCTAAACCAAACACCACTAAGCAACTCTAGCACTTAATTCCACTATTTCAAAATTCATGCCCCATCCCATGGTATTTATTAAACCCCTCTTCCAAATTACTGTAACCATGGCCTTAATACAGTGGAATTGCAACGGTCTCCGGGCACACGGGCATGAGCTTAAGGCACGCTTCGCCAAAAATAAAATTTTCCCCCGTATTATAGCTCTGCAAGAAACAAGATTATCCCCCCAAAACGCCTTCAAAATCCCAGGCTACAATTACATTCGGAAAGACAGACCTCGGCCACGTAATTACCCAGGCCCCCTTGGTGGGGGCGTTGGCATTTTCATCGCAGAGAAGCTAAACTACATCATTTCTCAAATTCCAGTAACAGATATAGAAGTCCTGGCTATTAATACTAAACTTAACAACAAAGAAATTACCATTATTTACGTTTACAGAAAACCCAGCATTAAAATCACCCACCACGATTTGGACATAATTTCTAAATTTATAGGCCCCGACACCATTTCACTCGGAGACGTTAATGCACACCACCCACTGTGGGGCACAAGACCTTACACCGACATCAATGGAACCCGCCTCGCCGACTGGCTAGACCAACACAACCTCACATCCCTAAATGACAACCAACCCACCCGTTACCCCCTCTCTCACCTCCAATCACCCACAGCCATTGACATCACACTCACCACACCCAATCTCACATCTGTATCTGGGAGCAGAGACCATATAATAGAGGGACGGCCCTCCCCAACAGTTTATCACTAACCATCAGCGCTACGGCCTGGCATGTAACTGATACACATCGACACCCTGCTGCTAACTTCCCTCTACCGGTACACATGCGCAACAGATGCGCAGACATTCGTAAATGAGCACTCTGGTAACCACGAAAACAATATTGCGTAATATCCGGGCCGAGAGTTAATTCCCTTAGCGGGATTTCCCCGGCTGCGTTTGACAGCTCCAATAAACTGATTACAATAATCTTATTTTTTATCCGATCTCTCATTTGCACATGTCAACTGACAACATCGTAAAACATGTATCAGTAGCGAAATGCGTGTCGTCATAAGCCAGGAATATTTGTTTCAACATTCGGCATGACCATGGACGACTTAATTCATTCACTGGGATGATTCCGACTTGGACCTTGATACTTACTTTAAGAATTTACAGACTACGACAGGACAGAGAATATAAACCAAAAATACAAAAATCAAAGTAACCCAGCCAGGTGAAGGCAGTTTTAAAATTACAGTTGCCAATATCCCCGATGCTCGCTAAACGTATCATCTCATGGCTAATCTCAAGATTTACTTGCAAGTATTCGTTGGCACAAAACGAGGGTGTGGTCAAGCAGTCTATGAAAGTAAACATTCCCGCGAATTTTTTAAGAATGTGCAGATTTGCAAGCGTTGGCCAATCAGAGGACACCCAAGTTGTGTGCGGACATATCGTCACCCATTTGTGTCGAGATCGTTTAGTTGAGAGTCAAAATTGGTTTTCAATCGACTTGCAGAAATAACAATAAAGAATCTGTAGGTGTCATGAGTGTTGCTCGATAGGCCAATCATCCATGATTATGTTTACATAAAGTTTTAATCGATTGCATGCGATGGTAGCGTAGTGAGGATTGGTACCACCCTGGCTGTTTTCCATGAGGTGGGTATAGTTCCTAATGTCCAGATATGGTTGACGAGAGTAAGTTTGAGGTTATGCATGTTGGGTGGGAGTTTGTTTAGAATAGTGTATGTAATGGTATCTGGACCTGGGGCTGAACACAGGCAAATTGTAGCACAAATAGGGTTGCGCAACAAAGAGAAAATGACCTGTCTTCCCATATGTGAGCGAAGCGAGCAAAGGTTGGCAACGTGCTTCCCTCGCTTCGGTTCGAAAAATATTTTTAATATCAAAATAAAATATCGCCATCATCAAAGGTAGACACCCATTTCCTCACAGAGTTGTGCTCTCAGATTTCCAACCCCATATTTAATAATTACTCACGTACAATATATTTAATTCAACATTTTAATCGCAAATTGTGGCATGTCAAATCGTTCTTCGCCTCCATTACCTCTGCCAGCTTCAGGTTCAACGGAGTGAAGGAACAAGAATAAGCAGAAATTAAACACAAATATCATATGGTATAATTTTACCGTTAAACAGTTGGGCATTATTTTTCTTATCTGCCGTCGTTATTGTTAGAGATTTCGTAACATTTATTCTACAGAAACACGTCTGGCGAAACGGGTAAATGAAAGCATATTTAAATTTAACTCCCCTGTTTCTTCACCCCGTTGAACCGGAACCTGGCAGGGGTAATGGAGGCGAAGAACAATTTGACATGCCACGAGTAGCTCTTAAAATGTTGAATTAAATATATTGTACATGAGTAATTATTAAATACGAGGTTGGAAATCTGGGAGCACAACTCTGTGAGGACATGGCGATATTTTATTTTGATATTAAAAATATCTTTCGAACCGAAGCGAGGGAAGCACGTTGCCAACCTTTGCTCGCATATGGGAAGACAGGTCATTTTCTCTTTGTTGCGCAACCCTATTTGCGCTACAATGTGCCTGTGTTTCAACCGACAGCCACGGCCCTTGCCTCACTGCCTTCTTCGCTCCAACCTTAACCTCCACCCCCCACCGCCCACCAACTTTACCCCTTTTTCTTTCTTTATAAGCCCCCTTATTTAAACTATGCAGCTTACCTGCACTCATATACATGCCCCACTATGCTATACCTCTTTACCAATTTCCCTCTCCAACCCCCATTCCCTCCCCACCCACATTCATGGCCCCCCTTTACACTTAACATTTAATTATAACCCTATCTCTCATTCATTAACAATCACCACTGTTTTTTCTCCTCCTTTCCCTTCATAACTTCGGCTTTTTATTTTTTTCCTCTCATGTTTCTTAAACGTTTTTTATTTCAAAATACCACATAGGTTAACGCCCCATCATTTATATTTTGTTGGGTATGGTGGTTTATCCCTTATTATTAACTTATTAATTATTAATCTAGCTTCCACCTACCCCGTCGGCGACGTTGGCAACAGCCAGAAGCCGACGTTAAACCCTAAATCATCATCATCATGTTGTGTATCATTTGCTTGATAACGGTGTTACGATCTACACCGAAACGTCGCAATTACTACTGCAACAAAGAAGTTGTCTATCCATAAAAAGTGTTCCACTAAATAATATAACGTTGATTGGTCTCAAACAGATTATAATCTTCTGGGAATTAACGTTAATATTGATCTTGAAACCATGATTGAGGTGAGGTGAAATTGGGTTTAACGTCGTGCTTGAGAATATATGACGACGTGCATGCGTGTGTATGTGTATGTGCGACTGCTTGTACTACCCCAGACTGAAGCTGGTTTTATAGTGCTAGCCCACTGAGATACCATGCCGCAGTGAAGCATGAATACCCCACTCAGGCACATTATACTGACTCCGAGCCGACCAGTCCTAGTTATACCCATTAATGCCGAGCCCCAGGCAGGGATCAACAAGTACCATATTTTAACGTCTTTTGGTATGACGCGGTCGGGAATCGAACCCGCGACCTTCCACTCTCCTGGCGGACGCTCTAACCACTACACCACGGAGGCAGTCAAACCATGATTGAAGATAATTATAGGGACAAAACTGCAAAAATCGAAAAACAAATGAATAGTTGGTCAACGCGTTCGTTATCTCCATTTGGAAGAAATACTATCTTAAAATCCCTTCTACTTTCACAGTTAAATCATTCTCAGCCCTTCCCAATCCACCAAAATCACTACTCAATAAATTACAAAAGGCATGTTTCAGATTTATATTGAACAATAAGCCGGATAATGTAAAAAGAAACATAATCACTTTAAACCTAGAACACGGTGGGATCAGGGTACCAGATGTAATTTATGCTAAAAAACTTAAATGGATAAGTATACTTATTACTACAAAGAATAAATGGGGTCATATTATTCTAAACAAAATACCTAGTCCATATTCCATTTGGTCTGGTAATTCAAAGCAAATAAAAGAAATGGGCATTCCAAATTTATCCAATAGATTTTGGAAAGATGTTCTTACAGTATGGGAATCCTTTCTTGCAAAATATGAATCAAGTATAGTACCTGAAAACCAAATTAAACGTCAAACTATCTGGAATAATTCAACATAACTATTGATGACAAACCGATAGTTTATGAAAACTGTAAAACTAAAGGTGTAGTTTTTGTTAACGATATTATACATGAGGAAGGTAGATTATTAACATTGGAAGAATTTTCGAAAAAATAGCAAATAAAAAACAATTTTCTAACTTTTCAAGGAATCAAAGCAGCAATAAGGTCATACGCAAACATAAAATTTACGAATGTTCAGAACCGCTGCAAAATCCCATTTTATTCCTTTAATTACCAATCATTAGATAACTCCGCGGGAAATAAACGTTTATACCATTCTCTTTTGAATTCATCCTTCACCATGCTACCATGCTATTCCAAATGGGAACGTGTTTTAGACTGATATCGATGTTTCACTGACAAAGAATGGATGATATATAAAATTATTCCAAACAACTGTACTAAAACTTCTGAACTTAGGTGGTTACAATATAGGATTATCAAAATCTTTTCCTTATAAAATAAAATACGTAGAATCCCCGCTTTGCTCCTTTTGTCAAAAAGATCTAGAAACTACTGATCACCTATTTTGGAAATGTGAGGATGTAACGAAACTATGGAATGAAGTAACAAAATGGCTTCATACTGTTCAACTATCGGTAAACTTTACGTTTGAAAAGTTTTGTTTGGAATTAAAGGTGAAAATAATAATCTTATAAATGTAATCATCCTACTAGTAAAAAAAATGTATTCAAATGTGCCACTGGAATCTATTTGCCTAATATCAATTCGATTAAAAAAAAAGTTATTAAGTATTATGATGTTACCAAATGTCTCCTATTATCAAATGGTACAGAACAAATGATTTTAACTTCTGGTCAAGGTTGCACTTGTTGTTTGGATAGATTTATATTAACTTATAATACTGTGTACATGTTTTCATATTATGTACCTCACATGAATCACAATGTATTGTTTGCTGCCTGCTTGTACGATCCTATAATGTATGCCTGTAAAAAATATTGAAAATATATAATAAAAGGCTGACATGGATTTCAAACTTTCTCTTCTGCCGGCAGCCTAAAGATGTTAGCCTAGTATATCCGGATCCCAATTTGTAAACGGATTTATCAAAGACATAACAATGATATAGTTAATATAACCTCTATCTACTACGAAAACCTTTACCAATGAAATATTATCGGGAAGGCATTGGTGTACATGTTTGAAAAGGCTAATAGTCACTGGTAACATACGTGAATCACACGGAAAAGTGACTGTAGCATTTATACACCAAATCGTTCCTCTTTTACTAGGGATAGGCGAACTACCATTCACAACACAACAAAAAGCAGATCTTATCTGATAAATTGTTTAGAGATTAGATTGGATCGTAGTTTTTCATGAACATTTTCCCTCGTGTATTTCGCTTCTTCTTCTTTTTTTGTCCAGTTGAACAAAGAAACATATTTTTGTAAGGGGATTTTATTGCCCAATGTTCAGCAAATTATACAAAGGTGATGTCTGAATTACAACAAGGCACTAGCTACAATGCCTACAATGTGTAAACAGCAGAAATGGGCAATTAAGTGTTTAGGAAGTTTTTTTTACCACACTTAAGGTGAGTAGCTAATGCAGGATCTTAAAACATATACATCAGCAGCAAACTCATCCCACAAAGTAAATGAAACAAACGTGTTGGTATGAGACAGCATTACATGTGCAAAACTGTTTTCTAACCTACCAGACAAAAGAAAGTTATCACTTTTAAAGTAATTGGTTTGAAAAATAACAACACTAGTTCAGGTTTGAATGCAAGCAGAAAACATTCGAAAAACGCAACATGGTCACGATACAACGCAGCTGTACGAACACGTCGGAAGAATGGTGTATTTATCAAAACGTGTAAACCGTAATTGTGCAACATTGGTCCAAATGCACCTGCACAAACTGTACGTCGAATGCAGCAACGTGACTGAGAGAGAGTGCTCTTTACAGATGAAAGTTGGTTCAGAACAGATGGCAGAGTTGGAGTTTTCCGACGTGGAGGAGAGCGACTGAGCGTGCAGAAAATTCTTGTTACACAGTTGAGTCGCTCATGTAGCATCCTAACACAGAGACATACTGTGATCTCCATCTATCGCTTTTCATCTCACATTGCAGCTTAAGTCACCAGATGGCGATCTATAGCCAGTTTTTATATTGTATTGTCCACATAGTGCTATTAGTTTTAACTTTCCACGCTAGTTGTAATTCTAATTGTGATATTCTGGTTGTTTTACTGTCCTTCCTCGACAGGTTTTTATAATATACATATATTCCATTTCAATGTCAAATATGTTCTCGTCACGATATGGCTGCAATATTGCCAATGTGACGTTAACTAATAACTCACTCACTCACTCATGTCACCAGAAGACCGTCATTGTGTAGGACCATCACATACCCTGTCTTGCCCCAGCTGCAAGTTACTGTTTCTAAGATGTGACTATTACCATTATTATTGTATTTGTTTGTTTTACTTAATCAATTTTAAAATACAATTGGTGACTACAGCGCATTGCTTTGTTTTTTGCTGATGCCACACCTAATGACTTTACGAACTGATTCCCGGTGAACGTCTAGCTTTTCAACATGGGAATCACCACATATAAATATAAACAAACATCAAAATAAAGGACCTTGGTAACAGCTATGATTTGCAAACCGACAAATGTCGTCGTCTCTATAATATCACTGACCGGTAGTTTACATAAATTGTCAATGCAACAGGAAAGCTATTCTTGACTGTTCCACGAAACAGATTCGATACGGAGTAAAGGTCAAAACAGCAGTAAAAATAATAAACAATATAATCAAGGCTCAAAATAAGTGACCTTGGTATCAGGGTCAATTTACAAAGCGACAAACATCGTCCCTATAACATCACTGACATCTCCTCACTGCCATCCACCATCCTGACTGGTGCCGTTCTCTTTCACGAGCGCTGACATCCAAGTAGCCTTCACTGCTCAGCAAACACAACCTGTGAGGTTTGAAATCGGCAGTTTTACACACAAAGGACGTTTCCTCCATACATGCCTTCGTGCAAGTTGTCATCGAAGCTTTGAACGCTCCGGTGAGGCGCACCCGCTTCCGGTTATGCCCCAATATCGTTAGTTCCTTGTACAGAGTCATGGTGTTTGCATACCTCTTGCATTCTGAAATGTGAGCGAGATGGTTTTAAGCCACTTAGAGCAATATGCGAAAATATTTCAGTTTGTACTGGGAGGGGGTGAAGGTGTTCATGGTCACTGACCTTCGCCACTGGGATGAAATCTAGTTCCACTATATGGCATTGACACACGTTTAGGATTCCAACTCCGCATTACCAGTGGTTTAAGGTAGGTTACTCTCTGCCTCACACAACATCAGACATGCTATTGTGGGCCCACATTTGAAACTAAACAACATTTGAAACTTTGTCGACAAGAAATCACACATATCTGACGAAATAAATACTCATAAATGCAATGTAAGTGTCACTTATTGATACAATATGCATGAAGTAGTTAACACAAAGAAAAACAATAACAAACGACACGGGTTCTTGTGCCGGAAACTTGGTCGTTGAGCCTTTGATATTCATGAATGTATTTCTTTTTTGGAACGGGTTTTGTCAGCTTTAGTGTGAATGTTTCCATCAAAATAATCAGACTTAATTTATAGTGAAATTCAGACAGACGGCATATTGAATGCTGTTTTCAAATTAAATATTTCTTATAGATGAAACAGAGGTAATTTATATAATTGTTGGGGTAAAATTATATGCTGCGTCTTTGTGTTTTGAATGAATAAAATATATACTATCCCAAAAAAGAAACGCATATGCCAGAAATCTGTTGCGAAAATGCTGTATTTTCAAACATGTATTACTCGTCCACGAATAGACTTTAGGACATGAATTTTAACATCGGTATAGGAGAAGGAAATGTCTATGCAGCTAAGTGGATCATTTTAGATAACGGAGACGTCGAGCGGCATGGTGACGACGTAGCACAGTCCCGACGTCGGGTCTCCTGGCTCTCAGTCCAATCTCTCTCAACCCGTTCCGTACAGTTTGACCGGATATCCTCCGAAGTTCTGGCGCCCTGGCTGCTGTGCTCTCACCCGTGGCAGTATGAACACGCAAATGTAGTACCCGGATGTACCGATCTTGGGCTGCAGTGGTGACTCGAGCTCTGCCCGTACGAGGACGGTCATTTGTTATACCTGTTTGGTTGTAACGAGCTGCAAGCTGTGATATCGTGCTCAGACTAACATTCAGACGCCTGGCAACAGAAGATTGGTAATCTCCAGCGTGCATTCTTTCATTGGCGATGTTCCGTGTCACAGAGTCAAGACATAGCGTAGTGATTTGACCTTGAAACTCCTTCAAAACGAATGCCGATTTCCGTAAGTATTCTGGATTTTTATAGCTAGACAGTGCATGCTCTTTGCTGCACAATTTCAACTGGAAGGTGATTTCGGTTGCCTTGTGGCGATGCCTTTTTAATCCTTGTTAGAAATCTCATCAAAAACAACATTTTCAGGTAAAGTCGATTTTTTACTTGTGCAATTGTGTAAAATCATGTTATCAACACTTCTGTTACATATTTTGACGATTGTGTGAACACAAAAGGTAATTAATAGATTATTAAAAATACAAAACGCCTATGCGTTTCTTTTTAGGATAGTATATGTGCATGTGTTCTTCTCATTTAAAATATTTTCCAGTTGTATTTTTTGAAGACAATAAGTGTATGTTTACTCTAATTTTGAAAAGTGGGCCCACCCGAAAAATCGCTAAACCGACATAAAAAGTGGGCCCACATGTCTGTCTACTTTGATACCTACAGCTTTGTTTGTGAGGTCGTTTTTCGTTCTTTGGCATAACAACAGTTAACACATATTTTTTAAATGCTACGATTTGTAGTTTTACTAATTTGTTTTAAAAATATGGGCCCACTCACAAAAATCGCTATGGAGAAAAATATAAGTGGGCCCACATTTCTGTTTTCACTTAAATGTATGCAGTTTGGTGGCTGATATCGTAGTTAGTAAGTGATCCACAATTCACTAATATTGACAAACATGCCTACCAATCGTAAAGCAAAATTGCTGCTATTCATACAAATGGACATTACTTGCTAAATTATTTACTTTCATTGATGACTCGAGTAACGGAGGGCACACTGTCAGTTTATCGCTTTTTCATGCGTTTTCGGATACAAAACTACTCAGCATACCTCTAGTCTGTATCTAGAGTTAGCTCCCTTCGAAACTCGAACCAGTAATGATGCAGTTCGCCCGAATTCACGGTCATCGGATGCTGGCTGGGGAACACTGTAGCGAGTGAGTGAGCTTAGTTTTATGACGTTTTAATAATATTCCAGCACTATCACGGCGAGGGACACCGGAAATGGACTTTACACATTGTTCCTATGCGGGGAATCGAACCCGGACGTGACGAGCGAACGCCTTAATCACCAGGTTACCCCGCTGCCCCCAATGTCTTGATCCTATACCTAGATATATTGTTAGAAACCTGCCTGTAACTGGAGATCAATCGTGCAGGTGAACGTTAAACTATTCTACCTATTTTCCGGTTAGGCGCTTACCTCTGTCACAGGAGTTACTAGTAATGTTGTGGCTGTATCCGGGGTTACACAGACATCGTCTATGGTAGCATGATGTCACAGGGACGAGACAATCGTCATCGCTAGTACAGTTCATGCCAATATCTTGAAATATCGTCAAAATTTCAATTTCAAATGATATATCTATAACATATAGACGCATTACCGCAACACATTGTTATGGGGATGTGTTATTGATAATTAAAATTATTATGGGTCACAAAAATTTCAAGGGCTGAGCGTGGATTTGAACTCACATCTTGAATTTGGGCTATGTAATTTCACCTGTTAAAGAGAGTAAGCTGAGGAGTTAGAGTTACCTCCTCTTTGTACTTGTTGGTGCTTCCGGGGGGCGACTGTGGGATTCATTCCAGTAGTTTCAACATGGTCGTAGTGTGATCTGAGTGGTCGTAATGAGGCGTCGCTTCTGCTAGAAGTCTCTGGAACTGTATAATAGGTATATAAAGGTTTGTTGCGGAGAGGTAGGCGGGACTACTGCTGCTTTGGATTTACGCTCGTCTGTCTGCTAATATCGACGCTTCAAGGTCGATGCCTCGTCTACATTGATCATTCAACAGTTGTCAACAATCTTCAATCAGTACATTTGTTTACCAGAAATATAAAAACTTTGGTGAGTTAATATTTTAGATTTGTTACCCAATTGTATTGTATTGGAAATCTATACTGTCATTCATTGTAACCATGTTTATTGTTTATTCAATATGCACTTGAATATTATATACTCGTATGTGTTCTATTTTGATGGTTTAAAGGGGACTCACAAGACTTTTTGTCACAGTATTTTCTAGACAGTAACAACATACATAAGCCAAACAGAGTAAATATGGTTTCATGTAATATTCCAGCAATATCTCGACAGGGGACATGAGAAATGGGCGTCACATATGTAACCCATGTGGGGAATCGAACCCGGGTTTTCAGCATGACGTTAACCATTCGGCTACACCACCACCGAAGCCAAACAGAAGTCAGGCACATTTGTATCGATTTCCACAAATGGCATTTGGGATCACCGTTCATATGTATAAAGATCATCTTTCTAATTCCGGATCATGTTAAGTTCATAAGGATCATCAATAATGGAAGCCTGCTATCTCCAAGATGGGGATCGCAAAGAAACAAATTATCGTCGATTCAAACATCGCTTTTGACATTAACATCTTTTGGGGGATATTCCAGTTCATGTGAACTGCATGAGATGTACGTGAGGTGCATGAGATATCGACAATACCAAGGTCGTATTTGACATTAGCATTTCACCAAAATCGTTTTTAAGAGGATCGTTTTCAAGATCTATATAAAGTGTCGCATGAATAAGAAGTAACTCAAAGGCAAAAGTTGTTGTGACATAAAAACAGCAAGCAGAATCAGTTTTAAACTTCTACTGCTGAAAATGAAATGAAATGTTGATACTTAGAGAGACAAATGCTTCAAGATATGGTGACGATCCATAAGAACCTCGCACCTGACATATGATGTTGAACCACGACATAATAATGAGGGGGGCTTACCAAGAAGTCCACACAGTCAGTGACCGCCTCCGTGGTGTAGTGGTTGGAGCGTCCGCCCGGAGAGCGGAAGGTCGCGGGTTCGATCCCCGACCGCGTCATACCAAAACACGTTAAAATACGGTACTTGTTGGTCCCTGCCTGGCGTTCGGCATTAATGGGTAGAACAAGGACTGGTCGGCTCGGAGTCAGTAGAATGTGTCTCAGTGGCGTATTCATGCTTCACTGCGGCATGGTATCTCAGTGGGCTAGCACTATAAAACCAGCTTAAGTCTGGGCTAGTACATGCTGCCGCACATACACATACACACGCATGCACGTCTTCATATGAGCGAAATGTTCTCAAGCACGACGTAAAACCCAATTTCACCTCACCTCAACACACAGTCAGTAGTGAGTGTGTCAATCTTGTGCATTGATGCGTCCATGAAACTTTCGACTTACTGAGGTAATTAAACATCGGTAAAAATCCTGAGGAAACCATTCCATATTCGGATGAGAGAAGAGGACTTTATTCCATTTTATGGACTTGTTCAGTTTATTTGCGGGTCAGGATAACTAACAAACATTGTTCTAAATACGATACTGCTATGCATTTGAAGCATTTTCGTCTGGCGTTATCGTGCAAAAGCGTCACTTCAGAGCAGTTCTGTTGAAGAAGTGGTAAAGCGACTATTTCCGAAATCTCGTCTCAAGGCATTCAAGATCGTCTCATTCACAAGCATGACGCCCTTGCTGTAGCTGCGATCCTATCTCAGGTCATAACACCTGACCTCCAAAACGATAACTTTCCAGAACACATGGTCTGATGTTACGTTCGCCTCTGCGTCAGCCCACAGCTTGGTGAGGAGTGAGTGAGTATGGCTTTAAGCCACTTTTAATGATATTCCAGCAATATCACGGCGGGAGACCCCGGAAATGGGCTTCACACATTGTACCAATGTGGAGAATCGAACCCGGATCTTCGGCGTGACGAGCGAACGTTTTAACCACTAAGGCTACCCCACCGCCCAGGTTCGGTGAGGAAGTAACCTGACCCATCGGTGACGAGAACTCTCTCCACTCGCTTCTTATCGCAAGTGTTGTCTGCTCTACTGCATTAGAATTGGCCATTGAGCTGGGCGTCTTGCAAGGGTGTTGCAGATGTGTACACGTCGTTGAATTGTTATCGATACAACTTTATCACCAGGTTTAGTAATGGTTGCTGTTTGCTCGGTGGTTCGAAACCATCAGTTGTTAACGGCGTGCGTGCGTGCGTGCGTTACTTGATTGTTTTTCTGAAAACGTTGCCAGAAGTGACAAATGGTGTTTCTTTGAACAGAAGTGTTTTTCGTACTTGTGCACTTCTTAAGGGTCTGTGTTAGGGGAATTTCGAGTTTCATACTGTCTATCCTGATAAGGTGAACTTGGCTGGTATTTTTTTTCCAATATGACTAGCTTCTTGCAAATTGCGTGCAATTCGAAGAACAACTGTTTGGTTGCATTTCTTCGGCCATTTTAACTTACTTTTTCCATGTAACAATAACTTTTTCTTGTCAATAGAAGCTGTCATTTTCACATCTGTGTCCTTGTAATGTATTGCTGTCAAATCTTCCGTTTATCAAAACTAACCAGCGATTTTGAAAATGAAAGGTAAGTTATCACAAATAAAAATTATACACGTCTTTGAAAAAACGGAGCTAAGGAACTGGAGCGAATGAGAGTGTTAACCCTAACCCTATAGCTAACCCTAACCCTTACCCTAACCATATTCGTTAAACTTACCCTAAAGAAGATTGTAACGGATAGCCATGGGCTAAAAGGTAAGCTACACTAAGATAACGAAGTACTAAAAACTTGGGTCGAGTTGTGCACATAGTTTGCGCAGTTCTAAAGTTTTCAAAGATGGCGGAAGGTATCCTTTATTCTGTAGTCTCTTCTTTCGTTATATTTATTTTCGTTATATCTAGCATTTGCATGGATACGTATTGTGATCACCACGAAGAGACCTAAGTGAGAGTCATCTTCGTAAATATTAAGTGTTTGATGATTTTTAAGAGCGTCATCTTCGTAACTATTGAGTGCTTAAAGACTTAACTGAAGGTCATCGTCGTAAATAGCGAGTAAGTAGAGATTGACATGAGCGTCGCCGCTGAGTAATTACATCAGCTTCAGAACCAGAGATGGCAACATGCGTTCATTGGCTTCATGACTACCCAACACAAAGATTACACAACTGTATATTCTGTATATTGTATATGTGTACTTACCATCATATATTTCACACAATGGTTGGCCATGCCTTCCCAGAGTGCACCGCGAATTAGCGCCACAGGAAGCGTTACCACAGGCACCTGTCAGTGACTAAATATACAAATAGTTTATATCATGGCGTCATAGCGATACCAGTTCACATTTACATATTGGAATTTAAAAAACGTCATCTCTCTTACACGTTTGTTTGTTTGTTTGTTGTTTAACGCCGCACTCAGCAATATTCCAGCTAAATGCCGGCGATCTGTAGATAACCGATTCTGGACCAGACCAGGCATTAATGGGTAGAACAAGGACTGGTCGGCTCGGAGTCAGTAGAATGTGTCTCAGTGGGGTATTCATGCTTCACTGCGGCATGGTATCTCAGTGGGCTAGCACTATAAAACCAGCTTAAGTCTGGGCTAGTACATGCTGCCGCACATACACATACACACGCATGCACGTCTTCATATGAGCGAAATGTTCTCAAGCACGACGTAAAACCCAATTTCACCTCACCTCAACACACAGTCAGTAGTGAGTGTGTCAATCTTGTGCATTGATGCGTCCATGAAACTTTCGACTTACTGAGGTAATTAAACATCGGTAAAAATCCTGAGGAAACCATTCCATATTCGGATGAGAGAAGAGGACTTTATTCCATTTTATGCCGGACTTGTTCAGTTTATTTTGCGGGTCAGGATAACTAACAAACATTGTTCTAAATACGATACTGCTATGCATTTGAAGCATTTTCGTCTGGCGTTATCGTGCAAAAGCGTCACTTCAGAGCAGTTCTGTTGAAGAAGTGGTAAAGCGACTATTTCCGAAATCTCGTCTCAAGGCATTCAAGATCGTCTCATTCACAAGCATGACGCCCTTGCTGTAGCTGCGATCCTATCTCAGGTCATAACACCTGACCTCCAAAACGATAACTTTCCAGAACACATGGTCTGATGTTACGTTCGCCTCTGCGTCAGCCCACAGCTTGGTGAGGAGTGAGTGAGTATGGCTTTAAGCCACTTTTAATGATATTCCAGCAATATCACGGCGGGAGACCCCGGAAATGGGCTTCACACATTGTACCAATGTGGAGAATCGAACCCGATCTTCGGCGACGACGAGCTTAACGTTTTAACCACTATAGCTACCCCACCGCCCAGGTTCGGTGAGGAAGTAACCTGACCCATCGGTGACGAGAACTCTCTCCACTCGCTTCTTATCGCAAGTGTTGTCTGCTCTACTGCATTAGAATTGGCCATTGAGCTGGGCGTCTTGCAAGGGTGTTGCAGATGTGTACACGTCGTTGAATTGTTATCGATACAACTTTATCACCAGGTTTAGTAATGGTTGCTGTTTGCTCGGTGGTTCGAAACCATCAGTTGTTAACGGCGTGCGTGCGTGCGTGCGTTACTTGATTGTTTTTCTGAAAACGTTGCCAGAAGTGACAAATGGTGTTTCTTTGAACAGAAGTGTTTTTCGTACTTGTGCACTTCTCAAGGGTCTGTGTTAGGGGAATTTCGAGTTTCATACTGTCTATCCTGATAAGGTGAACTTGGCTGGTATTTTTTTTCCAATATGACTAGCTTCTTGCAAATTGCGTGCAATTCGAAGAACAACTGTTTGGTTGCATTTCTTCGGCCATTTTAACTTACTTTTTCCATGTAACAATAACTTTTTCTTGTCAATAGAAGCTGTCATTTTCACATCTGTGTCCTTGTAATGTATTGCTGTCAAATCTTCCGTTTATCAAAACTAACCAGCGATTTTGAAAATGAAAGGTAAGTTATCACAAATAAAAAATATACACGTCTTTGAAAAAACGGAGCTAAGGAACTGGAGCGAATGAGAGTGTTAACCCTAACCCTATAGCTAACCCTAACCCTTACCCTAACCATATTCGTTAAACTTACCCTAAAGAAGATTGTAACGGATAGCCATGGGCTAAAAGGTAAGCTACACTAAGATAACGAAGTACTAAAAACTTGGGTCGAGTTGTGCACATAGTTTGCGCAGTTCTAAAGTTTTCAAAGATGGCGGAAGGTATCCTTTATTCTGTAGTCTCTTCTTTCGTTATATTTATTTTCGTTATATCTAGCATTTGCATGGATACGTACGTGATCACCACGAAGAGACCTAAGTGAGAGTCATCTTCGTAAATATTAAGTGTTTGATGATTTTTAAGAGCGTCATCTTCGTAACTATTGAGTGCTTAAAGACTTAACTGAAGGTCATCGTCGTAAATAGCGAGTAAGTAGAGATTGACATGAGCGTCGCCGCTGAGTAATTACATCAGCTTCAGAACCAGAGATGGCAACATGCGTTCATTGGCTTCATGACTACCCAACACAAAGATTACACAACTGTATATTCTGTATATTGTATATGTGTACTTACCATCATATATTTCACACAATGGTTGGCCATGCCTTCCCAGAGTGCACCGCGAATTAGCGCCACAGGAAGCGTTACCACAGGCACCTGTCAGTGACTAAATATACAAATAGTTTATATCATGGCGTCATAGCGATACCAGTTCACATTTACATATTGGAATTTAAAAAACGTCATCTCTCTTACACGTTTGTTTGTTTGTTTGTTGTTTAACGCCGCACTCAGCAATATTCCAGCTAAATGCCGGCGATCTGTAGATAACCGATTCTGGACCAGACGATCCGGTGATCAACGTCATGCGCTTCAAACTACGCAATTGGCATACAATCACATGTGTCAACCAAGTTAGCGAGCCTGACAACCCAATCCATTAGTCGCTTCTTACCACAAGCATGGGTGGTTGAAGTCCAATTATAACCCTAATCCCACGGGTACCAGGGAATGAATGTCCAGTTTGTAACACATCAGGCGATCTTGTCCTGATTTCCTCTGCCAGTTGTCCTTCCTCTGATATGAAAGGCACTTCACAAGGGTCTTTCTCCATCACCGCGATAAACTGCACACTCATGAATGTAAACTTTCCTCTGTACCAATCGTATGCCATGACCCATCTGCATAATGTAGCAGCTCTCTTCATCTGAACTTCTCTCGTTTAAATAGAAATTGATTCTCTTTATTTCTGATATTTACCCTAAAGCTTAACGTTGAGTATTTAGAAAAAAACGATAAAACAAAAACAAACTACGGCATCCCTTCAAACGTGACTGAAAGTAGATTAAGCCTTCATACAAACCATTTTCCAGTCGTGGATGTTAAGCTAAAGAAGACGCCACTGCCAACAGCAAAGCTGCTATTTGTCGTTTCCCTTTTCTCGGTCAGTCGTTGACATGTCTGTTTCTCATGATCAAAGGTGAAGGACAGACACAGCGGAGACAGTTGGCATTCAGCAGCCGAGAAGTCGTACATAGAGGGCGCAAAAATAGACCGATGTAACCATGAGCCTTTTCAGGGACAACTTCCTGCATTGGAGGACGTGAACAGTCGTCATTACTCGCCTGCAATGCCAGGACAGGGCACAAAGAGAGACAGCGGCAATGAGGATGGCAGTCATCAGTGCCTGGAGACTGAAAGTAGACTCATTAATGTTATGTCATCAACTTTTTTGATTGACAAAAAGACCTTCGCGTCGTAGTTCGTCCAATAGCACTCCTCATCATAAGCATCTATATGTAGCTAGTATGTTCTGGTAGGGATGTGGCTGCCCAGTGGTTAAAGCGTAAGCTGGTCACACTGAAGACCCGGTTCTGTTTCCACTCGGGGTACAATGTGTAAAGCCCATTTCGGTACTTCCCTCGGTGATATTGTTTGGATATTGCTAAGAGCAATAAACTCACTCAGTGGTAGTGGTGTACTTGGTTTACATGTCATCATATCCTAGGTAAGTAGCTTATGAACACTGAATTGTCTGGTCCAGACTCGATTATTTACGGATAGTCGCCATACAGCTGGAGTAATGCTGAGCACGGCGTTAAACATCAAACAAAGAAACAAACAAACGGTATATATATGTCTATAAGGAAATTGACTCGCATGTGATCGCATCATATTTTTAATAAGAATTCTTCGGTTTGTTTGTGTCAACCATGTCAGCGAGCCTGACCACCCGAACCATTAGTCGCGTCTTAGGGCGGTGTGGGCTGCCTAATGGTTAAAGCGTCCGCCGTCGTACCGGAAGACCCGGTTCGATTCGCGACATTGGTACAACATGTGAAACCCATTTCGTGTCCACCGCCGGTGATATTGCTGGAATAATGCTAAAAGCGCGAAACTAAATTCACTCACTCTTAGTCGCGTCTTTACGACATGCATGGGTTGTTGATGACCAATTTCAACCCAGATATCCACAGGTTAGCCCTGACAGACAAAAGTTGTGCTGAGAGAGTTGGACGAATGACAATATCACTGACGGCATCTGTCCTCCTGAGAGGATACATAAGTCCACAAACATTCAAAGTAAATTGAAACTCTCCACTATTTTAATCGTAGAATATGTGTGTTTTAAATGTATGGCTAGATTTGTCTACGTTGCTAACGGCTGGTTGATGGGTAAATCCAGCTAGGGTCCATGCAGGAAGCTAATGTACTGTAAGTCCCCATGGTCCCTAGTATGGTGATCTACCTTCAGTCGTTGGCAATCTATAGCCTGTTTTTATATTGTATTGTCACTCCCTCCCTCCAGTATGTTAGATTGAATTACTAGTTTTAAATGGATATCTGTGATACACTAGTAGTTTTACTGTTCTTCGTCAACAGGTTTTTAATTTCTAACTTTATTGATCTTTAATATAATTATAAACTGTTCTCGTCACGATATGGCTGAAATATTGCCGATGTGACGATAAACATTAATTCACTCACGTGAGTGAGTGAGTGAGTTAATATTTAACGTCACATCGGCAATATTTCAGCCATATCGTGACGAGAACATTTGACATTGGTAAATTGAAATACATGCATATTTAACTACAAAAATCCGCCGACGAAGGGCAGTAAAGCAACTAGAATATCACAGAGATACATGTAAAACTAGTAATAGAGTCTAAAACATTATAACCATAGGGACAACACAATATAAAAATAGGCTATAGATCACCAACAACTGAAAGTAGGTCACCATACTAGGGACCATGGGGACTTACATTACTTTTGCTACCTGCATGGTGCCTAGCTGGATTTACACCATCCCTTCAGCTGCTGGCGATTGGAAGAAATGTTAGCCAAAATTAAAAGAACAAGAATACTACGTTTAAAAATCCTGGCAAGTTTAAATTGACTTTGAAAGTTTCGGGACTTATGTACCCTCTCAGGAGGACAATAATTTTACGCTACGTCAACCCCCTTTGAGGGTACAGCCACTAACAATCTCAGTGACTAATTTAAATTACCAATAATAAAATATTTATCTATTTACAAATCACTTAACAAATCTAATTCTTTTAAAAATGCAACAATTAAATGAGTACTAACATTATAAAAAAGATCCTTCAATGTTGTGACATTAAAATACTTATCCCTTGTGATTGAATATTCAACACAGTCAAGCAGTACATGCTTGACTGTGATCCTTTCATCACAAGGGATGCAAAACGGAGGATCTTCGCCTTTTAGTAAATATTCATGAGTATATCTGGTATGGCCAATGCGACATCGTCGCATAATGACCTCTTCAAATCTGGACTGACAACCCAAGTAGGTGTAACCAATGTAGGGTTTTATGGCATGCAATTTATTAATACCTACTTGGGTGTCCCACTTCTTTTGCATCAGATCACGGATATAAGATCTTATGGCAGCTTTGTAATCAGAGTATGGGATGAGAAGTGGTGTCACAGATTTGTTGAGTGCTGCCTTAGCAGCAAGATCAGCCAGTGTGTTCCCAGAAATGCCAACATGGCTGGGTAACCAACAAAAGACGATGTCGCATTGGCCAGTCGCAAGTTCATTGTACAATTCAATAATTTCTAATAAAAGTGGATGTTTGCAAGAAAGATTTTTAATAGCCTGAAGACACGAAAGAGAATCGGAAAAGATGATATATTGTCTAAATTTACGGTGTTTATTAACATATTTTAAGGCTGTTAATATGGCGTTTGCTTCAGCTGTGAAAATAGAGCTGTCATCTGGCAAACGAGAGGAGATTGTTCTGGATCCAATGACACTGGCACATGCCACCGCGCCACCATCCTTGGACCCATCTGTAAATAAGGATTTGTATGTATTATATTTACTTTTTAATTGATAATATTCTTGTTTATATTGTAATTCATTAGTTTCTGCTTTTTTAAATGCTGTTAATGTTAGGTCAACTTGTGGCCTAACCAATTGCCAAGGAGGAGAAGAAAGAAGACGGGAAGGAGCTATATTTTCCAGCTCAACGCCGGAAGCAGCCATAAATGGCTTAATTCTGAGCCCAAGAGGCGGAACAAGAGAAGGTTTTAGGTTATACAAATCCTCATAAAGGGGATTAAAGACACAGTTAAATGCAGGATTAGTCTCGTTAGAATATAATTTCGTAATATATTGTAAAGATAATTTTATACGGCGTTGGTTAAGAGAAGGTTCATCTGCCTCGACGTAAAGACTGTCAACAGGAGAGGTTCTAAAAGACCCAAGACAAAGTCTTAGGCCTTGGTGATGGACAGAATCAAGTAGTTTTAGGTTGCTTTTGCAGGCTCCACCATATACGATGGAGCCATAATCGAGTTTCGAGCGGACCAATGAGCGATATAGGTGGAGGAGGGTAGCCTGATCTCCTCCCCACTTTGAGTTGGAAACGACTTTCAACAAATCGAGTGCCTTCAGGCATTTAGCTTTAAGTGATTTAATATGAGGCAAAAAAGTTAAATGAGAGTCGAAAATTAGACCCAAGAACTTGGCCTCCTTGACAACTTTGATCGGAGTGCCATTTAAAGATAGTTCTGGGTCTTTATGCGGCTTATATTTTCTACAAAAGTGTAAACAATTAGTTTTTGATTTAGAAAATTTAAAGCCGTTTTCAAGACACCATTTATTTATTTTATTTAAACACAACTGCAATTGCCGTTCAATAGTGTGCATATTTTTACCACGACAAGAAATATTAAAATCATCCACAAAAAGTGATCCATCAAGTGAGTCATTTAAAACCTTGGATAAACTGTTGATCTTAATACTAAACAGTGTGACAGACAAAATACTGCCTTGTGGAACACCCTGATCCTGATTGTAATGATCAGACAGGGTAGAACCCACTCGGACTTGAAATTGCCTGTCATTTAAAAAGTTGGATATAAATTGAGGCAAACGGCCTCGTAATCCAAAGTCATGTAAATCTTTTAAAATCCCATGCTTCCATGTCGTGTCGTATGCCTTTTCTAAATCGAAAAAGATAGACACTGCATGTTGTCTATTAATTATGGCAGTTTTAACAAAAGATTCTAAACGCACTAAATGATCGATTGTACTTCTGTTTTTACGGAAACCACATTGTATATCTGTTATGAGGTTATTGGTTTCCAAGTACCAAACAAGGCGATTATTTATCATGCGTTCCATGGTCTTGCAAACACAGCTAGTAAGTGAAATTGGTCTATAATTGGAGGGATCAGTATGATCACGTCCAGGTTTAGGGATGGGCACAATTATGGCATCGCGCCATGAGGAAGGAAAATTGCCAGATGTCCAAATGTCATCCAAAATATGTAAAAGTGTCTCTAAACATGAATCCGGTAAGTGTTTTAGTAGTTGATAATGTATACCATCAGCTCCTGAAGCAGTATCGTGAGCCTGGTCAAGAGCCGTGTGAAGTTCATGTATCGAAAAGGTTTCGTTATAATCTTCCCCATTATCTGAAGTAAAATTAATAGATTTCTTTTCTTGCTGTTTTTGATATTTTTGGAATTCAGGCACATAATTAGATGAGGAAGAATGCTTGGCCAAAGTCTCACCAAGTTTGTTAGCAATATCTGATTTATTAGTCAATAATTGATTCCCATCTTTCAAATGGTGAATGCTAGATTTAGAACCCTTACCTTTGATTTTCTGGATCATGTTCCATACCTTTGACATTGGCGTACGTGAATTTATTTTTGAAACATAATTTTGCCAAGACTGACGTTTGTTTTGTTTAAAAGTACGTCTTGCTTTAGCATTAAAAATTTTGAACTTATTTAAATTATGGACCATAGGATGGCGACGGAAATACTGTTCAGCTTTCTTCCGCGCCTTCCTAGCTTGTTTACAGTCAGCGGTAAACCATGGTTTACGTATGTGTGGATTGGAAGAGGACTTCGGAACACATTCATCAGCTATTTTAAGAAGTTCGTTAGAGAAGAGTGTTACAGGGTCGGGAACATCAAGAAAAGCACCAGGTGTTAGTTTAGTAGAACAACGAAGTTCATACAAATCCCAGTTAGCTTTAGCAAAGTTCCATCGTGATGATGGAGTAACATCAGAAGGTGTCACAGATTTCAATATGGTGGGAAAATGGTCACTTCCACAGAGGTCATCGTGAACTGACCATTCAAATTCACTCAGTAAAGTAGAGTCAACAATGGATAAATCCAGACAAGAGTAAGTTCCAGTTCCTGGATGTAGATATGTATGAGAACCATCATTAAATATGCATAAATCGTTGTTTAAGAAAAAATCCTCCAGTACTTTACCTTTGGCATTGATGTCATTACTACCCCAAAGTGGGTTATGACCATTTAAATCTCCCATGATGATACAGGGTTTAGGGAGCTGGTCATATAGTGCCTGAAGATCGGACTGTTGAAGGCAAGTCGATGGTGGAATGTACAAAGAACATAGTGTGAAAACAACATTTAATGTTATTCGAATCGCAACAGCCTGGAGAGGGCTATTGAGAGGAACAGGACTATGAAGGATGCCCTGCCTCACCAAAACAGAACAACCTCCAGCGGCTTTATTACCTGGGGAAGAAAAGCGGTGGTAAGAGTTGTATCGTCTTAAATCAAATTTATCGGTGATTTTAAGGAAAGTTTCTTGTAAACAAAGGGCAGATGGTTTTAAGTCTTGGATTAATAGCTGAAGATCAGAAAAATTGTTCCGAAGACCTCGGCAGTTCCATTGTATCAAACTGTCACGGCAGGTCATGGGGGCACAATAGGAGATCGTGTGTGAGAAAGTCCTTTACGCTGTAATGGCAGCGATGGAGTAACCTCCATATCCAGAGGTTCAAAGATATTATGAACCTCCAGAGGAACAGTCAGGGGTAAAGGTACCTCAATATGTTTGAGGCCCTTTGATTCTTTTTTCTTTAGTTTTTGTTTTTCCTTCTTTGTAAGCGAAGCGTTTTGTTTTATCTCAATAACAGGTTCAGATTGACTTTCGGTTTCAGGCACAGTTGTTGATTCTGGTATTGTTTTAGCAGACACTGTGGTTTGTGAAGCTGATGTAGATTTGGAAGGCAAGACTTCAGCATCTACTTCATAAAGAATGGTCTGTACATCAGATACCCAGTTAAGTGATGTTTGACATCCTTGATCAACCTTGAGATTTGAGGAGGAAACTGCAGCAGAGTAAGACACTGTAGAAGTGGACGAGAAAGTCTCCTTTTCTACCAATTTCTTTGCCTCAGTAAAAGAAATATCTTTAGAATATTTGATTGTGAGAATTTTATTTTGTTGCACATAGCAAGGGCATGATTTTGAGAAGGACATGTGGTCGCCGCTGCAGTTTGCACACTTGACCATATCTGTGCAGTCGGTACTGTCATGTTTTTTACCGCAGCGGGAGCAAACTTGGGAATTACGGCAAGATTTTGCACCATGTCCAAACTGTTGACATCGGAAACACCGGAGTGGATTTGGTATATATACATCCACTCCGATGTTGAAATACCCAGCTTTAATTGATGAGGGGATTTTCGATAAAGCAAACGTGAAGAGGTAAGTATTGGTATTGATAATTCTCTCACCATCTTTCCTAGTGAACCTTCTCACATGCGTTACACCCTGACTTTGTAACTCATCTGCAATCTCATCCTCAGACATGTCCGAGAGGCACTTTGCACGGTCGCGTACAATACCTCTGCACGAATTTAAAGTTTTGTGCACTGAGACAACGATCTCAGTATTTGCAAAATGATGTGCTTTCAGCAGATTCAAAGACTGTTGCCTCCGCGCACATTCCACGAGCAACGAACCAGAACGTAGACGGGTAACATTCTGTACGGTACCGCATATGCCTTCAATTGACTTAGAAATTACAAAAGGGTTGATTTTGAGGGGCTCACCATCAACACCTGCTACGACAAGAAATCTTGGCCAATAATCAGAATTGTGTACAGATTCGTCATCTGAAGAATTAGTAATATCAGAATCAACATGTCTTCTCTTAGTTTTTGACCGAGAACCAGTTAATTGTGGGGTAGCCATCATGAAGGAAAATATATTCAACAGCCCTGCTCCCCACCCACCATGGAGTGTCAACGGGGACGGTGTTGTAGTGGAAGCCAACTACAGACACCAGGGTTACAGGGACGCTATACTCCAGCAAAATGGACACAGGTAGCTATTTTTGCCAAACAAGGTATAAGTCAGGCTGGTTCTGCCCTAGACAGATCCCTGAAGACAAACAGAACCCGGAGGTCAAAATTGCCAGATTGGCCCATGAGCCACCGCCTTCTGGCATAGGACTCTAGGCAATGTAGTAGAAGAATAATTTGATTACTGAAAATCGAAATGTCCAATACCCAGTAACAAAAACGTGCAGAGAATAATCACCATGCACAGGGCTTGGCGTGACCAGCCGATTGATAGAACCGGGCCAGTTCTACCACCCGTCTAGGTGAAGTAAGGGCCAAAGTGGTGTGTTGGGCAAAAGGAACACGGTTCCAGGCTCCCAGTGCCCTCAACCACCAGACTACCGTCCTCCACCGACACAGGGGCGCAACCCACGGCAAACGGGTTGGTGGACCAAAATATGCCCCCCGGGTCCACAACGGGGGGTTGAAAGGCGCTTAGCGTGACCCAGCACCCACCACGAGGAGGTGGCCCTTCATGGGTGCCAATATAAAGTGGGGTGGTATTTCTAACGGGTATATCAAATCAAATCAGATCAAATTAGATATTTGTATAGCGCTACATATCCAGAGTCCTGCTCATGTGCGCTTAGTCGAATGCTCGTTTGAAGAGGATGGTTTTGACACAAGATCGGAGACTGTTGATATTTTCCGATTTTCTGACATTTTCTGGTAATCAATTCCAGAGTACAGCACCCGGTCTGCTAAATGATCTGTGTCCGTATGTTGTAGTTCGGACAAATGGAATAGCCTAGCTGACACCACACAAAATGACTGTATTACCCAAATTTACTAACGTCAGGAAATACTCGTTTCATCCGGCGGCCGTCTGAACAACGTTTGAAATCTACGTATCATCTGGCCGTCAGATTTACACACGTTTAAAAGGGTGTTAAAATAAACGAACATTCGACTCTGCATTTACATGTATTTCACAGGTGTGTAAATCTGGCCATTGTTTCCATGTGTTTCCTAACATGTGTAACATATGTAAATGCTGTGATTGTAGGACATGCATTTCAATACCCTTGAAATCTCGTATGACCAGGGTTAGGTTTGTCATATATTTTGTACATGCGTAAATGGTTGGAAATGAGTAAGTATAGTGTTACAAGATTAGCACTACTTTAACATGTATTTCAATGGTGCTGTAATGTAACTGTCACATAGGGTTCGTTAGCGCGTCCGACCACGCCATAATGTACTGAGATAATTAGTAACACATGGTGAAGTGATACCCATGACTGAGCACCACTAATAACGTACGTGTCTTTCCTGACATACACATGGTGACTGTTTAAAAGGTTCAAATATCGGGTCTATGGGCCAGAGCGATATGTATGTAAGGGAGTGTGTGTGTGTGTGCGAGGGAGAGGGTGTGGCATGGGGTAGGCCTAGGGTGGGGTGGTGGCGGTGGTCGGTGTTGGGGTACTGATAAGTCTTTCTGACCAATAGGTAATATCATTTATACTTTTTGTAATTGAAATTACATAACAGTTTAAATAACTGACCTTAGGTACACTTCTTATATATGCTATACTAGGAGACACTGCTAATTACAATAAAACACAGATCTAGAAGAATGTGTTCACACAGACATGAACCGGTAGGTCCCTAATTTTAGTGCTCACTTGTATGAGTTATCCGACTGATCATAACTGAACAAATTTCATTATCTATACTTTCATAAAAGATGATTACAATGTATTAATGATTCCCGGTGTAAATTACTTTTGTAAATGTGTGAACATGCACATACTTGGTGTGACCTCTTTTTGATTCGGAATACAGGTATTATTCCATACGGACGTTTTCTCAAATTTCAGTTACCCGACGGAATATACTGTAGACATATCTTGTTTCCACCTCTTGGGTAGACTAAAGAAAATTGTAGTGATTGCAATTAGCTCATAATTTTCATATTAGACCTATTTTGTTTCCATCTGTTGGGCAGACTATAGGAAATTGTAGTGATTGCAATTAGCTCATAACTAAGCAGTTTCGATAATTGTTGAAAGCCTACTACCTGACAGCATTATGTTGCTCATGCGTTTTCTTTTTTTGCTTTTGCTTTTTGCTGTCTAATTTGTTATACATTATATAATCATGTTAATCATTTTGGTATCTCAATATCATGGAATATAATATGTACTTATTAATCTATCAAAGTACCGAAACGTATTATCTGTATGCTTTACTGTTATTGGGTGAAACTGTTAAAAGTACCTTCGTACAGAATTTCGTGGAAACAGAAAATGAAAATTACTAGATCAATGGAAAACTAAATTGGATAAAGATCGCAAACAATCATTATTTATATTCCACTTTTTAAATTATCAGTGTGCAGATCATGTCACTAACATAAAAACTGAAGGATATATGGCGACAAAACTGGGTTCAATCTTGAATGTATAATAAATGTACCAACAGTATCAAGGAATGATGGGGTACGCTCGTGGCTAAAGCGTTCGCTTGTCAGGTTAAAAACCGGTGTTTGATTCCCGACAAAGGCACATTAAGACTGAAAATATATTATTTTGATAAAAGGCAAAGATCTTAATTTCAATTGAAAAAAAAGAGACGAAGTAATTTGGACTAACAACATCTATATTGGGGCTACAGGTGCAGGAAGCATCTTCAATTATAAACTCACATTCCACAAATATCAGATAAAGGTTTAAATGACAAGCATATTTATTGGTATCTTGCCAAGCTCTGTCCTCTCCCAATGCAGTATAACCAGAGTGCTGTGGTCACTACCTCCGGTGGCCAAATTCAGCAATCCCATTACTTTACAGTCTGTCTCACAGTCCCTGAACCACATTATTTTCCTTACTGTTTAGTCTGTCTCACAGTCCCTGAACCACATTATTTCCCCTACTGCCAAGCCCTCTGTGCAATGCTAAAGCCTTAAATGAAGCAAGTCTAGATCTCCTCAGGTCCAGGGTCTGTTAACATCTGCAAGAACCCTAACTCACTTTGGGGGTCGGGTTACAAAGTAAACATACCTATAGCTAACTGCAGCCATGGCTAGCCGGACTGAATCTCGTGTCTCCCTGGGGCTCAATTTAAATGGGCTTGTTTGTTACTATCAAAATTATAGATATTCAGACACTAAGCGTTAGTCTATGTATTTTCCGATATGATGGAAATACTAATATTGACCAGATAAAATTCTAAAGGAGCCTTTCTTCAAGCAGTGACTTAACGCAATACATAGCTAGACTTGCTTAGATGATAGACTTCATATAAGGCATCACAGATATTTTACAAACATGGTACAGGACCCTTAGCCTCATTAGCTTATTGCCTCACCACTTGCGAATTAAGCGTTGGCAGATGTAAATGTTACTGGAGATGTTGGTCCCGCCAGCTGTGGGTGTTCGGTATGGCTCTCCATAACCCGAACCCTGCAGTGAGTTTTCCTAGAGACGGAAGGGGAGAAAATATCGTTCTGTGACTATGGAAAACCAAAAATGTGGACAACACACCATTGTTTGGGTCTTTTAATTGTAAATATGATTCAACTAGCTTAACCTAGATTTCGATATCCTCCGAATGTACATTTGGTGGAAAATATACATTTATCCCAAGACAAGGACGAATGTTTATATATAATTAAAAATGTAACGGCACTAGTATCCATTTTGTCTTTTGTCTTCTACCCGTCAGAACTAGATTAACAACTAGTCTCTGATATGAACATGTTTTACAGAAAAAAAGTTGATAGTAAAAAAAGAATATTATATAAGGAAAAGGAGCCCTGAGACTTTCTCCTGAAGCTGTGAAAATCTAGACTTGCCACATTTTGTAGACTTGCGTGGGCTTGGATATATTTGCTTCAGGGTCTGTATGACAGACGACGTCCCAACACACGCTCAATCACATGTGTCTCCAGGTCACGGAGAATCAGTGGTTAGAGGCCCGTATTGCAATTCTCTTGCGTTTGCCAGGCACGTAGGAAGCCATGTATTTCGTGTAAGCAATATGAGCTGCAAAGCCTTATATGTTACGGACGGAAGTCTTACCACCATGGAAATTCAAGTGTGATTTCCTCATATACAAATATGTTTGGACATATTTTATACATGTCAGCTGCATTGATACAATACCAATCATCGAGTATTTGGTGTTTTTTCTAAAATAATTGATAAACAAATGATAAATAAACAACTGCATTTCAGTGATGATTCACATATAATCATGACTGTAACAAAACATCCTCATACATGTCGATGGAAAAACAATCATCACTGAAAGCTATGATATGAAGAATAACCTGTTTACTGTAATTTACTGTAAATTATTTTTAGCAAAGATCATGTGAATGCTCGAGCTGTTTTTATAATGGTAGCTACGCCCCTGTTTGCATGTGTTGTTGACGCGGCATGGACTGCTTGTAACATCACTGTTTGATTATGATTCACAAACACATGCCCACGATATGGTCGGAATCGTGCCACGGATTAGCAGATACTTATCATGAAAACAGGTTTTTATGTAGGTGACTTGAAACTCGCTTTTACAAAGGCCTATAGGTTCGATCACAATACATTTCGTTTTACAGCTTCTCTTTTCTTAACATGCTCACGTCAAAACTGATTTAAATTCTAATCACAGATTAAAGAACAACACAATAAATAGTATGCCAAATTATCGTTACCATGACAACCCTGTGATATTTCACCTTATGTAAGAGAGTAATGCAGATGATACTGTCGGCTGTAAATTTTGATAAGTTGCTTCATCGCTATCAATAAACACTGGGTATCTATACAATTATATGTGTAATCAAAGGCCATATGATAGATTATGTGGTCTCTGGTATGATGGAGGAGAACTTGCGTCGCTAGTTTTCTCGATAATCTGAACACATGTATGTAGAGTGAAACCGGCAGATACTTTAGAATAAAGTGTTTGCCCTACCTGTAACAACGATGTCCCGTGTCTATAAAAAGGATATAATGTGGAGATGAATGACATGTACTTTTATCTTGGCCCGTTTATGATGATACATACTGCGACCTTTCACAATAATCCCTCTGGCTATCAGAATGAAGGTGCGTTTTAAACATAACCGGTATTTCTATTATTGTATTTATAAAGTTCTTCGAACGTTCTCCATATACGTCCGTCATATACATCGCGCACTACCCTTTTCTCTTTTGATCTTCTCAAACGACTGTTACAAGTTCGAAGAATCTTGGTCAAAGTAGAAAAGTCTTAAGACTATTCCCTACAATTCTGTAACTTACACATTGTACCCTAAATGGGTAGAGCTTTCGTTCGGGGGAATATCAGAAGGACAACGATAGAGTTATTTCCAATGTTGTAGAAAGATTTCCACTTACTTAGGAAAACACTGAGATATTGTATTCATGTCGGAATCATATTTTCAGCCCCTGTCAGATCAGAACCTGAACATGCGATGTCCGCGTCTGTGGACCCGTGAAAGTCCGGGGTTGAATAGCCCTTCAGCAACCCATGCTTGCTATAAAAGGCGACGATGCTTGTCGTAAAAGGCGACTAACGGGATCGGGTGGTCAGGCTCGCTGACTTGGTTGACATATGTCATCGGTTCCCAATTGCGCAGATCGATGCTCATGATGTTGATCACTGGATTGTCTGGTCCAGACTCGATTATTTACAGACCGCCGCCATATAGCTGGAATATTGCTGAGTGCGGCGTAAAACTCAACTCACTCACTCACTCCGCGTCTGTGTCAGACTAAAGGCCTGTAAGATGTTTAGCAACACTGGGGCGTAATAGCCATAGATCTTCTCCAAACAAGGGAATATACATCTTGTGAGAATGACTTCTTCGACAGGGAAATTTACAGCAATGCGACATCACAATTAATTACGTGATATTTACTCGCAATCTGAGTTATGGATACTCAATTTAAACAGGACAATATAGACGAATTTCCCAAAAGGCACGGAGATCCAACATGTCTATGATATACTCAGAGAACGCACCCGCCTGTGCTATCCGGTCATAATCGCTACTCGACAAAAACAATTTTTCATTTCATGTCTCACAGAATATATAATTTGATATGGCTTTATTACAGCAAGTGCAATAATATTCCAATTATGTACTGCCACAATTATTGTACAGTAGTGATGCGCGAGCTGAACAGACTTAAGAAATTACGAGTTGGTTCGTGTAGCATATTTGACTGTGCTCCAAGAGAGACAAAGTGCTATTCTTTTGGGGCAGCTAGGGACACTTGCTAGGACAAAGGGGCAACGCATCGCCCTTTTTCACCACTGAACCTTTCAATCCCTCGAAACATGCACCTCACAAGATTTGCCAACACCACAGACAAGGCGTAACTGATACTGGTAGAAAGAGCGAGTGCAGCTTAATAAGGCGTGTTAGCTTGCGTAATACCGCTTTCTTTGTCAGGCTCTTTGGTGATAAGAATATTGAGGTCATGTGAACGTTGATTTCAAACGTACTAAAATGTGTGAAAGTGAAATTACATGAGCCAACTAATTCACATACTGGAAACATTTTATCATCTTGCTTGAATACAGGTAACATGATGGTGTATGAACCGTTCATATACATACCCCTGAAATCCGGTATGATACATAAATATCTAAGGTGTGTAAACATTTGCAAATTTGAAAATTTACTTGTGTTTCCCCACCTAAGTAAATTCACATGTTTCCAACCCGAGTAAACTTAGAACGAAATCGGAAATTTCAGCACCCACTGAAATTCAAAGGAATGCATTGGAAATACTGTATGATCATGTATTTACCGGGGTATCTGTTTTGCAATTCATATTTGGAAATCCCCGACAATCCGGTCAGGGCATACATGAACGAGGTGCTTGTGCTTACGAAAATGTACGATGAGCATATGTTTCAAAGGTATAGATTCATATGAAATATATGCCCGAAGTTAGGAAATATCTGAAAACATACGTAAACCCGGTCATGGCATGTATTTCCTACTGTATTTACGTATATTTCAATGGTTTACTATCCGGTTTTTGGTGCTGTGTGACTAGCAATAAAATGCATCACAAATTAAACAAAATATGCAAGAAACATTTTTGTATGTTTGAGATTGGTAGAGGTCGGCTAGAATCAAACTTAGATATTAAACTGCACAAAAAGGCAATTTGAAACTACAATCGCTTGTTCAAATGACTCCCCCTTCGGTTTACTGAAAGAACTTGAGAAAGAAATGCTGGATTATGTTCAAATTTGGTACCAAGGTTTATTGACAAGATTTACCGACACCACTTGAATTTAGTGACCTTGAGGTCATTTTAAAGGTCACAGCGAAGGTGTAACAGTTTTGCACATGCCAAGCTTGGTAGCCGCGAACTCAGGAAAGTATTAATTGATTTTGATCCAATTTTATATCAAGGTGTATTGGCGGGAATCACCCTACACCAATTGAAACAAAATATGCAAAAAACATGTTGTATGTTGATAAAAGTCAAACTTAGATATTAAGCTGCAGTTTTAAACTACAATCGCTTGTTCAAGTGATTCCCCCTTCATGTTTACTGAAAGGGCTTGTTTTGGAGACACTACCCACCCCCTTTCAGTTGACGTCATCATAAGGATATAACTCATCCTAGAGTTTTCACTTATTCATACATGGTGTCAAGGGTTCAAACTAAATACTGATGGTCACACAAGTGTCAGCTCTCAATATGTTGTATATCTGGACACAATGTTTTTGAAAATTTAAAATGAGGGTGTCCTAAAAAAACAGTCCCCGTCTAAATGTAAATCAAGCAGTCCAAATCTTTGAATGTTGATGATGACGGGAAGTCATCCAATACTATGCTGAACATATTTTATATGATATTTTCTGAGGGTATACCATTATCCAAGAGGTAGGCAATAGTGCAGTTGTAAGGCGTCTGCCTATCACGCTGAAGGCCCGGTTTCAAGGAGGCACCGAGGTTCGGTTCCCGAGATGGGCACATTTGCGTACTATCCATGGACAAGATACTTAGATCTACACTGTCTCAGTTCACCCAGCTGTAAAATGGGTACCCGTGAGTATGTGCTGGCAATGTGAGTGTTTAGTTCATTGCGCCTAACAGGCAGCATGGCTGTACAGTCCCCAGGGAGTATGGGAAACTACGATAGTGTCCTATGATCGGGGATAGTAATGTACGTAGCGCCGTGAGCAGGCAATGTGCCTTCGATGTGAGCGCTATATAAGCGGACTATTACTATTACTAGATACCAAATGGGAGATCGTTTTCCATTTTCTTCAAATTTGCAAGAAACATAATACCCCAATGTTGTGATGACTTATATCTCGTTAACCACATTACCTACATGAACTTTTGGATATGACTTTGCTAATGATTCCTTCAAAATAAAATGGAAGCTTTTTTTCAAACATTGGACATCGAGAATATAGTTAGTTTGACTACCTTATCAACGCCCCTCGTAACATGCTTAAAAGAAAAGAGAACGTCAAAGGAAAAAAACATTTCGATCTCTGAATACTTCTGAGTTATTTAAATACAAAAAGCAAAGGAATAAAGTAAATAATCTGAAAAGAATAGCCAAGGGAAACTTTTAATCTACTTTTGATAACTATTTATCAAATTTTCAGCGGTGATCCCGGGCTGTATCGTATTTGGTTGAACCCGCTGTTTTCTGTGGTGGTGGCTCTGGGATGGTTATCGCTATGACGACGTCAATATTAAACAAGCCCTTTCGGCATGAAGTCGCGAACAACGACCCAGCATTTAAAACTGCGGCTCTGGTTTGACTTTATCTGGCTAATGTTTTTGCATATTTTGTTTCGGTGGTGTGGTGATTCCCGCCAGCTGCTGATATGAAATTGGATCGTGATAATACTCACGGTTCGCGACTTTACCAGCGGCGTAATTGCGAAACTGCGCTGGCGAACTTTAGTGACGCAGGTCGCCGTCGAACGGTGATCGTAATGAATTGGCGGCAGCGGTTCAAATTTGACATGTTGGCATTCTTTTCTCGAGACTAACCGACGAGGTCAAACGGTTTGGCGTTAACGGTTCCAGTACTTGCTTTGCGGTTTGTTCTGGCCGACTCTGTCTCGAAGCATGCCAAAGTTTCTTTACTGTTTGTTGTTGTACTTTGTCGCACGGCAAAACCGGATGATAGAGCGTTAATATGCGTAGTACGTGGGGAAATGACTTGTTTCATTATGGGCTGGTATTTCTGGCTTCGGGCAGCGCTGTTTCTTCGGAATCTGCTACGCTGAAGCATGCTCGTCATTTCGGCGCTTTTATAGATTGAAGTTCAAATATGGTACCGAAACATGCCCCGTATCACGTGGTCATACGGTATTTCGATAGGTCGCGCGAATTTTCGGTGAATAATTTCGATACCTGTTCAATTTTATCGGGTTGGGCATGTTAATTTGCTTAGATTGAGGCGCCTGAAGCAGGTACCGGGTGCAATGTTACACCTTGGGTGTAACGTCATACCGGTTACGTAATGTATGAACGGTTTCATCCCCGCCGTCATGCAATGTTCGAAACAGCTCGATAAAGATGTTTTCCGGTGAACCGACAAACGACTTCGCACATTGCGTTTAACATTCTTGTGCGCCAAAGAGAGCCACAACGAAGCGTGACCGCAATTTAACGCGCTGCGCTCGCTTCTTCTGCGGTATCGATTGCGCCGACCGAACGAATGCGTTTGTCCCCGAAGTGATCTGGCACGCCCCAGAGAACTGGCGCTTTGTCTCTTGAACGCAGTCGGTATTGCGAACTGACTCGTATTTCTTCAGGTCTGTTCGGCTTCATCTGTTTTGATAAGTGATGACGTGCGATGATGATTGCGCTGCTGTAATGAAACCGTAATCATGTATGTTTTGTCGGTGGCGATTATGTTGCTGAGCGATAGATATGGTGCTGGATCTCCGCCTTTGAGAGAATAGATCTTTATCGCCTGAATCGCAGCTCGAATTGCTGTTAGTATCGCGTGATGGTAGATGTCGCGATTGCTGAATTTCCTGTCGAAGAAGTCGATTCGCACCAGATATATTCCTTGTTCGGAAGATATCTATGATATTACGCCCGGTGTTATGGCGCTCTTGAGGCAACGGTCTGAACGCGGTTGACGGTTATTTTTACGCCGCGCTCGTAATGTCGGCTTTATGGCGACGTCTGTCGGTCGCGAACGAGCAATCCGTGATCGGCATCGTGACGTCGATCTACTTTTGGTGAACCGACGATTTCGCTGTCGACCGGCGACTGACCGCCCGTTCAGTCTTTTACGTTCGTCTTTGTGGCGTGGTTGCTGAAGGCTGACCGGACTCGCGGTCCACGAACACCCGGCGTTATTCGAAGTTGATCGACGAGGCTTCTTCGATATTCCCCGGTCTACCGACTGGTACCGACAATTACGAAGAATCAGTCTTAAGACACTGCTGACCGATTCGAACTGACGATCGTTAATGAAGGTGGTGCGTCGCGGACGACGCGAGCGTTCGAAAAGGTAAACTCAAATGGCAGAAACCGGTTACATGTTTTACCTTCATTCTGACCGGAAGAGGTATTGGTCTCTTGTGTCTGTCATCGGGCCAGATAAAGAAATTGCGTAATCATCTCACGATGCGCTGAACACCCGGATATCGTTGACCACGGGTGAACAACGCTTTATTCGATTTCTACGCTACGTGATTCGAACTGGCGACAGTTCACCGTCGATGAAAATATCGTATGACGATGCATATGACGTATGAACGTGTTTGTCCGGCGATTATCGAAGGGCTACGTCGTACGTATCGTCTGCGTTTCTCTTGCATCGGGTGATCACGGGAACGATAATGTTAACGATGTTGACGTGATGTTCTTTGATTGAAGTTTAAGTTTTGATGCGTGGCATCAAAGAAGAGCTTTAATAACGGTATTGATCGTTTATATGAGCGGCAGCGGTTTTGATCACCTACGTAAAACCTGTTTTCATCGATGGTAATCTGCTAATCCATGACTTTGATCCGACATATCAAATGAGACTGTTTGATGATCTCAATCAAAACACGATTGATGAACCCTGGCGTTATCCGTCAATGACTGGCTGAGGGCGTATTACCGTTATGAAACGGCTCGGCGATTCATGATCTTTGCTTTAAAATGATTTGCGTAAGAACACGGGTTCTTTCGTATCGGCTTCGGTGGAGTGATTTGTTTTCCGTCGACCGATATTCATGAGGAGATGATATATGATCATCACTGATACTGATTGATTTGTTATCGTTTGTTTATCGGTGTTGCGAAGCACCAAATGCTCGTGTTATTGATGTATCGATGCGGCGACGTATTATATCGATAAAATGCTGTATAATGAAAGGTACGCGAATTTTCGTGATTGAACAATGACCCATATAAGGCTTGCGCTCATAACTACGCAATACATATTGATACCAACCTTCGCTCTAACATGATTCTCCGTGATGAAGAGATCGATTGATGTTGGACCCTGATATCGAAGCCCGCGCAATCTGCACAAAATGACGAGTCTGAACTTCTCGAATACATATAATGATGGCACCTTTATCGGCTTTCTGTAAACGTTAATTGTCTGGTTGACGAACAAGGTACAGGCTGAATGAATTCAGTGCCGTCCATACGCAATTATATCATAAACGTTCGTCACCCAATCTTCAGACATTTTCACCGAATCATTCGGAAGGATATTGGTTGAATCATCGATTAAAGACGACAATATTGATTTATCCCGCGACTGTTTTCATGATCTGAACGACCATTTTCTCCTTTCATCTCTAGAGGAAAACTCACTGCGGGGACTAGAATGACCTTTTCGAGCGCCACATTTAGTTCATCCAGTGGCTGACGTCTGCTTGACACAGTCTGAAGATGATAATAACAATGAAGTATGTTTGCTCAAAATGTCTGTGAATTATACTTATGTGAAGTCGTAATCTGTATAATGTGCGTTAAATCTTTAACTGAAGAAAGACTTTCTGGGTATCGCGGTCAATATTATTGTTTCCGTCATCGAGGAAAATAAACGAATGGCGCAGTGTCTGAATATCTGCTGTTTGATATTATTTAAACAAACCCCATTAAGTGACTGAACAAGTCGACTGGCATGTTCGGTCAATATAATTATGTTTACTTTAACCCGATTCAAATGGTTAAAGGACTGCGAATTATTAACGAACCCGCAGTTCTGAACTTTGCTTTCGTGCAACATTGCACGGAAACGAAACTAATGGTTCATTGAACTAAACGATGAATGAACGAACTTCTTCAAAGTAATGGGGCGCTTTGAATTTGACCGCGAAGACGGTATATGCGTTGGGGAGGACGGGAAACTGACGATACTGACTTCAAATAATGGCGTCATTTAAACAACATCTGACGATGAGGATGTGGTTCTGTTGAAGATGCTTCTACAACTGTGTTGTTAGTCAAATTGCTAGATCTCTTTTCAATTGAAATTAAGATCTTTATACTTTGAATATGTTCGATCTTAATATTCTTTGTCGAGGAATCGGAAACTTACCGATTTCCTGATGACATTGCTGGCTTCGCGATATGATGATACATTATTATACATTCGAATTCGAACAGTTGTTCATATGTCTTCGGTTTTGTCGTTATTGTTATCGATCTTCTCGCAATGAATAATCAATGATTTGAATCTTTCATCGAATTTAGTTTCCATTGATCTAATTGATTTCGTTTTCATGTTTCCACGAAATTCTGCAACCCTTATTGCTTTCTTCGGTTCGCCAATAACAATGAAAGCGTACCCGAATAATACGTTCATTGCTGATAGTTAACTGAAGACGCATGATAGCGACGGACGCAAATATTGACGCTCATACCAATGTATGACAGAACCAGACGGCAAAACGAAAGAAACTAGCATGTGCTGATGTGAACTTTCAACAATTATCGGCATAACGGTGAATTACTGATCGCCTGTTCATGATCTGGAAACAAATGGGTCTATTGGTATGGTAATCATATTTTCTTTAGTCTGAAGATTGAGCAGAATATGCGGTATATTCAGGGCTGAAAAAATTTGAAACGTCGTGACAATACCTGTATTCGATCGAAGATCGCACCAATGTAATGCGTGTTCACATTTACGAAAGCCAATTTACACCGGGCTCGACAATACATTGTAATCGTCTTTGGTATGGGCGTAATGAGAATTTGTTCGGTTATCGATCGATGAATAACGTGTTGCTAAAATCGAAGTTCGGATTCATAATGCTGATATTGACGATATCTAGATGTTTTATTAATGATACTCAAGAAGTGTATACAGGTCGGTTGATAAACTGTTATCTTGATTTCGGTGCAAAGCGTAAATATTATTTTCGGTCGACGTATTTGCTAACGCCGCCACTAGACTGCCGTACGCCGCCATAGCGCATGCGTGCATCGACGATGAACCGATATTGACTGGCACAAACGATCACCATATTATCGAAGATTGTGCGATATTAGTGATTCTCGGTCGTAATTATCGCCATCAATCGTCTATTAATCGTGCGTTAACAGTTCACATCCGGCTGCCGTTGAAGCTGCGTCGTTAAGCCAGTCGCTGTCTTCAACATATATACTCGTTACTGTCTTCCGCAAAACCATGTTTTCAATACCAGCTTCAGGTGTGAAATGCGTAGTCTACAATCACGGCATTTACGCTTCAATGATTTTGCGTCCAGAAACATCAGGCTTTAAATGGCCGGGTACGCCGTCATCTTGAAATATGCGGTCTACTGTTTAATACTTTTAAACGTTGATGACGGTAATATTCGGCGAATTTCGAAACGTTGTTCAGACATTATCGATGGCAACATACGGTTCACCGAATCGTTAACCGAATGGTACTTCTGAATCGATTCGCCGAAAATCGGAAAATCGAGTATCGGCGGTCTTCATGTCCGCTTCATCTTCAACGGTACTGCGTAACGGAATGGATATCTTCAACTGCGTCTAATTTGATCGATTCCGATTCGTTAAATACCGCCTTTATACATGAACCTCAAGCTCTGTTGCCCGGAGCATGTACAGAGACGAAGACGCATGTCGATATCAGGACGTCTCATTTGGGTGTCATTCTTCTTTAACATCTTTGCTGAAACCGGAATTTGCGTGACGGTATCGCGAGTCTCACATTCGTCATTGATCTCACCAATATACGAACGCAGAGGGCTGAACAGGCATTTCGGTTATCGCCCTAACAACGCTGTGATGCGTGAGAAATGCGGCGAAAACTGAACGCTCGCGTATTTACATTGATTGAAAACTGTTGTGATTTGCGTGGTATGTGTTACCGTGCCGAACATATGGTACCTCATCGTGGTAATTAACGGGTCACGCTAACCTTCCCGTTATTCGAACCCGAGAACCTTTTGTCACCAACCCACTTTGCCGTGATTATAATGGAGGAAGAGAACGGCAGTCGGTTGACACTGAAGCCTGGAACCGTACGCACATACGCTGGCCCGCACTTCGCCTAGCGAGTGGTGCGAACTGGCGTTCGGCCAGTGCTTATAGCCTGTGCAGCGACGACCATTCTCTGCGTTTTTGTTGCTGTATTTCGTTTTCGGTAATCAGCTGGCGAAGACGACTCATGGTGTCGACACTCCGGGTTTACGATATCTTCGGCCTTGTTTGGCTTAGCGCTCCATTTGCTGGTCCTGTAACAGTTGACTTCCTGTACCGTCCCCGTTGACTTTCAGTGGTGGTGAGCTTTGTTAATGTTTTTCGCTAAAACCAACTTTACCACATTAACCGGTTTACTCGGTCAAGCAGAGAAAGACTTCTGTTATTACCCAATTCTTCGAATGACGGTACGCATTCTGATTGTTGACCCGGAATTTCTTTGTCGTAACGGTGATGGTGGCTTCAAATCGGCCACTTTGTGAGCTTCTGAAGTCGAGCCGAAGAACTATGCTGACTTGCCGACTGTTACCGTCTGCGGAACCTGGAACAGGCCTTTCGTGAAACGAACAGCGTCTTTGAATATCTGCTGGCACATCATTGCTGAAGCTACTGATCGTTGTCTGTTTCAAATTCGTCTTGCCAGCTACGCGATGCCAAAGTGCCTCGGCCATGAAAGACTCGAATTGCGAATATTACAAAGTCAGATTATGAAGGTTCACTGAAAACGGTGAGGAAGGTATCGACACAACCTTTCTTCGCGTTACAGCATCGAAAATCCTCATCAGTGGCACAATTTCGGCGCATCGTATGCCAAATCCCTTCATTCCGTGTCGGCTGAACACGGGCATGGTGAAAATCTTGTAACCATTCCCGAAGTTTGCTCCGCTGCGTGCTTTGTGACCTGCTGGTCAACATGACTGCGGCGGCATCATGACTCTTTCTCAAATAAACAACGCCCCGCTATGTGCAACAAAATAAAATTGCGCAATCTAAAGATATTTCTTTTGCTGGTGAAACTGTTTGAGAACTTCTCGTCCTCTGCAGTGCTCTGCTGCTGATTTCTCCTCAGTGATCGGGAGATGTCGAAACATCGCTTAACTGTACGAACCGTTAACATGAAGATGTGAAGTCTTGCCTTTCAATCTGTCGGCTTTCTGAAACCACGTCTTGCTGCTTTAACTGCCAGAATCAATGACTTGCCAGTCAATCTGACCTGTGACAGAGAAGGAAAAGGCCAAAACTGAAAGAAAAGATTTTCAAACTCATATTGGTACCTTTACTGACTCTCTGAAGGTTCATAACTAATGTTTGAACCTCTGGACCATGATTTACTCCATCTTTGCTGGGCATGAACTTTCTCACACGATCTTCCCCATGACTGCCGTGTTCAATTCTGAACTTTAAAGATCTTCATTTCACGATCTTCGTATTAATCCAGACTTGAAACCATCTGCTTACGAAGGCTTTCGCCAAATCACCGACAAGTGATTTTAGCGGCTTTACCGCTCCCCGGCATGGCGGAGTTGTTCTGGGCTTTTGGTGGCGGCATCATAATCCTGTTCCTCTCCAATAGCCCTCTTATTTGCGTTCGATGACATTAGGCGTTTCACGCTACAGCGTTCTTTGTGCGATCCCCTGCATCACCTTCAGCCGATCCGATCTTCGAGCACTATGACCAAACTGTGTCATCGTAAGAGATGGTCATACTTTTGAATGTCGGTAACCGGAAGGTTTTGGCCAAACAACGTTGTCATGGTATGATGGTTCATAAACCACGTATCATCCGCTTAGTTTATCGTTACTTTTGCCGGTATTGAATGGATAAGTTCACGATGATGATACGTCGTGACACTATTTCTGATGTTTTCATCATCGCGATAATTTTGCTAAAGCCCAACTGAAGGACTGTGAACTTCGTTCAAACTTAACGCCTTGATGTTTGCGACTTCTTCGCCTATCTGGCGCTTCTTAAAATGGCCCCGATGATAGTGTTCGAATCTCTTCAATCACGCATCAAAACCTCGGTTTGCGATGGCGAAGGCGCGGAGAAAGCTTTAACGATATTTCGTCTGATCCACGTAATGAAGTTCAGGTACGGCAGCAGACGTGCGTTCGCATGCGTAATGTCAGGTATGGTGGCGGTCAATCAGGTAGTTCTAATCAACGTTCTGTTTGAAAGATGAGAATCGGTATTGACTGATAATCGGTCATTGCTGACGCGGTGATCGGCGTCTTCATCAGTACAACGCAATTCCCAATATCGAAACGGCGAAATCACAATGGTACGCTTTCAAAATTAATGAGGAAGAGACACAACAGAATTTTTCGGTGGGCGTTGTTGACGATACTGCTCGGTGGTATCGGCTGCTAAAACGCCCAATGCATCGTTTGAACTGCTGACGTTGAACATCGATTTTCATCAACGGCGCTATTATTAATCTAAACTGATCATGCTGATCCCTCAATGAACCGGTTTCGCGCTTCGCTGTGTTCTGAACTGAACATGGAAACAATCGCCTTGTTGACAGCGAAACGTCATGGCTGGTATGCAATGTTGATTTCCGCAAAACGCTTTGTTGAGCTTTATGCGGTTCAATAGACGACGCATGCGGTCGATATCTTTAGAAACATTTTTATTCCAATGTTCTATGAACCGGAACCTCAATTATCAACTTTTAAATGTTGAACGAATTCGAAGTCGGTGGTTGTCTGTTTAATCCGGATCGAGGTGTTCCGCAAGGCGGTGTTTATTGAATGACGGTTTATCCGGGTTTAAATCATGATGGATCGCACATTGATTGTTTTAATGATTTCTTGATAAATTGATAAATGCGCGTGTTGTTTAAATGAAAATAGATAGTGATTGATGACTATTACTGCAAAATCCAAAACTAATTGTTTACGCTTTTGTCAGAAAATATGAAGCCTGCGTCCCGAGACTGTCTTTTAAATGACGCTTCCGATGAAGATGTCGAAGGCGGATTCTTGGTCAATTACCGTTTCTCATTAACTTTTTTGCTCATCAATAAATCGCTTGAAACTGGAAATTAGCCTGAAGGCATCATTTGGTGGTCGTTCGAAGTGGGAGAATCGGGCGCCCTCCACCCTGTATCATCAGCTGTAACCGTATAATATTGAACATAAAGCAACCTAAAGTTCTGATCGTCACCAGACCTTTGTCTTCATTTCTCACTGTTGACGATCTTTACGTCGGTGATATTAACGCCGTATGAAATTAATCTTTTACGATATATTACGAAATTATATTCACAACGGATTCGATCTTTAATCTTGCCCTGGTTGTAACCTAAAACCAACTATCTTCGTTCTCTTAATCGAAGGCTAAACCGTTATATTTCGGCGTTAATATAGCTCCTTCCGTCTTCTTCATAAATGACGGTAGACCGCAAGTTGACCCTGGCGATAACGGCGTTAAAGCGAAGGCTATTGGTACCAGTATGAAGCTCGGGGTATTGTCGATTAAAGAATGATACAATGCATGCGGAATCATACGCAGATGGGTCGAAATTCGGTGATGATGCCGGTATCGGTTTTAATCTTCCTGCTCGTTGCTCTATTTCACGGCTGAAACGAAACGCCATGTTAACGACTTAGCTGTGTTAATCATTGGTAGACGATAACCATTATAGTCGTCTTCAATTTATTAGCTCTTCTGAACATCACTTTGGCTCCAGAAATTATTGGTATGATAATTGCGACGGCGTCAGATGTTGGGTTTGCCAATGTCGGGAACACACTGACTTTGTTGCTGCTGTAAGGTAACAAATCTGTTGACGCCCTTCTCATCCCATACTCTGATACAAAACTGCCATAGATCTTGTATCCGTGATCTGATATCTGGAATTGTTAATAAATTGCGTACCATTTCCATTGTTACATAAGTTGTCGTCGAACTGAAGAGTCGTCATCTCGACGATGTCGTGGTCTTCTCATCGAATATTGCCCAAAGATCTCCGTTTACATCGCTATTGATGAAGGATCCTGATCCAGCGTATTATGCTGTTTATTGATTGAACATTCAATCACAAAGGGTAAAATATTGCAATGTCGCAACATTCGAAGGATCTTTATAATCAGTACTCGTTAGTGTTGCGACACAAAGAATTAGATGTTCAATGAAATGAATAAATACGATATTATTATTTAAATTGGTCACTGAACGATGAACTAATACCCTCAAGGAAACGGCATTCAAAAGATCTCCTGAGGAAGGTGCAGAATCCCAGCTCGAAGTCGAATTTAAACTTTGCCGAGATTTTGAAACGTGATACCGATGCTGAATTATTTCTGACTGCTATTTCTTTCAATCTTCGTATCGGCTTCGGATATTATTGTCGGCTGGGCGCCGTACGGTGGCAAAGTAATGTGGTCCCCATGGTCCGCAAACGTGCAACAGGTTGTTGGTGATCTGTATTCGTACGTATTGTGTTGATACTATGTTAATGTTTTGAACTTTCTATTACTGGTTTGCATGTGTCTGTGATATTCTGGTTCTGGCGCTACCCTTCGTCGGCGGTTGCTGGTTCGTATTCGATTCGATAATCAAATTCTCGTCGCGATGAGCGAATGTTGCCGTTGGCGTTCGTAATAACTCGCTCGCTCGCTCGTTTGCCGCGGCGAGTTTTTGGTTGCGTCGGTTTTATTACGGTTTGCGGTTTTGTTGGTTTGCGTCAGGTTTGTTACCGGTTTTAACGCCAGAGTATTTTTGATTTGGTTTTGATTTGCGATGATGACGGGCGTGTTTGAACGACTGTCGACATTGTTTGTGGCTGGCGCATCTTGTTTTCCATCTTGGTTTGGCAAACGATATCGTCTGCGTCATTCAGTATTGCTGTGAACGCAAAGAACAAACGCTGATTCACCACAATCTGTTGACCGGATGTTTCAAAGCGTCATGTTCTGTCTAATTATTTGTTAACAGAATATTTCGTTTATTCACTGATGCCGTGGTGATGATGAATTAATGTTTATCGTCATCGTCAATATTCGACCGTATCGTGACCGAAAAACGGACACTAATTAAGATCAATAAAGTTAGGGTAAAACGAACGACAAAACAATTAATCTGAATATCCATTAAAACAATATTAATCTGATGATAATAATAAAACGGGCTATGAATTGCCAACATTCGAAATTGATCGCCATACCAGGACAATACATTCACTACTGGATTTACAGTATTCGTGAAAAAAAAAAAGA